>NW_005841924.1:2611860-2627543 GCF_000455745.1 Alligator sinensis
AGCACTCTTTCCTGCTTATGCAGGGGGTCGGACTCGATGATCTATTGAGGTCCCTTCCGACCCTAACATCTATGAATCTATGAATCTATAGACTGGTCAGTTTGACTTCGGTCCTGGGGAAGCTCTTTGAAAAATTGTCAAGGAGGACATCACCCACAAGCTCTCATCTGGTGGGGTACTGAGAAGCAACCAGCATGGCTTTGTAGAGGGGAGATCATGCCTAACAAACCTGGTGTTCTTTTATGACCAGGTAACTAACCACCTGGACATGGGACAGGAGGTGGATGTCATCTGCCTAGATTTCAGCAAGGCCCTTGATACTGTTTCCCATGAAATCCTCTCAGTTAAGCTGGAGAGTTCTGGCCTAGACCAGGCTACAGCGAAGTGGGTTGGGAACTGACTCAGTGGCTGATCCCAACGAGTCTTGATTAATGGAGTCGCCTCATCCTGGAAGGCTGTCTCCAGCGGTGTACCCCAGGGATCAATGCTTGGGCCCGTGTTCTTTAATATCTTTATTAATGATTTAGATGAGGGAATGAAAAGTGCGATGATTAAGTTTGCAGATGATACCAAACTGTGGGGACAAGCAGGCACATCAGAGGATAGGTCATGGATTCAGGAAGACCTTGACAGGCTGGTTTTATGGACTGAACAAAACCAGATGAGATTCAACAGAGACAAATGCTGGGTCCTTCATCTAGGTAGGAAGAATCCTCACCATATCTATACGATCAGTGGTGGTCCACTGGGTGGCACTGCATCTGAAAGGAACTTAGGGGTAACAGTAGACCAGAAGATGAATATGAGCCACCAGTATGACGAAGTCCCCAACAGAGCAAATAGAACTGGAGTACAACATCCAGTTCTGGGCACCACACTTCAAGAAAGATGTGGACAATTTCGAAAGGGTGCAGAGAAGGGATACCCGCATGATCAAGGGCCTGGGGGACAGGCATTATGAGGAGAGACTTTGGGATCTGCGACTGTTCAGGCTAATCAAAAGAAAGCTGAGAGGCGACTTGATAGCTGCCTACAAATATGTCAAGGGAGAACACCAGGACCTAGGTGAACAACTTTTCAGAAAAGCTGTCCCTGGGAAGACACAGACCAATGGACACAAGCTAGTTGAGGAAAAGTTTCAGCTGGACATAAGAAAAAACATCTTTTCTGTATGGGTAACTAGAATCTGGAGCGCACTTTCAGCAGAGGTGGTGCAGTCTCCATGTCTGGCAGTCTTTAAGAGGAGGCAGGACTGATACTTTGTTGAGCTTGTTTGAGCCCAATTACCTCCTGCCCATGGCAGGGAACTGGACTTGATGATCTTATAGGTCCTTTCCAGTCCTCCTTTCTATGATTCTATGATTTTTTAGCACAGTTAGTTCAGAAACACACCTTTAAGCAGCATGTTTGTATCTATTTGTGGGTAGTATAAACTATACATGCTATTAATCCAAAACTAAGGTGCATGATCTACCAAATAGTTTATTGGACTGGGCCCCAGAAGAGTCCACACAATTTCTTGCCATGGTGACCCCACAGCTCAGCACTGCTGTGTGTGTACACCTCCTCCCTCCCACCTCCCCCAGGTTCCATGTGCTAATTAGACCCCACTCATAACTGAAACTGGTTTTCGTCATGATGCCTGGGGTACTTCAAAAATGTAGATGCAGACTAGTCACAGGGGAGCCTTATTCAGCTTCACCTCCCAGAGGATGGGATTGCACTAATCATATGTGACAAGCTGAGAGAGGGGGAGAAAGAGATTCTGGGTGAATCGTTTAGGGCCCCATTTGTTGATGTTTGCTAGACATTTAAGGCTGGTGTAGAAACAGGACTCACTGGAAATGGGAAAGAAAGGCACAGCTCAGCTGGCGGAATGAAGAGGAAGTCGAAATATATTCAGTGTAGTGGCTCATCGTGACTTGAAAGAGTCATTGCTGAGGGGGACTGCGCTTAATGGACACTACTCTATACCTTAATTGGATGGGCTGCACCAAACTGTTGTCATGGTAGGCTTCCATCAGCATGTTTTATAGTTATGCTGAGTGTTGGCTACATTTAATCAGCTTCATAGTTATTAGTCTCCGTTACTGAGAATATACTACTTTTAGTAGCAGTTTAATGATAGACAATTAATTTAAGATTTCCTTTTATACAAATGTAAGACAAAGGGCTTCCCCCCGTGCTGATTGGGGATGGAAGGAACCTTGTCTTGTATTCAAGTAAATACGGTAGATTTGTTAAGACAGAAAAGAACTGTGCAGAACTCAAGGGTAAACAAACCAGGTAATGTACAAGTCTATGGCAAATGAAGTTTGAGGTTGATAAATACACACTGGAAAAACAAAACAAAAACCCCTCCTATTCTCACAGCATGTTTTAAAAATTAGCATGTGTTATCAACAAAGGAAAAGGACTCAGGTACTACAGTGGTTAGCTCAATGTAGGCCTTTGCTCAATGTCAGCTGCTGTCAGAAAAAACTAATCAGAGATTAAGTTGCATAAGGAAATGGGATCAAAGGCAATGTGTCGAGACTAATATAATTCCTCAGATGATGGTTTAAACTTTATCTGTAATACTTTGTGATAGACTAGTCACCCTGTTTCAGAGAGCATATTGCATTTACACGCAGATTCAAGGAAAAATGGCAACCAGAACTATCAAAGCCTGGAAAAACCTATTATACCAAAAGAGATTAAGAGACAGCAGTTCTTAACTAAGAAAAGATGAGTTAGAGCAGGGGTATCAAACTCATCTGGCTCTATGAGCTAGAGGAGTGGTGTGGAGCCAGTTTGTGGGCTGGGTGATTGGTTGCCAACAAGCCAGGCTGGAGCTCCAGCAACACTGCAGGAAGAAGCCCAGCATCCTGGCTGCTTGGCTGCTGCTGCAGGAACAAGACAAGGTACTTCTGGGGTTCCAGTACTGCAAGTCTCATCCAGGTGCTTGGCTATCATTGGGAGAAAGTACCCTGTTGAGGCTGTGGGCCTAATTGAGTCCACAGACTCAACAGGTTAGACCCCGGAGTTAGAGGCGTATGATAAAAATGTACAAAATTACAATATAAGAAAGGTAAATTGGGATTTGTTGTTTTCCTTTCCCATAATGGAACAAGAGGGCATCTACTGAGAATTAAAAGCTGGGAAATTCAAACCTGAAAGGAAGTGCTGTTTTATAATTTGCAATTAAAGCATGGAACTCATTGCCACCTGAAATCAAGGCGGAGAGTTTAGCATGGTTCAGTAAAAGACTGGTTATTTATATGGAGAGCAAGACTAGCTAGATTTGCTATTGTTCATTATAACCATTGTAGAAAGTATGTTAAATCTCATGCTTGCAGATTAAATCACTCTTTGGGTGTGTCTACATGAGATGCTTTACTGCACAGTAGAGTAGCTTATTGCACAGTAAGCATGTGCTTCTTCATCTGCACATGCTTACTACACAGTAAACTGCTCTACTTGCAAGTAAATTTGCTACCTGCAAATGCAACTGGCAAATTTACTCCTGAGTAGTTACTGTACAGTAACGCATGCATAGATGCTGCCTGGGAGCAAATTTACTCCAGGTCAGCTCTGCTGCTAAGGGACCAGCCTCATCACAGCCCCAGGACCCTGTGACTGGGAGCCTCTCTTGCCCCAGGGCTGGGCCAGCTCTATCCCAGCCCCAGCCTCAGCCCCAGGCTCCTAAAAGCCTGCAGGCACTGTGGAGTCCTGGGGCATGTGCAGGCAGCTGTGGCCACACCAGGCCACTGCATCCCCCTGCACAGGCTGAAAGGCAGCTCAGGCAGCTTGCCTGCCCCCTGGTACCACTCCCAGCTGGCAGTGCCACATCCAGTCCTGCAGGGTGCTGCAGGTATCTGCCAGGCCTGCCAGCACCTGGGCTCAGCTGCAGCCAGCGCCTGCCCACTGGGGCCAGCTGGCAGCAGGTGACCCCCAGCAGCCTGCCTGGACCCTGCAGGTGCTGCCTGACACTGCCTTACCACTTGGCTGCCAGTGCCAAGCCATGCCCTTGTGTTGGGTGTTGCAAGCAGCTGCCCAGGCTTGGCAACCCTGGGACAGCTGTGCAGAGGCCCAGAGAGCCATCGTGGGAGCCACTGTGGTATCCTCACTGACACCACATGCTGCCTTCTGGGGTGCCAACTGGTTGCTGGAGGAGACTGGGGACCTCATGGCTTTGTGGGGTGTGGCTGAGGTGCTCAGCAGTTTGTGCAGGGTGGATGTTCCCAGTGTACATGTTTATGAGGGGCTGTCAGGCCGTATGTGGGAGCACGGGCATTGCCAGCCAGTGCGCCAGTGTCAGATAAAGTTCATGCTCTTTATGTGGCAACTGGACATCTTCCTCACAACCCGGGACCCAGGCTCCAGCCATGCTGTGTACTGAAGCATGGGTGGCCTGCTCAAGCCTCTGCTGTGGCCTGGCACCTGCAGGGATGTGCCATCAGGGGAGGGCCCCTCAGGCTGCCAGCATCTCATCCTGCCGAGCTCCCCACCCACAGTGTCCTCAGCAGTTCTGGGAGCCCAGGCCAGTGCCTACTTTGCCAGCTCTGCAGCCTCAGCCCCGCCATGAAACCTGGCCGGCCATGTCACTGCTGGCCCCCAGCAGCACCAGCTCCTCCCCAGAGGGGACCCCTGCCTAGGCAACTGCACACTGCACCCCTCCAACTGCGAAGACTGCCAGGAGCTGCATGCTGTCAGTGCCAGCTGCTGGGGACACCAGTCCCACCCATATGGTAAGCCCCACACTGAGGCAAAGGCCCTCCCGGCCTCAGCTCCTGCCCCTTGCCCTTCCCCAGCTCTCCATCCCTGCCTGGCCTGCCTGTGTTTTCCTGGCCCCTGGGTTCCCCTTCCCCCTCCACAACATGCAGGGAGGTGGAAGACAGAGCAAAACTTTACTAAGCAGACTGTGCCCTTGCAGCTAGGTGGGCACAAGCCTTTCATATGCCAAGGAACATGTCTGTGCTGGCAGTGATGTCCTCCTTAGCTGTGGGGGACAGGGACATGTAGTGCAGCCACAGGTAGCCCTCCAGGTGGTAGCATAATGGATTGGGCATTCTTTGGTCCACGCAAACCACTCCTTGTGCTGTGCCTGGGACACTCGCAGCACTGGCATACTTGGGGGCGGGGAGCTGGACCTGGGGCACCAGCCAGTGAGGCCCTCTATGGGGAGGGTGGGGTCACTGGCAGCTCCGCATCCTAGTCATCTGGGAGCCCCATGCCCCCTGAGCCCCCGTGCGCTGGGCTTGGCGGCAGCACAAGATACAGGCTGGCTTGCAGGAGGTGCAGGGGGGGAGTGGTTCTGGAGCCATGGCAGCAGGCCATTGGGGAAGGAGTGAGGAGGAGAGTCTGTTGTTGGGGAGGGAGGGGTCAGGCTCTGTTGTTGAGGGGGGAGGAGGGGTCTTTTTCTGTGAGGCCAATAAAGTGTTTTTCAGAGAACTGTCTGCAGTGAGCTTGGTGCTAGGGGTGGGTGGTGGGGCAGGGGTCCATGGGCAGTTGTCTAGGCAGTCAACAGTGGACAGTGCAGGAGGAGGTGGTGCCCTGGGCCCCACTGTTGGGTGTGTGGCTCACCTAGGGCCTTGGCAGGGGACCCTGCTGGGGCCAGGACCGTGGCCAGCAGGAACTCAGGGCACTGGCCATCTCTGCCAAGGGCAGAGGCTAAAGCAGCCATGGCATGGGCGATAGCAGCTGCATGCTGCCCACGGGCTTTGCATGCTGCTTCCAGCAAAGAAACAACTGACCAGGGAAAGGAAGCAGGGCTGCCTTTTAAAGATGGCTGCTGGCCACAGGCAGTTGTGGCCAGAGCCTCCAGCTCCCCCTGGTGGTGGCAGGGACCCATTGCAGGGTTGCAGGAAGTGGGTGAAGTTTGTTCTTTGCCGCCACAAATCTGCTCCCACTTCCCCGCACGTGTAGATGCCTGCCTGGGAACATTTACTTGAGAGTAAACTACTGCCAGATCAAATGCATGTGTAGACTCACCCTTTGAGTATTAGAAAACAAACTTAGACCCCCCAATGGGGTAGATTATACTTTATTTGCCCACTCTGGGTTTATTATCCATCCCACTGAAATATCAAGTGTTGGCTGTTGTTGGAAACAGATTACTAGACTACGTGGGTTAATCCAATCTGTCCATTCTTATATTCTCCCTACAGTAAAATAGTATTTTTCATGGAGTGCTTTCTCTAATGTGCGCACATGTATATATTTAGTGCCTACATGTGCGTATCTTTAAGATTACTCTTGATAATTCAGACTTTTTTTCTGCACATTTAAATCCATACACAGTCATAAATATCTTCCATTTTGCTGGTGTATTTCCACCTAAATAAACAATGGTTCACATTTCAATCTTGAACTCACAACACAGACTACCTGGTACGTTCCTTTAAATACACAATTAATGCTTTTCATCATTCATTTAAATTTATTAGTAAGATATATACTATATATAGTATACTATATATATAGTTATAACTTGTAGTCGGTCTTTATTTATCGACTGCGAAGGTTGCATAAGTGTAAATGTAAATTCTGTGGCAACTACAAGAAGTGAAACTTTGGCACACTGCACATCATCACCATTCTTCTTCCTTGAGTGGGCAGATTACCGACAGGGTTAGAAAGAACAGGAGAGACAGAAGTTTCAATAGAGATCATGATAGTTATTGTACTTTTTCATTTCTTTTTTTCTTTTGACCTTATTGTCCTTGTTGTGTGCAGAATGTTATTACAGGCAAGACAAAAATCACTGCAACTGAGGCAAAGACAGTGGTTACCTAGAGAGCTGTTTGTCTGACATAGTGTCCTAGAATGCCAATAGGATTTTCTGATTATTTTATATACAGTGAATTTAATGTTTGCAAGTGCAGCTTTGACAGCTTGAGAGTATAAAATCCTTGAGAAAGCACTGCTTTCACAAGCCTCCTGCTAATATACCTCAGATGTGTTGAGGAGGGGCATCTTTAGGGGATACTTTTAGTTGTCTCAGTAATAATTATTGTTAATTAGTACTTTGCAGCTTCAAAGTGTTTGCTCTCTCTAAGGCTAAACAAGTGGTAATTATAACTTTCACACATATTCCCTGAAAGTAGATTGAGACTACCAAATTGTTTCACACATGTCACCAAACAGCCTGTTGGCTAACAGTATGCTTTGGTCTGTACCAGTCTAGCCTGGTTTTGAGCTTGCGATGGAGAGATTGTGAATGGCTAGTGAAAATAAAGAAAATTAAAATCTTTTGGCTGTGTACCTATAAAATAATACATAATTAAAATTTTAAATTCTAGCTTAACATTTGGTAGATCTCAAAAGTAGCTGTTCCCAGCAGCAGGTAAATAGTTATAAGCCTTCAGATCCTGCAAATCCCAGTCACTGAGCTTGCCTATATTGAGGCCCCAGACAAGTCTTTTGGGAATTTAGGGCTCCTTACAAGTGCAACAGCACTCTTTTGCCTGGAAGAAGTTTGATGCTGCATTTGCAGGGAAGAGTTGTTGCTCCAAATGTTGATCCTTGCAGGGCTAGGTGAACCAACTAAAATGTATATTAATTCTGAAGTTGCTGAAAAAAAATCTATTATTTGTTTTTCTTTGTTGTTTTCAGTTTTTTATAAATTGCCTTAACTGGTAGTATCTCACTAGCCACTAGATCTCATTCTATATTAAAAAGTTAACATTAAGCATTATTGGCTCCCATGTCCTAGAGTTGTACATGAGGAATCATACATGGTAGTCAAGTTACTACTTCATGCTCCAACCTCTTACCCCAGCCAAAAAATAAAATTGTTCTTACTCAACGTCTTTTGTCCATGTGACTGCCATTCCACTACGGACCTAAGTTTAAACTGATGAAGTAACAATTGATGGCTATGTATGCTATCATCAGACATATCTGTTTTGTTTGAGGGAGAGAGAGAGAGAGAGAGAGAGATAGAGAGTGTTAGTTTAAAGTCATCCTCATATATCAATGTCTTATGAATGGTCCTGACTACTAGAAACCAGGTAATGCACTGTCTGTTTACATTCTGTAGAAATATTTCCTCTGTGAGGCATTTCCAACTATGAGGCCTCCACTGAAAAGATGACAATAATATGAATTTTTAAAAACTCTCTAAATAGGTCTGAGTATAAGGTCACCTGCTGTTAACAGATTAATAGCTTCAGAGACTTTGGATTGTATTAATTTTTCATTTTGTGGAGGTATTTCAGTTCCACAAAATAGAAAGTAAATACTCCCGAGCATTTCTCCACCATTTTTAAAAGCTGCATGTTTTTTTTCTACCTCATCATGCATATGCTAGTTTCCGGCTCATGGCAATTTTGGACTTACCTACTTTTAAACAGAAGGTTGCTTTTATTTGTATGTTATTTAGCTTGGGTATTCTTCTAAATTAGAGCAGAATTAGAAATAAAACAAATTCCCAACTAGAAACTGTGAATTATTAATGGGCAGGGGCTTGAGGTATATTAAGCTAGCTCAAATATTACATTATGAAATAGGAATTTCAGTTTGCCATAAATCTGTCTGCCACAGCAGCTTAGAATGAAATAGTTTTACACATCTAAAGCAACATCAATTTGCCAGTCAGTGCTTCATGTATCAAAGAGTCTTCTGTGAAAATATCAATATCATTGGTTAATATAAATGAAATTAATTTTTAAAGCTGGGCTAAAGGTTGACGTCTGAAAAATTGCATTACTTTGCAGAAGAGAAATTTCTGTCTTCTAGTGAAATTTCAGGTCATAAGGGCAAGTAATTTTCACAATCTTCAATGGGAACCAGTGAAATATGAACTTCATTGTCACCTAGCCCCAAAGCGATAAGATAAAATGAGCTGATACATCATTTGCTGTGGTTTTATCATCTCTTCCAGTAATTGGAAGAGAAAACATAAGAGTCCCCCCCTCCCAAGCCCTCCACCACCCACACTCAGACTTAAACCATTTTAGTCTGATCAATACAAAGGTCACATCTCATTTATTTATTTATTTTTAATGTTTTATGCTGGCTAAAACTGTCTAGTGGAACATTAAAGTAATGAATATGTTTAATTGAATTTGTCACCCATGAAAATACTGAATAGAATTGTATATCAGACTGTAGTCAGGGATAGGACTATTACTAGAATGAAGAATTTAGTGGCTGCTTGACTAAATATTTGACAATTTATTAAAAACAGAGCATGTTCTTACCATCTACTCCCTCTGATTTGTTTTCTTATGGTGTGGTGACTGAGAAATCAAAAAAACATCTGTGGTGTTTCAGAGGAATGGTGCATTTTTAAAATTGCTATTAATACAACATCTTCCCTTGAGGCAGTTGTGTTTGGACTCCTTTAAGCAAGAAGCACCCTAGGAAGACTTTGTTTTCATAACAGTTCAACAAAACTAGAAATTAAGTGTGGTATGAAAAGCAGTGCAAATGGAGAGATAAATGTGAAAATAAACAATCTCATAGTTAGCCTAACTTCAGTATTGTGATGAAGATCTAGTATCAGAAAAATCTAGATCCTTTGTTTGAGTTTCTGTACAAAGTTGACATAAAGCACTGAGGATGCTTCTACAGTGATCTGAGATTATTTCTTGATTGCAGACTATTAAAATAGAAATGGAAATATCTTATATTTTCTGAATGTACACAACGTATGGATATTTTAAATATAAGTTTCAAAGAGACTTTATTTTGAAAAACAAAAATATGCATCAGCTTATAAAATCAGTTATTTGGTCATTATTTTACTTGTGGTACTTAAATTGCCTAGGATATAAAAGTAATGTTATTATTCAATTACTCTCTCAGTTCTGTAACCCATTTGCAGACTTAATTATCTCTAGACTACTCACATTTCCAAGATCAATAATACTTTAAAATGAAATATGCCCTAGTGTTTCTTTTGTTTTAAAATTTAAAGAACAATATTGCTTTTTTGAAGAAGTGTTTAGTTTTATTATAGAAAATAGCTATGCTGATATTACATCTTAAAAGCTGTAACTTATCATTAGCATGACCTTTTTAATCTTGATAGATACTTTTGATCATGCACTAAAATATTTCTTAAGCAGTTATTTTGAAGAATAGCTTTTCTTTCTAGGACTATTTATGCTCAGGTCACAAGATGGTAGAACAGTGCAGAAACGGGCACTTCGCTGCTGCGGAATTTAGTTATATATTTGCAGCAACGATGCATAATTAAGTAGTTGGTTTGTGTATGACCTTAAGGTGACAATCTCTGTAGTGTTCTTCAGTACAAAATAAAAGAGGGGCCTAAAATGAACATTTCATTTGGAGTTTTAAGTGCCCCTTATAGTTCTGTATTTAATTGCTTAGTGATCATCCTCTACTTCTATGGGGTATCATTGACTTTAGTGTCTCTAGAGATGAGAACAGGGGTTCATGCGTGGCTTTGATTGCAATGTTAAGGTAGAGCCTTAGTTTGTATATTTAAGATGATTTAGGATTATTACAATGAGGTGAATATAAACTTGAATTCTTTAGCTTTGTCATGTTATTTGTTAATATTGTGTCCATAAAGCTTAGTTGCGTATCAGTTTGCATAGCAACGCTTTGTAATTACAGAACTTCACAGTGACTCCTCATTTGTCATGATCGTTTTTAATTGGCACATGAAACTATGTACTTTTTTCCTATGTAAATACTTAAAATTTATTGTTTATTCAGACTCCTATATAACTTCAGTTTTAAAAAATCCAGTAAAGTGTTTCAATTTTAAAAATATTTCACCTTTTCTTTTCCTGTGAGTGGAGATCATACTAGGTGAGAGGATTAGATTATACTATCACAATTCTCTCTCTTTGTTTTAGAAGTCTTTAAAATGAAGCCAGCCACTTTTTAAAACTCAGTATATTGTGCAACAGGGTAAAGGAGCTTTTGCTTACATTATCAAAATGCTATAATTATCTGGCTCATTGATGGAAAAAGGGATTTTTTTTGCAGGGCAAAATGGAATTTAATTTTAAAATCTATAATTCTGAAGTTTAAAATATTAAAAGGACATAAGATTAATCCTTTCAGTTCTCTTTAAGAGAATAACAATTCTTAACATTTTTAAAGTTTTTTTTATTTTGGCTTTATTTGCTTCCTTTAAAAACTTGACAATTTTAAAATGTGGTCTTCTGATAAAATATTCTATGAGGCAAGAAATGACTGAATAAAGAGTTCAAATTTTCCTAAGAAATACTTAGTTAATAAACATTGAAAAGCAGCGTTTGTGTATCCTGTATCTTTCATACTACTATCCTTGGTGTGATAAGTGCAGAGCAATGGTAATGATGCAGTTTCCATAGCAACTGGTTCATTGGAGGGCTAGACCTCTGTCTAGGGTGCTGTCAGTGTGTGTGGAGTTTCAGAAAACAAAGTCCCAAAGAAGGTCTGCTTCCACCTAATCCAGTTTTAATTGAACTCCAGAGACTTTGAAGTGAAGCTACAGACCAGGCAGATAGTATTCCAACTAGAAATGAAGGTCTTGCTCAGCTAGGCCTCAGCTGCTCCTCAGTAGTGATAACTTCTAATGAATGCTTTAAAGAACTGTTGTTGAAAAGGTGCCTGGTAGTACATGTGTAGTTGAGTCTTTTTTTTTTTCAGTTGTTTCCAAGTTTATATGATAAACCTTGTGGGATTCAATAACTTTGTGATAATTATAAGAAGCATGCACTATAAAATATCTGCTACTTATAGGTTAGTGGATGTTTCTTCCTGCTGTTTGTTTAAGGATGTAATGGAAATTTGTTCACTTATGATGTTTTAATTGTATACTAGCTGTCACAAATGACTTCAGTTTGAGGAAGTAAAAAGTATATTTGGACTTTTAATTTTCTGTTTTTGTTCATCATTTCTGTGTAATTGATGTTTGACTTGAAATGAGCATGCATACAGTGAGACTGCCTGTCAAACTGAATTTTACCTTCTTAATTTAAATGTATGCAATTTGCCAAATTTATCAATTGGCCTCTAAGCCCCCAAAATACAGACTCCAATTCTAAAAATATTACTTTGATTTTCAAGTGAAATCAAGCCTTCTCTCAGCACAGTTTTTAGGCTTGCTTCTTGGTCTTCTCAATCAATCTTTGTTTTTTCATACTTTCTTTTTAAATACAGATTGTTTTGTGGGTAGCTCCACAAAGTTGTGCGAGTCTCTCAGCTGGAGTGGGTTAAAGACAGTAATTCTCAATCAGAGTGCCTTGGCATCCTGGGGTGCTTGAGATCCTTTCAAGAGTGCTGCAGGATACCATACAGTGTTAGTACTGTTGGGTGTGCAAACATGATTCAGAAGATAAATCCAGAGATTTCAAATAGGAATTCATGGTATTAAACAACATTGTGACCTATTATGGTCTTTCTGAGACCTTTGGAATGGAATTGTTCTATTATTTTTCTGTAGTCAAAAAAAAAAAAAGACTGAAAACCATTGGCGATGTGTAGGGGATGGATGCAGGTGCACGTGCATCCCCTGTAAAAAGGTGTTGCCAGCACTGCCGCTGGCACCTGTGGGCAGTTGCCTCTCACTGCTGACACCACTGGCGGTGCCTGCAGGCAGGACCCAATAACCCACCGGCTACCCAATAGCCACTGGCTGCTGCTGCTGGTGGCATCTGCGGGTGATGGCCGACCGCTGGTCTGCGCTTGCCACTCCCCTCTCCCGTCGCTGAGAGCACCGCGGCTGCCTGCAGGAGCTCACTGCTTGCTGCCGCCGACTGTGCTGCCGCCACCTACAGGAGCTTGCCATGCCCCCCTAGCCTTTGTGGGCACACAGTATTCATGCGGAAAACTAAGAGCTGGCATTTCCAAAGTGTACCCTGAGTCTGAAAGGTTGAGAACCATTGCTAAAGAAAGTGCCAACATGGCCCCAAGTCTTCTAAATTTCCAGTTTCTGAAATCATTTGCAAATGTTGCTGAATTCTCTTACCTTTCACATACCTCTCTAGAATTTCAGAGTCAAAATAGCTGTTGATTTCTGTGGATAATAAATAGCAGAAAGGTATTTCTTCTATAACAAATAGCAGAAAGGTAGGGACGACATTGCATTTTGCAAGTTCTGAACTTGTGTGCTGCTTGCTTTTTTGCTACTCTTGCCTTTTGTTGGACTGTCAGCTCTTCAAGACAGATGCTACACATTTTAGTTTTTGTTCATGTAGTGCCTTGCACAACAATTATGGTCTTTAGGCACAAGTGAATACAAATAATAATGCTTGTACAAACATTTGTGTATGTCACCAGGTTCTGCTCTTGCATAGTCCTTGAGGACAGTTAACTACATTCATTAGAATTCTTGCTCACATAGCTGTTTGGAAGTTCGTTTAGGCTAGGGACAGAAATTACTCAGAAACCGGTATAAATGATTGGAAACTGATTCTAATTTTTAACACAACTGAAGTTCAGTGCACATAAACCGCTTTCAAAATGGCCAAAACGGGTTTAAGATAAATCTGGATGGATGTAGTATCAGACTTAAATGATTTAGGTTAAATCAGTGTATTGAAATTCTGTCCCAAATCCCATCCAAGGGTAGGTGGGCTATCCTTGGCCCAGGCTGTCTATTATAGCCAATCAGGGAAGTGCCCCCCTGGCTTCTGGGGACTGGGCCACTCAAGGCATGTGGCTGCATTTCTGGAATCAAAAGTGAATATTTGTTCACTTTGGTTATCAATTTAATCTATGCATCTTAGACTAAACTGCAAAGATTGAATCATTTCAGCCTCAGGCTTTTTGACTGTCTATACTTAGCCTTAATGATTTTATGTATTTTCTTTGATTTTTAGGAACTTAATGTATAATATTGCTTCAGCAGAAGTGGGTTGGACACTATCTGTCCTAAATTTTATTTTTTTTTTGCATTGTCTTTTCATTTTGGTGTTTCGTTTCTTTTCTTTTCTTTTTTTTTTTTTTGACAAATTGCAGTTTCATTTTTCTTTTTGCTCATACTTTGTTAAACTGGCAGAGAAGTGCCCACTCTGGTTCTCTCTTAACACCTCCATAATTAAGCTTTGAAAAGAAAAGGCAAAATTGGAGCAACAAAGAAACAAAGTGGTTGAGGACTAAAGATGGGATTAGTCTGAATTGTGAAGGCAGACTAAGCATCTGTGTCTGTCATTTGGGATGACAGGAATTGTAACAAGTTACTTTGACAACCGCTTACTCCATAGAGAGATTATACTGAGTTCATTTGCAGGTTTGTGTTTAACCTTAGCTGACAAAATGATACTTAACCTCATACAATAAACCTTTATACTTCCAGAATTAATTGCTATTGCCTTAATGAGAAAAGTAAGGAAATGTTAAGTTTTTTAAGGGCATTTCTTCTTGATTATATGTTATATATTATAGAATACATGTTACTACATACAAGACAAAAATTAATCCCCCCCCAAATATTTTGTATTATTATTTAATAATGATGTGTTAAACGTTCTATACAGTTTTAACTATCTGTTGGTTAGGAAGAAATGCACCAAAAATCTGATTTTATGCACCCCCCCCCCAACAAGGGCAGGGCAGAGCTTAGCTCCAGTAGCTGAAGGAAGAATTTGGCTCCCATTTAAGCAGCAACAGTCCTGTGGTCAGATTTTCATTGAAAGATAGTGTTCATATTTTCCTTTACAGCTTAGTATTAAAATACTGAGGTCTTGTTTCTGTTTTCTTTTAATTCTGTTATTAGAGTTACAAACCTAACTTTATTTTTCCTTAGAATCTCTACAATTTCTGCTGTCTTGTATTAAAATATGTTACTGTTTTTGTTGCTAGTTGGTTCAAGATGTGATGTTCTGTTTTCTTCTGTATAATTATTGGCACTTTCTCTCTCATTAGATTCTAGCTTATACAGAAGGACTCCATGGAAAATGGCTCTTTACAGAGATTCGTTCAGTCTTTTCCCGACGCTATCTCTTGCAAAATACAGCACTGGAAATCTTCATGGCAAACAGAGGTAATATAAGTTTGTGATTGGAGTCATGAAGTGTTTTGGTTTGTGAATGCACTAGCTATTTGGCACATATATGCTGTTTGATATCTGCTGCTGTTTTTGTTTTATAGATATAGGCTGTATCTTAATTGTTTGAAGAACTTGGCTTAGGTTTCTTTGAAAAGATGTAAAACGCAAAAATACTTGGGATTTTAAGTCTAATGATAGTTTTTTTCGCCGTATAAATTTTCTAGATAAATCCTATAATCGAAACATCAAAACTTATTTGATTTCAATTACTGTATTTATTCACATACCATATATACTTCCCCCCCACCAAAGATCAGTCTCCCCCCACACACAAATTGGGGTGCATGTTTTAAGTGGGGAAGCTGATTGTCTTCCTGGAATAGAAGTACCCTGCTTTGACTCTTGCTGCACTGAGCAACAGCAATGGCATTTTATTCAGGCAGCTGAGGGAGTCAGTTAACTTAAATGGCTTGTTGTTCTTCACGCCAGAGGTTTTAAGGATCATCTCTTCTTTTTAATAGTCTTGCTGTTCCACTAATCAAGTTAATCTTTCTTCTGGCAATTTCACTGTCTGCAAGCTGTTTCTGGTCTCTCTTCTCCTGCTTTGAAGACCTGGAGACTGTTCTTTAGCTCTCTTCAAAATTATATGTTTACCCTTGGAGATTAGTCTTCAACAGCAGCTAGGGTTTCAGCCTGTGGTTAAGCAGGAAGGGAGGGTGAGTGAGCTGAAGCTTAGGCTCTTTCC
>NW_005841924.1:2627574-2633040 GCF_000455745.1 Alligator sinensis
CTGTGCAACCATAACTAGAAAAAATCTTTCTTTCTTCATTCTGCCTCTCCAAAAACAAGGCAACTGTATTATTTGGGGGCATGTGGCTTATGAAAAAAACATGGTAAGGATTTTTTTCTTCTACTCTCTATCTAGATGTTGAGGTAGCAGTTTCTCTTTTGCTTAAAGCATATCTATGCTCTGACCTGTCATGCTTGTGCAAAGAATGTATCTTTTTTCCTGTGGTAGGAAAACAGTTGTTGATTGCACAGTATTAATGATAGGCTGCTAACAGACTTTAAAAAGAAGGCACAATGGGATCTGATGTGCAATCCCACAATCACATCTCCTGCTATGCCACATATGGCATAGCAGGAGTCATGATTGTGGCATCAGATTCCATCATGCCATATTGCTGGTGCAGAGGGAACCCGGTCCCTGGCTTCTCCTGCACTGGCAGTCTTCACTCTGTGGTTGGGATCCTTGTCAGTCAACAGGGCTTCCAGCTGCAGGAACGCGTGGTATGCCCCAGCGTCTGGGACCTCTGAACATAGATGAGACTACCAGCTGAGGGAGCTCGGTGTACTCTCCCAGCTGGGACCCTTGATCAGCTGACCAGTGCTCCCAGCCTCCAGAGCACACAGAAGTGTTACAGAGGCTGGGGGCACTGGCACACATCCAAGTAAAAGCATGATATGTGGATAGTAATGGTTATTATGCATATTTTGTGTAATAACTTTGTCACTTATTCCTGGTTTTATCATGCCCTTAATTGAATGAACATCTGGCCAGGTCACTACTTAAGATGTGATTAATGAGTTAATCATGTCTTAAGTGTGATGTTCATCAGGAGCCACAGGGGGACTTCAGTACCAAATTATACCAGTTGTCATTATTGTCTGATACCTCGTTTATGAAAATGGATAAATTCATAGCCTCAGTGATAATTTGTGGCATTAAGTTCTGTAGATTACTTATGGTGAATATAAAGCATGTTCTTTTATGTACTTACAACATGTTGTGTTTTTTCCTTTTTTTGTGTGTGAAGGAGGATGCCTGGGAAAGCCTAAATTAATTTGTATTGTTCATTATTTTCCACTTCAAAATCACTATTTTGTGAGTGGCACTATCTTAGGTATTCTAAGTAGACAGGAAAGGACTAGAGGATGATGGAAAATGATCTTTATCCTTCTTACACGTCCAGGTGGTACTTTCTTAGTGTCAGATATTAAGCTATGTAATTTGTAGGGGCACCCTGACTTATTTGGCACCTTCCTACTTCTAACCATGCGGTCTTAGAGATAAAGCATCCAACCTAAACAGATCAAAAACTGGAATAGAGTCCTGAACTCTGCAGATATCCAAAACAAGAAGTAACTTAATAGTGCTTTAGTCCCAGTGTAGACAACTGCTTCAGTGTAGCATACTGGTGTTGGGCTATTTAGTTCTGTTGAGAGAACTGGCTTATTAGCTCTGGTGAAACACTGCATGAATGCATCTATCATACTTTTCAGTCAGCGAGTGTCACTGTCCAGAACCAGAAGCATTGTTAACTGCATTCAAGCAGCAGTGCATTTGGGAAAATTAGCTCTGCCTCATGGAGGTGCTGACTGGTGTATCTAAGTTTGCAAGGCACTATTCCTGAGCTAAATAGTTTTTCTGAGAGGCAGAGCTAATAATTCCTGCTACAGTATTACATGAAGGTGGCTATATTGCATCTAGGTTTAAGAGGTAGCCAATGGTGTGCTGCCTGGTATCATGTGAATGCATGGGGGAAAGGGCCAATCTGGAATTGTCCTGTCCAGAGACCGGACAAAAATCCCATTTCGGAGATTCCATTGGGATATCTGGACTGTCCTGACAAAATTAGGACAGTTGATTACTTCACTGGGAATGAAAACTCGAGGAAAAGTCTGGCAGAGACTAAAGCTGTAAAAAAAAAAAAAAAAAAAAAAAAAAAAAGCTACAGAGAGGTATATAGGAACAACAGGATGATCAGGCAACATTGTGCATTTTTCACTCTGACAGTTCTCTTTTCTGTGCTGATTGATAGGGGTGTGTGAAGTGGGCCGTATTGGATTCGGATTCAGCCCAATTTGGGGGATGGTGATTCACTTAGTTGATTCAGATCACTGTCCCAGTTCAATTCAGCTGAAACCAAATCTGAAGATTCAATGCTGATTTGGCGAATCGGTGATTCGGCCATAGACACAACTTTAAATGTTTTTTCTAGACATCTTGAGGTACCAGGTGTGGCTTGTGAGTGCTGGGATGGTGGGGCAGATGGAGCATCCCACAGGAGCGTGAGGGAGGGGGGGCTCCCTGCGTGCTCGGTGGCGGACCTGCAAGTGGACTGGAAGTACTTCTTTGCCTCCCTGGCTCAGCGATTGGCCACAGGGGGACCCCGGGTGCCCCCCCAGACCCAAGAGGCACCAGTTGCTGAGCTGGGGGCTGAAGGGGGATCCCCCATGTGCTTCGCGGTGGGCCCAGAAGCAGACCAGAAGTGCTTCTGGTCCACTTCCGGGTCTGCTGCTGAGTGCGCTTGGGACCCTCTCATCCTCCTGTGGGATGCTCCATCCATCCTACCATCTCAACGTTCACGGGCTGCTTGGTACCTTGAGGTATGTAGAAAAAACATTTAAAGCTGTGTTTATGTCTGAATCATTGAATCTCTCCGAATTGATTTAGAGGGTTCCGATTCGATTTGGAGAGATTAAAGGGTCTCCTGATCCGATTCAGATTCGGAGATTCAGCTGCTGAATCGGGCCAAGTCTCCACCAAATCGAGTTAGTGACCGAAGCTTCGCACAGCTCTACTGATTGACTGCTAGTTTCAGTCTTTTGTTATCATCTTCCTCATGTCTTCCCTCCACTTTTTGTATATTCAGCTAATCATGTTCTAATACACTCCCATCCAAAACAATAGGTTTTACTATAAGAAATGATAACATACAATGTTCATGTAGCTGGTTAGAAGCACAGCTGCTTTTATTTTCACTCAGTGGCTCTGAATGTATAGTTCCACACTGTTTTAATCTGATTTCTAGAAAGCTGTGTTCTGCTGTGTTCTGCTTAATTTGAGTTTAAATCAAGCTATAAGATCATAGAATCATAGAAAATTAAGGTTGGAAGGGATGAGGAGGTCATCTGCTCAAAGCAGTATTATACCCAGCTAGATCATCCCAGCCAAGGCTTTGTCTAGGCAGGTTTTAAAAACCTCCAAGGATGGAGATTCCACAACCTCTGTGGGTAACCTGTTTCAATGTTTACTACTCTCCTAGTGAGAAATTCTTTCCTAATATCTAATCTAAACTACCCTTGCTGCAACTTGAGACCATTGCTCTTTGTTCTGTCATCTACCACCACTGAGAAGAGCCTAGCTCCACCCTCTTTGGAGCCAGCCTTCAGGTAGCTGAAGGTTGCTATTAAATCCCACCTTAGTTTTCTTTTCTCCGGACTAAATAAGTCCAATTCTCTCAGCCTCTCCACAGAAGTCATGTACCATTTTCATTAGCCTCTACTGGACTCTCTCCAATTTCTCTATGTCCTTTCTGTAGTGGTGAGCCCAAAACTGGACACAGTACTCCAGATGTGGCCTCATCAGTGGCTGAAAAGGGGGGAATAATCACTTCCCTTGATCTGCTGGCAACGCTCCTACTAATGCAGCCCAGTATGCAGTTAGCCTTCTTCATAACAGGGACACGCTGTTGGCTCATATTCAGCTTATTGTTTACTGTAACCTGGGTTCTTTTCTGCACAGCTGCTACTTAACCAGTTGGTCCTCAGCCTGTGCAGTGGGATTTTTCTGTTCTAAGTGTAGGACTTTGCACTTGTCCTTACTGAACCTCATGAGATTTCTTTTGGCCCAATCCTCCAATTTATCAAGGTCTCTTTGAATCCTAACTGTACCTTCCAGTGTATCTACTACTCCCCCTAGCCTGGTGTTATCTTAAAACTTGTTGATGGCGCACTCTATCCCATCTTCCAGGTCACTGATAAAAATATTGAAAAAAACCAGCTCCAGGACCAACCCCTGGGCACTCCACTTGATAACAGGTGCCAACCTGACATTGAGCCATTGACTACTACCCTCTGAGCCTGATATTCCAGCCAGTCTTCTGTCTACCTTATATTTTGGTATAAATCAAAAGAAGGCTTTCCTAAATTTTTTTTTCATGTATTAATATCTATTCAGTTTTTTCTTTTTTTCGTAAACATTGTTCATGTTATATTGTGTGTTTATGCTGAGCTAGTAAATAAAGTAAATCCTAAGAGTTGTGCATTTTCTTAAATAAAACCGATTTTTATAAAGCAGTGATATGGAAAAAATGTTGACTGTACTCAGACTGGTTACTGTTCTGTGGATGAAAATGGCTTTTCTGAAATATGGATGAAACTCAAAAAAGGAAGTGAAAATTGTCAAAAACTTTTGTCTGAGAGTAATGCTGGTCCCAGTCGTGGGTTTAGGGCTGGATCCAGCAAAGTACTGAAGCACATATTTAAGCATTCAAATAATCCCGTTGATTAAAAGTCAAGCACATGCTTCAGTGCTTTTCTAGTTTGAGTACTTAACCTCCATGGAGACATAGAAAATGTGCAAACAAGAATAAAAAATAAATAAATTCTAGGAGACATTAATTATGTATGACCATATTAGTACAAACTGTACATTGTTTTTCTTTTCTGGAGTTAGTTCTGACAAATCAGTTGTATAAATACAGCTTACATTTTATTTGTTTTCAAATAAAATAACACTAGGTAATATAAGCCCAGTATAAAAGTTAATAAGGCAACATTCACTGAAACTCCTGTTGCTGTTTAAAACAAGAAATAATTCTGAAAATGCATTTTTTTAGAAAATGAAGCGACATAATTCATAGCATACAAAACTTGGCTTATGGGGGAAAATATATTTAATGCTACTAGCCTATATAATATCTATAATATACCCAAACTCAGCATGATGAAATACTAGGAAGCTTAGTATAAATGACAGGAAATAATGTCATTTTCCAACTATTCTGTTTGTTTACAGTTGCTGTCATGTTCAACTTCCCAGACCAAGCAACAGTAAAGAAAGTGGTCAACTGTCTACCTCGTGTTGGCATTGGTACTAGTTTTGGACTACCACAAACCAGGTATTTCACTTTGAAAAATTTAACTTAGCATGCAGCTTTTCTGCATGACCAAGTTCAGGAGACAAAACAACCCACCATGCTTTTTTTCAGTTAAGCTATGTTAGAACAGGAGTGAGGAAATAATGGCCCATGGGCTGGATTCGGGCCACCAGGTGATTTCATCCAGCCCACAGGCAGGTACCTACCAATTCACTGTATTCTGCCCGGACCCAGGATGCCCCTGCCATGCTTTCATGGGGACAGTGCATGCTGCACTCTCACCCTTGCCTGTGGGGTGCCCTGACCCTCACCCCGCAGTAGCAGTGGACAGGGGAAGTGGTAGCAATGGTGGGGGGGGGGCAGGGAAGTAG
>NW_005841924.1:2633127-2655590 GCF_000455745.1 Alligator sinensis
AGCATGGGGCCAGGGCTGGTGGGGACCCAGAGTGGGGCAGCTGGAGCGCAGAGCCTGTGCCAGTGGGGGCACAGGGTCTATCTGGCTCCATTGTGTAGGGCTCACATGCAGTTTCCAGGTTCTCCACCTGAGCTGTGCACGTTTTTGGGGGAGCCGCTTGGGATGGAGCTGATGACCTGGCCCTGCTTACTGCTATGTGCAGGTCATGGGGAACAGCAGGGAGCTCTGCGCTATGGAGCTGGATTTGCTCTGCCCCTCTCCTTGCCCTCCCAGCTGAGCCCCATGACCTGCACCACTGGGCTCCCCCCAGTGGCATGGGGTTTGGGTATGTGAATCTCACACGATGGAGCCAGCGGCCTGGCCACATGCAGTCCTGGGGCTTGCTGGGACTGTGTGACGCTGAAGGGCTCAGCCTGCTGCTGCTGCTGGCAGCAGGGGTTGTATGCAATGGTGGAGTGTGTTTGTAGGGGGGAACCCACACACACACCCCACCATACACACACACATAACACACACACATACACCCCCCCCCCCCCTCCCCTCAGCAACCCTCCCCCTCCACACCCCCCACAACCCCCCATATACCCACCCACACATACACACACACATCCCAGCAAACCTCCCCCATACCCACATATATACACACCCTACTAAGACTTCATTTTGAGCTATTATGCGATCACCTCAATATACATGATGCAAACGCACACAAATCAGGAGAAATTTTTTTTTAAATAAAATTAAAATATGTTATTGTAGATGTTTGATTTTGAGTATATAATTTTTTTTTCTGGTTCCAAGATGGCAGACCCCCCACCTTCCCAAATGAGTACTTCTGGGGGCAAGGGGAGATGCTTCCAGTAGCAAAGGGCAGGGGTTAGGAATGGGACTTCTGGCCCCAAGATGGGAGCCAGGGGCGGGGCACCTGTCAAGGGGTGGGGCTACCCTTGCGGCCCTCAACAGTTTGCTAAAACTCATTAAGCAGCCCTTCAGCTGAAATAATTGCCCACCCCTGCATTAGAATGTCTGAAGTAGGAAGGCATATTAGAACATACTTACATTAGGGGTGTGCAAAACGGGCCCTATTCGATTTGGATTTGGATTCAGCCTGAATCAGGGACAGTGATTCAATTCATTGATTTGGATCGCTGTCCCTCATTTGATTTGCCCAAATCCGAATCTGAAGATTTGATGCTGATTCAGAGAATCAGCAATTCCAACATAGACACAGCTTTAAATATTCTTTTTACATATCTCGAGGTACCAGGCATGGCTTGTGAACACTGCAATGCTGGGACTGATGGAGCATCCCACAGAAGTGCAGTGGACGTCCCCTGCATGCTTGGCGGCAAACCTGGAGCCTCCCCGCACCCCACTGGGCTCGGTGATCAGCCACAGGGGGGACCCCAGGTCCCCTCCAGACCCAGGAGGCGACAGTTGCCAAGCTGGGGGGGTGCTTGGGGGAGGCCCTCTGTGTGGTCCCTGGCAGACTCGGAAGTGGACAGGAAGTGCTTCTGGTCCACTTCTGGGTCTGCTGCCGAGCGCTCTGAGGACCCCCCCATGCTCCTGTGGGATGCTCCATCTGCCCAAGCATCGCAGCCTTCATGGGCCTCCTGGTACCTTGAGGTATGTAGGAAAAACATTTAAAGCTGTGTCTGTGTCCAAATCTCTGAATCTGTCTGAATCTCTCCAAATCGATTCGGAGGGTTTCAATTTGATTCAGAGAGATTAAAGGGTCTCCTGATTCTATTCGGATTTGGAGATTCAGCCATTGAATCGGGCCGAATTTCTGCCAAATCGAATCTGCGACCAAAGCTTCTCGCAGCCCTAACTTTTACATTATGTAATACTAAGAATGGAGAGATGGGGTTTTTAAGTGGGCTGGATTTTTTGGGTGTTAAATAGTAGGCTGTTTCTTGCTAGACAGAGTACTTGGTTGCTTTCTTTAAGGACTTTGGGTTCCTTTTATGCTTGTCAATTCACTGAAACTTAAGAGTCCAGTTGCAGGGCTGATTGTATTTTCTGGCAATTTTCATTTGTATTAGCTTAACTGTAACATCCTTCAGTGCTTCAGAACCCTTCAGACTGGCTGGGAAATGGCTGCTCCTCATCAGAAGGAAACTATATACTTCTATATAAGTGCATGATTTGGAGAGAGAGTTATTTGATGCATTTCTCTTTTGGCTCTGGAGGCCAGAGTTCAAATCTGATCACTTTATTGCTGCTGAAATGATTTGGTGCAGGCTGTTTCTTGTGCATCCTAAAATTGCTCTAAAATCTGACCTAATTGGTTATGTCTTTTTGACAGAAGACTAGGTCTATGCTAACGGGGATGTTCTAGATAAATAATAGTGGCTCAAACCAGAGCCCACTGAAGTCAGTAAGATTTGGATGAAGTCCTATGTTAGCTGCTTCACCATCTGTGCTTATGTGTGTATTTGGTTATAGTTTAATCCCTATAGTCCTTCACTTTTAATAACCTTTTTTTAAACAAATATGAAGGATTTTTCAATATTTTCATTTTTATCACTTTTTTCCTTTATATTTATGAATATTATGCTATAAGCTTACTTTGAGTGTTAATGGATAGACATGAAGTTACAGTAATATTTTTTGGGCATGTTTTTCACAGAAACCAGAAAAGTTCCTCCAAGCTTTCAAAACTGAGCTATAAATTGTAATGTTATCATTCAGTAAGAATTTTTTTTTCTGTTTACAAAATAGAATTGAGTATGAACACTTTAAGAACATCATATGTATGTACCATTTTATTTTTAAAACATTTACAATAAATATGTTGATAAACTGTCTTCACAGTTTATTTGTCATGAAGATAAAATGCATAAAGACAGCTACAGTTTTCTTAACCTATCAGGATTTGTTAGCTAAAGGCTAATTCTAGATTCCTTTTAAATAGTTAATTACTGGAATTGACATGTTTTTATTTATGAGCATAATAGTTTTATGGAATTTCAGGATACACTTTTCTCTGCTTGATTTATAATTTTTAGAGAAAAGCTTTATATCTTCCTTTCCGAAACTTCAGGAAATCTGGCATCCAACTCAAGTAGTTTTTGTTTGAGATGCCCCAGCATTTGAATATCATGAAAATGTGACTGCATAATAAAAGTCCTCTCTTTCTCTAATTATCTTTTTCCCCCTGAGGAATATAAAATAATACCAAATGATGGCATTATTTAAACACCGTGTAAAAATGTTCTTATTTTGTGCCCCAGCATTTCTAAATCATCAGTAACTATAATACATGTGGTTGCCTTGAACCAGCTGTGAGCTTACATAGCCTTAAGGGTTCCTATTGGATGTTCACAAATATTCAGATCAGGATATGTGAAACAGTTCAGTTGTTACATGTTTTTAGTTCTTTATTTTGACCACTATGATACATATGGTTACTATTTCATGCTATAATGTTATGTCTCTGTGTAAATTTGATCTGATTCTAGGTTTCCCATTAAAATATGGGTAACTTACACACATGTAGTAACTAGATAACTAGTAGTTGACAT
Source organism: Alligator sinensis (assembly GCF_000455745.1). Classification (NCBI taxonomy): domain Eukaryota; kingdom Metazoa; phylum Chordata; order Crocodylia; family Alligatoridae; genus Alligator; species Alligator sinensis. The sequence goes on from NW_005841924.1 coordinate 2,636,655, forward strand.
GTCCAAAATATCTACTGTATTTTTTCACATGTAACGCCTTCCCCTTCCCCCCAAATATAACACACACCTTATTTTAGGAAGGCAGAATGAAGAAAAAAAAGATTTTTCCTAGAAAATACTATTAATTAATCTAATATAAAAATTATGAAATTCAAAAAGCCCTACAAAGAGCAAATTATAAAATGCAAAAAAACTGCATGTGGGCTTCAAATGTATCTCAGAATCCTCATTGCAATATGGTGGCATGTAGCCAGCAGGAAAACACCAACAGCGGCTGGAGGGGGTGGAGAGGCAGAGTCTTACCTGCTTTGGCCAGGGATCCCTGCTCTCTGATGTGGGTTGCTATGAGTGAGTGGCAGCCTGGCCAGGAACAGACGGCTTTCTCTGACTTGGGCTGCTGTGAGGGAGTGGCAGCCTTGCCAGGGCAGGCAGTGTGCTCTCTGACCCAGACTGCTGTGAGCCAACTGCAATTCCAGCTGCGGACAGAATCCCCACAGCTTCCCTGTGGTGCATCCTTCCCAGGAGATGCCCAGGACTTGGTGCCACAATCACCACTTTCTGCCTTGGCTGGCAGCTAAACAGTATTTCCTTGCATATAGTGCAAACCCAGATTTCCAACACCTTGTTTTTGGAAGAAAGATGCAGGTTGTGTGTGAGGAAATAAGATATTTAGCTGTACACCTCACAAAAATAAGTACAGCTATGTTTTTTTTTTCCCATTGGGAGCTTTTAGGTGCTCGGATATCTGTGTCTAGAGATAGATGCCTCTGTTCCAAAGCTTCACAGCTATGAAAAAAAGTGTACATCTGTTTTGCAGTAAAAGTGGATAGATACAAAGGAGAGGCCTCCAGTCTTTCCAAATGTTTCACATTCTCTTCTGACTTTATAGTGATTTTTGTCTTCCAGGCGGATCTCTTTGGCTAGCCCACGTCAGATTTTCAAAGCTTCCAACATGACCCAGAAGTGGCAGCATAGAGAAATTTCAAACTTTGAATATCTGATGTTTCTAAATACTATAGCAGGTACTGTAAACTTCCATAATTATTTTCTTCTGAAAGGCAAATTATACTTTTTCAGTATGTGTAGTCTACATTTGCTCCTCTATAGGTTTTGATGGTTTTGTAAAATAAACGATTTATGTACTCTGCTCCGGTGGCATGAACACTGGGGCAAGTGGTTGGGTGCCTATAGGTTGAGAGTTTGAGGAAGTAGCAGAAGCATTCACAGCACAGCCCTGTCAGTTTTTAATGAATCTATGATTTCCTCTAAATATCTTGTCACATGAGAACATGAGAAAGAAAAGGAATAATTTATGTGATAATCCAATCATTCCTTTTCTTTCTCCACCCCCTCACCCTGCCAACAGATTTATTAGTAATGGTAAATTATAAATAATTTAGTTTCCTACACCTGAAGTACAAATAATTACAAATAATTTGGTAAATTACAAATGTTTGGATCATTATGCCAAAGGAGTAGTCATCCATGGCTCAGTTTCCAGTTGACAGGAGGCATTGATTGAGGTTTTCCAGGAGCCTGTCCTAGGTCTATATTGTCTAATTATGATTTGGAGGATAGGATTGAATACATAGCAAATTTGCAAGCTGGATGGAGTTCCAGACACTCTCAGGGTTAGTTATTAGGATTCAGAATTATCTTGATAAACTGGAAAAATGGTCCAATATTAATTTAATTAAATGCAAAGTTCTGCACTTAGGGGAGATTGTCACATACATAAGCGCAGATTGTTGAATAACTGGTGATGCAATGCTACAGAAAAGGATGCAAGGGTTAGAGTGGACCATAAACTGAATATAAGTCAGCAGTGTGATTTTGTTTTAAAAATAAGAAGCCAGTAGTATGCTAAAGTTATATTGAAAGGATTTTTACCTCCAAGTAAGTGGTGACTTCCACTCTGACTCAATATAGTTCTTTCACTCTGACTCACTACTGCTGGGCCCTCACGTAGACTATTGTGCCAAGTTTTAGGCATTGCTTTTCAGGGTAATTTAGATGGAATCCAGTGGAGATCAACACAAATTATTAGAGGTCTGGGAAACATGATTTATGAGAAAATATTGGAAGAATTGGGATTATTTAGGGTGCAGAAGAGAAGGCCAAGGCTGGATTTGACAACAGTTTTCAAATACCTGAAGGGTGCTTATAAAAAGGGTGGTTATAGACTATTCTCTGTGGCTTCTCAGAACAGGGCAAGAAACGATGGCCTTAAATTGAAACAAAATAAATTTAGGTTAGATACTTGCAAAAATTTTCTAACTATGATGGTAGTTAAACATTGAATAGATGATCTAGAGAGGTTGTAGCATTTCCATCTGCTTTTTTTTTTTAAGTACAGATTAGACAAACACTTGGCTAGGATTGTTTAGATAGGGATGGCTCTGCCTTGAGCAGAGGGCTGAACTTAGGTACCTCCTCAGGTTTCTTGCAGTCCTATTTTTCCTATGATGTGTCATTTGAAATGATAAATAGATTTGATAATTTATTAAAATGCGTCAATGAATTGCACTTAAACTTATCCCAAAGAAGTAGGTCTTGCCAAGAAGTAAAACAGCAGTTAGATAGGAGAGAAGTATTCTTTTTGTGGTACTCAAAAATATTCTAGCTATACTTAAAGCAAAGTAAACTTGCCTACCTCCAGGTCTAAACAAAACTCACTAAACATGTGAATTGCCAACTGATTAATTCTTAGTTAGGGAGACATGGAACCCCCATGGACAACAAATACCATTTTTATGAAATGATGGGATGCTTCCTAGTCCGTGGAAAAGGCATATTGGTGAGAACCTAGCGACTGCAAGTGTGGGTGATGTCCATCCCACAGTAGATTTATTCCCCACTCTAGGACTGATTTAATCCTTGCCATCCGCTTAGCTGTGTTTAGTCTCTGCTTAATTTAGCCTATCCCACACCAGTATAATTTCCAGACATTAACTCAGGATAGTATGAAAGCAGGGCAAGATGGCATCTCATAGTGCCAAAGATCAGAGAATTAGAAGAACAGAAGCTATGACAACTTTATGAAAATGTTTTTCTTAATTGTCTCACCCTCTGAGCAACATGTGCAGCTTTTTGGTTCTCAGTTGCCATTTTTTCTGGCTCTGGTCATGCCAAATGCCCTGCTAGTTCCCTTCAGACTCAGCTTATATTGTCATGATGGTTAGGAGTGTCCACACCAACCCACACTAATCGCATTGCATGCAAGCGATCAATCATATTAGTGTCTGTAGTCAATTGCTGCTTCAGATGTTAACACATTTTATGACTAAAGACCATGAGTAGCTGCCACCACAAGCTTGCCCTTCAAATGATATAACCTGAAGTCACTGCGGATGCAAACCAGATTGAAACTGATGACAATGATTTTGTACATATGGTGAAGAAATCTATACCTATGAGTTAATGTAGGAGGAATAAAAAGATTACACGTCTAGTCACCCTAGCTGTGAAGAAGTTTTTTCCTGATGTTGAGCCTGAAACAGTCTTCCAGGAGTTTTATTGCCATTACTCCTGGTTTTACCCAAGGGTGCCATGGTGAACAGTTGTTCACTGAGCCCTTGATGTACTCCCCTGATGTAGCGGTAAGCCACCATCAAGTCCCCACTCAGCCTTCTCTATTTCAGGCTGAAGAGTCCCAGGTCCCTCAGCCTTTCCTCGTATGGCTTGCCATGCAAGTCTCTGATCATATGGATGACCCTTCTCTGGACTCTCTTGAGCTTTACCATGTCCTTGTTGAAGTGCGGCACCTAGTACCGGATACAGTACTTCAGCTGCAATCGCACCAATGCCAAGTGGATTGGAAGAATCACTTCTCTAGTTTTGCTGGAGATGCATCAATTGATGCATGCCAGGGTATTATTTGCTCTGTTGGCTACAGCTTTGCATTGCCAGCTCATATTCATACTGTGGTCTATTATTACCCCCATGTCCCTTTCATTCGTAGTCTGAATGGACAGTTGCTGGTCAGCTTGGTGTTGCCAAGCCTGTAGGTGTGTAGGGGTTTTTTGTCCCCAGGTAGAGAACTTTACATTTCTCAATGTAGAACTTCATTTAATTCCAATCTTCCCAACTTGCTAGCTTAAGTCCACCTGTATCTGCAGCCTATGAAAGCGTGACCACATTTCCCTATAACTTGCTGTTAACCGCAAACTTGGCTAGTGAGCTCTTCACCCCTGCCTCCAAATCACTGATAAAAATGTTGAAAAGCACTGAGCCAAGCACCAGCCCCTGAGGGACACCCCTGGCCACTTCTCATCAAGATGACACAGATCTGTTCATTAGAACTCTCTGGGTCCTTCCCCACAGCCATCTCCTTACCCACAGTGATCTCACAATGTTCTTTCCTGTGGTGGACTCAATGATCCTGTGGGTTCTCACAATGATCTTTCCTATGGTGGACTGTCGGGTAGTCACCGGATATGGGCACGTGCCTTTGTGCCCGGTTGACATTCACCAGTCCTCTCCTGCGCGTCGTAACCTTCTGCCAGTCTGGTTGGGGTGGGTCTCCTTTTCTATTCTCGCCTGCCACGACTTTGATGCTTTGAAGATGTAAAGGAAAAGGGAGGGGTGGTGACTTCACCGTCCCGACCACAACTGACTGCTGGTTCACAGCCTGAGCTTTGTGCCGGCAAAAAAAAAAGACGGAAGAAAAGAAAAAACCGAAAAGAAAATTTATTGGAACCGTCGGGTCCTCTCCCTGGTTGCCAGGATCAAGATAATTTCTTTTGCTTGTTCTGCCTTCTCTCAGGTGCTTGACTCTCAGCGCCAGAGGCAAACGGAGTTTTCCTTTTTTTTTTCTTTCTTTCTCTTCTCTCTCAGATTGGCGCCATGTCCAGCTTAATTGGCTGCCTAAGGTGGTTAATCATTACCAAAACAAAAAAAAACAAGCCGAGGGAGAGAGTGTCCATTTTCTTTCTCTCCCTCTCTTTAATGGGGACTCCTCTGAGCCCTCAAGACCTGATCAGTCTCTTGCCCCGTTCCCAGGGCTTTAGATTCGGGCAGGATATGGCAGTCTTCCACTCTCGCTCTCCATGCAGCCCCGGATATTGTCCCAGCCGCTGCTTCCCACCAATCTGCCTCACCTGGCAAGGTAGTAAAGCAGATCTGGTGTGGACCGGGAGTTCCCGCTGTAGTGTGGAGATGTTATTCGGGCCAGATTTAGGCTTGTGGGCAGGGAAACACATTGGGTGATTATCCTCTGGTCCTTCACATGGACAGCAAGGCAATACCTCTGTAATTTCCATAGTTGGGCTTGTCTGCTTTCTTGAAGTTTGTCACGATCATGGTATCTCATCCCTGAGGTCATCTAGGATTTGCTTATCATTCCAGATCCTTAAGTTGAGGGCATGGAGCTGTAACATGAGCTCCTCTCTCCCCTGCTTGCAGATTTTGGTGGGGATTCCATCAGCTCCAGGCAAGGTTCTTTGGGTGAATCTGATATCTTTTATTAGACCAACTCAAACAGTTGTATTACAATTTTTAAGCAAGCTTTCAGGTTCAAAAACCCTTCATCAGGCTAAGGAAGTTTCAGCAGTGGGTGTGTGCTCTTCCTGGATGGAATGAAAAGTAAAGAAGGCAGAGGCTGGGCTGGTGTGCATACAAGATAGGCAGTCAGTGAAGATGTAGATTGAGGAGTTAATGGGTGCGAGACGGGCTGGGTCAGGGGGGAGAGCAGGGGGATGAACAGTGGAGAAGTACCTGGGGAGTCAGATGTCAGGCAGGTTATAATGTGTCATAAATCCAATGTCTATATTTAGTCCATAATCTTTAGTATCCAGGAGGTTGGAAGAGCACACACCAACTGCTGAAACTTCCTTAGCCTGACAAAGGGTTTTTGAACCTGAAAGCTTGATTAAAAATTGTTTTTCAGCTATTTAAGTTGGTCTAATAAAAGATATCAGATTCACCCAAAGAACCTTGTCTACCTATGTCTTTAGATCAACACGGCTACATCAGCTCCAGATGCATTCACAGCAACCTAACAAATTGTTAACAGAATATTTTATTTTCACTATTTTATTTAATCTAGATCAGTGAGAGCCAACCTTTTTCTCAGGCTTGACACAAATTGGCCATATACTCTCCCTTAGTGCCACTCTGAACCTCCTCTTCTGCCCAATCTCCCTGTGTGCTGTATGTTTCCGTACTCTATGCTCCTTGCCTAGTCTCCTCTGCCTTCTGCTTCCTGTCCTATCTACTGCTGTGCTGCCTGTTCCCTTCCTGATCTGTCACATGCCACACACACAGAGCCTGCCCATGCCACTTTTGGTACTCATGCCTCAGTTTGGCTACTCTTTAATTTGGACCAGGACTAAGTAACTCAAGAACTGAGAGTTTATAAAATCTAAACCTCTCCTTTTTCCAGTGCCCCCAAAGGGTTGCTCAGTTGAGATAGAGGTTCTGCTATTTTATTAACTGTACTGAATAAAGTTGTTGCACGGAAGTCATGGCTTCTTTCATTTCTAGAAGTAATCCAGTATAGTCTAGACTACAAAAAGGCCTGTAAAAAATAGAAAGAAAAGAAAATAGAAACTGAATCAGTTTTAACTGTCATTTTTATAGTGTGAGAAAGGGTTTACAATTAAAGTGGAATGGGCTGCAATATTTAAAATGGAATATTAGCAATCAAACAAAACTTTTTCATGTCTTTTTCAACAAATCAAACTCAGGCATTGAAATTGTAAAAGATTTATAATAAATTCCATTTCTTCTGGGGGTTATCAAATACTATAGCAAATCGTTTGTTCAGAGTCAGTATTTTGTTTAAATCTACTGCCTTTAAATGAAGTGCTGTTTTTGTTATTCACTAGGACGTACTTACAATGACTTAAATCAGTACCCAGTATTCCCTTGGGTTATCACGAATTATGAATCAGAAGAGCTGGACCTTACACTTCCTAGCAACTTCAGGGATTTGTCAAAGGTATTTCTTATTCTATTATTCTATGTTATGTTTTTCAGTAACCATTGCACTAGCATATGTTGTTGTGCATATATGTCGCCATAAGTGTGAGAGAGATTAACACTGTTGAATGTGCAACTGTTGATGTATCATATTTTGTACTTTCAGCTATGTTAATAGACAAACTGTGTTTTATGGGGAAAAGGAATTATTTATGTACGTGATATTTACGGTTATATCACTTGAAGATTGTTTTAACCTAAGATGCCTAGCATTCTATAACATACATACAATTTTATTTAAAACTTTTTTTAAATTAGAGGAATATGGATATCAAGCTCATTTCCTGTGTTTTGACAGGGTTTCCTACTTCTCAGTAGGTAGATTTTTGAGGAATGTTATTTTTTTAAGGACAACTAGAATCATTTGGTTTTGTCCAGGGTATAAATAAATGTTATCGTCAGTACCTTTGGATGTGTTGTGTAAGGACTCCATGTGCATCTTATGAGTAGGTTGCCTTTCTTCCAAATTCAAACTATATCAATTTCATATGCTTTTCTTAACTTCAAATATCCTATTCTACATCCTATTTCTCTAACATTTTCATTCTACCAACAATTACAATTTCATTTTTTACTATTGTCTAATGGGGTCCACTCACTATTCAGTGGGTTTCTTATTAATTTGTCCTAGTTATTTATTCTTTTGAGCCTGTCACCTGCTCTGGTTACTAGCTACAAGTTGTGACTGATTATGAACTTGATATTTTACATTTAGAATTTTTATAATTGCTGTCTTTACTCATTAGCTTATTACTGAGCTTTCACAAAAGGCAAAAGTACCTCAGTGTTCCTTCCTGATCCCAAAAAACTGGGGATCTGGTCATACCCAAGTGAATTATAAGAAATGTCAGTCTTTAAGAGTAGTGGAAAGTGGTTAACTTAGTGGGAAAGGTGGGGAGAAAAAAACCCAGTTATTAACTGTTTAATGGTAATCTGTGTTCTTCATATGTACCTTCATCATTAACTAACAATTAATTTTGACTCAGTGGGAAATATGAATGAAAGTCAGCTGGTCATGGGATCTCAGCAGAAATTTGGAGAAGTGAGATTTTATTTTAAAGTTCTAAATTACATTTAGCGAGGTACAGATAGTTTTGAAAATCCTTGGAAACAGTCATTGCCCCACATATTTTATGCTGGAAATCTAGGGAAAAACACAATATATCTGTTAGACAAATCTAAGAGTAGGAATCTGTTTACATGCAAAACAGAACACTGCTCAATATAAAGGAATATTAAGCCTTTCTAATGCTTACCAGTAGAGGTCAGTGGTCTTAGTGCATAGCTAACTATATTTTCTCTCACACTGTTTGAGTGACATAAATCCATATTTCATAAGTAACCTTGTATAGATTTTATATTTTGACAACTCTTTTGAAGTGTAAGAATCAATATTTTTGAAGAATTTTTTGTTGCAGAAAGAATACATGTAAATATAATGAACTTTTATTTGATCACTCCCTGATGAAATAAGGACTGGTGGAGGTAAATATGAGAATAACTTAAGGACAAAAAAACACATTACAAAGGTTGAAATTATTTCAAAATCAGACATTATAAACCTCCCCAAATATGCAGATTGAGATTGCATTTAATACAATTCTAAACATGTTAAGGTAATAAAGTAATTTTTTATGCTAGGTTTTAATCTCATCTGCTTTTTAAAGACCTGGCAGCCACCTGCACTGTGCCCCTACAGTGCTTCTGGCTCAGTTTACCTTGAGAGTGGGTGTGTCTACATGTGAAGCTACATCATCATAGCAACATGCTGTGGCATGATGCAGCAGCTACATCATTGTAGCAATGCATGCCCTTGGTATAACAAATCACTACGGTGATGTAGCAGCTAAATATAAGCATGTGCCGCGGGGAGTAGGGTGAGGATCCTGAGTCTGCAGTGGGCAGCTCGCACCCACCCCCCACTGGCTCTTCTCTGGCCATGCCTTCCTCACTCTGCTCCACTATAGAAGGTGCTGTCTCCCACGGGTGGCAGCTGGGGCTTGGGTACTGCTGCAGGGGGTAGGGCGACTGCAGACCCAGGTCCCTGGATCTGTAGCCCTGGCAGCTGGGGGTCCCTTCTGGCAGCGTTGGGGGGCAGAGGGTGTGGTTGTGGAGGGAGGGGCACCAGCAGGGCCGTGGGGCTGTGGGTAGGAAGTGGGGAGGCACCAGCAGGGCTGGGGGCCTGTGGTTGGGGGGCGCGGAGCATAAGCAGGGCTGGGTGGTTGTGGCTGGGGAGTGAGGGGCCTGGACCTGTGTCCTGGTGAGTGAAGGGGGCAGGGGGAGCTTTGATTTTCCATGATACAAAACCAAAATCAAATACCAAAATTTATAGGTATTTAGAATTTATTTTATTATAGTGATTGAGGCACTGGTAGGCTTTCAATCTGCTTTACAATTTGAAATATATCAATAAAACACTGTGTTCAATTGATACCTGTGTGTGTGTGTGTGTTTTCATTTTAATTGTGAATTTTGGGGTTTTTAATCAGAGAATGTGATTTTTTTTTATCAGGGAATTTGTGATTTTTAAACAGAAAACCAAGATCCCTGCAAATTAATTATAGGGAATGAGTGATGGTTGCTTGAGTTGCCTCATGTCAGAATGGCAAGTTTAAGAGCCACTTGAGCCTCTCTAAGGCCCACATAGTTATATTAGTTGAATAAAGAAATGGTGAATTATTTAGTTTGTTACAGCCTATTAGTAAATTTTATGTAAAAGATTTCCTTTTTACTAAATGGAAAATCCAGGCATTCCACTGTTACAAGGTAATTCAGAACTAGGAAGACTGATATAGACACTGCATTTTTAAAGGACCAATTTTTTAATGAATTTAGGTTATCTAGGAGATGTCCTTGTGATTTCTCAGTAAGTCCTTTTTGTGCTCAAAGTACAGTACTCTAAATCTGGGGATGATGCACTATTAAAAGTTGCATTCCAGCATATAGATACAAAATGGCACTCCTCTTTACTATGACGATGTTACTGATGCTTCCATAACTGAACTCAGAAATTAAAGACATCATGTTACTTCCAAAGTTTTCTCCTGTTTTGCAACAAGAGTGCTTATGCCTAAGGGAATTATATTCTTTTGTTTCGCAGCTGGTGTAACAACACTGGTGGCCATTACCTGACTTTGAAGGTTAGAGCAATCATGAAACATCATCATAGCCCTCATTAGAGAATCAGATTGGAGCAAAAAGTGGCATGCATCCAATATTGTTTTCACCCACTACTGATCCTTTCAGTGCAGCTGGAGTTGCAGCCTTTTTACTTTTAATGGACATGTTAGTAAAGTAAAGATGGCTAGTTTGAATTCAGGGGTAAAGAAAAGAATCCTCTTTTTTGCTTTGATGTCAGAGTTATAAATGTCTGAAGACATTTTGGATGTGTGTAGTAAACATCTCTTAAGTATCTTTGGCATAACTTAAATGCTGAATGATACTAAAACAAATGTTCACTATTTAGGGACATTGGGTGTTTATAGATGTGCTCTGGGAGGCAGGGGGCTGCTTTAATTAGTTAACCATGCTAATTAAAAGCACCTGAGCATCATGTGCATCAGTGTCCCTGTGCTGAAAAAATGGTGGCAGGGTGCTTTGAACTAAAGCTTCTTTGATGAGCTTTGTTTGAAGTGCCCTGCCACCATTTTTCAGTGTGGGAATGCTGATACATGTGACGTTGGAGGGTGCTGGAGCTCATTAATTTCTGCTCTCCAGCAGACCCGATTAATTGAGTCTGCTCCTATGTGCTGGATTTACAGCATGCTGGAGCAGTCTCTCTGCATGTGTGTAAGTGCCCATTAACAATATATTCATCAAAAGAGCAGTAAAAGGAGAATGTGCTCATGCTTAAGCCTTGTTTCAGAAAACATACTACCTTCTTAGGAGCATTTTACCATTGAGTGGCAAATTATTTGTTGTTCTCCCCCACCAGTGTTGAATTGTGTGCATCTGGACAGGTGTATATGTATATAATTCGCATGCATCTTATGATCTGCTATTAATTCTTAGCTGCTGTTGATCTGCAACACTTTTTTTACCTGCTAATTTTTAATGCTATTTCTGATAAATTCCAGTCCTGCTGTACTTTGGAACCAACAGCAAACACCAATGCTGTTTGTCTCATAGACATACTAGCTCAAGTTTTGGGTGCTGTACGGACGTTTCTAGTTGGATCAACCACTTAAATTATATTTTGAACATTACTTCTCTGGTGGTAGGTTTTCCTTAATTTGGGGGCATCATTAACCAGCAACATATTGCTAATGCCCAAGTATTAAATTCATTCAGTGGAAGACAAGATTATGGATTTTCTAGCATATGATGTTTCTTTAATTTTGGGTATAGAGTTTAAACATTTAAATAATAAATCACTAATTTGTACAACTTGTAAGCTTTGATTGTTAAAGCCATTTGAAAATATTTAAAGATATTTCACTTATCTTCTCTAAATAATTTTAACAACTATAATTGTAGAACATTTGTGTAGCTGTAGTGGTTCAAGAGAGAGAGAAAGCAAAGTAAAAATTATGCCTTGTGTTAAAACACTAAAAAAAACTGTGCTAGTCCGAACAACTAATTTATTTTAATAAATTCCAAATTTAAAATGTAAAATCATGTGTTGGTCAATAGATTTATGTAAATAATAGGTCTTTTTGCCACCAAAGTTTGCATGGTACTCAATTTCTATTACCTATTATTTCCTGTGCCTAAATATTATAATTTAAAAAAATTAACCAACTTGAACAACAGCTTTGTTAATATATTAATTTGCAGTGAATAAGTTATGACAGATTTGAGGAACTGCAATGTATAGGTTAAATTAGCCCTTTGATTAAGAAGCTTTTGGTGACATTGTTTTGAACATCAGTCACACAGTGATAAACCAAAGCTTGGATTGTGGTTAATATTACTGTCAGTATGACAAATACTCTTAACAGATACCATGAGTATACCACCAGTTAGTTATCCTATTCTGACTTGAGTGTTTATTCTGTAACAGAGATGAGTATGGTCAGGTATGAGCCATTACGTAGTTTGTTTATATCTACATTGTAGTAATTATTTTACGTATGTAACAGATAGTTTCCCACCAGAATGTTTCCCATTTTTTCTGTATTACTTATGTCATTCAAAAGTGCAGCTCCCCACCTCCCCCCATCATTTTTCAGTGCAGACAATAAGTCATGTGCCCTGAGCTTCTGCATGAGAGAATGCAGAAATCAAAATTAGTTGAAAAATACTGAGATGCCAAAGGCTGACTTTACATGAATGAAAAAGACACTTCTAATTACTTTTTTTAGGTTCAATAATACACAAGTAACCTGTGCTATGGATAATTTCTGTCTTTTGTAGTGCATACCATCTTTGTAAGACTATAAACTGACCTCATTAGAGGAAGATTATTAAAACCCCCTTAAATCTTCAGTTGTCTTCACTCCAGGTGCATGTGTACATTGTAATGTTTTACTCTCCTATTTATCATTTTCAAGCAATATTTTCTAAATCATCTTATTTAGATATCTTATCGCCATATTTTATAGGGGTTGTTATGTAGGTAATAACATTCAGTGAACCGAGCTGTTTAATTGGTATGTGGGAGCCATTGATAGCAAATGCATCAATACTGGTACTGATCTCCTTGTCCTGGCATCAACTTTAATAATGTGCATTTTTTATATTAATATGTATCAATGTGGATCACACTGTAAGGCTACATGTGCATAAAGTGCACAAGTTCTTTTGAATGGTGGTGTCTCTTGAGAGGTCATATGCACGATCCTTTTGTCTCCTCATGCATATGGGGTGAAATGGAAAATGACCCTTTAAAATTCCCTCCCACCTACATCCTGTAGCAGAGAGAGAGAACCTAGCAAGTATCTAGTCTTTCACTTTTTGGAGACTTAAAAATTTTTGTTTTAATCAAATCTGTGAAAATTCTTCAACTTCATATTCTGCTCATTTTGACTTTCCAAATAGCAGAAAAAAAGTAAATAGAAAATGTCTTCAACTATTACACCTGGGAGACTTCATACCCTGTCTGGCCTGCAATAGGTTGATCACTAAAAAGGATGGATGCACTAGATGCCATTTTATAGCATGGGACAGTCTAAATCATGGGCAAGTATTCTATGTGCAAGTTCTAATTAATCTAAGACTCTCAAATACAGGGGTATTTATCTCTAGCTAGGTCTGTGGAGGTCCCTTTGCATTTTTTATGGTAAGCTACCAACAGGGTTTTGGAGATCCTGGCTAGAGTGGGGGTTCTCTCCCCATTTAAAAGTATGACACTTACTATGGTGATTATGTTTGAGCACACATGCTGACATGCAGTGTTTTGCCTAATAGCTAATTTCAGTTTTGGCATATTTATGTGCTCATGGCTTAGTCCTTTCTATTTTGTATCCTTGAACGTTTTTCCCCTATGTGGCAACACATAATGAGTATATTGTGTTTTGGCACTAGCTAATGGATCTTGCAGCCATTTCAGACTGGGATTCCAGAAACTGGGCCCCATGGTTTAAGATAGTCACTGCCTGGCCCATCTTAGCAGGCTTACACCTCTCCAGCATGCAATCTTGATAATTTTTCATCTTACTGGAGATGGCCATACTGGAGATATGCACAGGTACAGAACGAGGAGATCCCATTTTCAGAAAGAGGAGATCCTGTTCCTTGTTTACATTACTGAATAAGCCTCCCACATTGAATGCCAAGAGTAGACCCCTAGGGCTCCTACACATGTTCAGCGAGGCTGCTCTGATGTGCTGTAATTACAGTGCATCAGAGGTGACTCGATTAATTGAGTCTGCTGGCACATGGTAATTACCATGCTCCAGCAGACTCCAGCATCATGTGTACCAGTGTCCCCACACTGAAAAACAGTGACGGGGTGCTTTAAATTAAAGCTTATTTGATGAACTTTAGTTCAAAGTGCCCCAGTTCCATTTTTCAGCATGGGGATGCTGATACATGTGACGCTGCAGGTGCTTTCATTAGCACAGCTCTGCACTAAGTAAAGCACTCCTCACCTCCTGGAGCATGTTTATAAACTGCTCTAGAGGCAAAAAGCCTACAGTGAGATTACAGTAGTTTCAGTCTCCAAAGAAAAAGTCATCTTTATTGCCAGACATGGCAGTAACACCAATCAACTTCAGGCTTTTCAAAACCCTGTATCTTGTATTTCAGAGAACATATAAATTGAGGCTAAATGTGGAAAATAAAACTATCAAACTTTCTGATATTTTGAGTGCACAATACTGCCATGGTCATATGATTGTTCTAAAAAAAGCTGCCACACTTCCTCACCCTTTCAGCAGTGAAGAGGAGATAATAGACATCTCCAAAAGCAGCCCAGTCAAACTCATTGATTCCTTTGTTATTGACCTTTTTTGTTCTAGAAACTCAGGAAAAATCAAAGTCTACTGAAGAGCCAAAAAATTTTGCTGTGTTGTCTGCAAGATATATTTATCAGCTTCACTCCAACTCTGGATGGCATATTGCATAGGCCCGGTTTTTATCAAATCCAAGTTCTCACTTGGGAAAGGGTTATTTCCTTCTCATCCAAAATCCTACAGGGAGAATAGGGATGATTAAAGAAAATTATTAAAAATAGTATATGGTTGTAGAATCATTTTAGCTGTGGGCGCATCTTAAATGGCTGAAAGACAATGGCTGTGGCTGTGGTTGTCATTATGAAGCATGGCCTCTTGGCTCTAGGTATCTGGCATATCCGGGTAGGTATAGGTCAGGGTAAAGCACATCATTCCCTCAAAGTCAAAGCTGTGATCCTTTGGGATTAATATATTGGCCCCTTACCAGAAACCATAAAGAAACAAGATCCAGAAAAGGCTGAGGCCCAAAACCAACAACCAAAATACCCAGAAACAAAGAAGTCTTAGTTATTCTAGAGTATCTTCCCTCTCTTCCTGGCTAAACCTTTTAGGGGTAGATTGGATTTGAGAACTGTCAGACTGGAATCCCACCTTTGACAAATGTCTTCCCACTTTCCACTGGGTCATTGCAGACTAGAAATGGGGATGAGATAACATACCCCTTCTGGACAAAAATTCTGGTACTGAATTAAATTCTTGGTAGCCATCAGATTCAATTAATGAGAGCTATTCACTTGTGAAATATTTATTCCATGTAGAGATGGCCAGAAAATATTTTTTTTATTTTTGAAAAAAAAGATTTCAGGTGCACTGCACAGATAGAATGATCAGTAGGTAGGACATTTACTGATGTGCTACAGAGTCAGATATTATCTTTTTCTCTCTCTCTCTGCCTTACTCTCTCTCTGGGTTGAGCTCTTTTACTTTGTAAAATTAATTAAAACTTCTTTGGGAAAAATCTATGGCTTGGTAATGAGATGCTTGCCTGAGATGTTGGAAAACCATATGCAAGTGTGGTCTCTGAATGAGGCACAGTAGGACCTTAAACTCAAGTCTCTTATATTCCAGGTGATTGCTGTAATCACTGGCCTTTTATGAGGTCTGTCCTGCTCTCTGACTTTGACTGCAAATTCCATTCTGGACCAAAGAAAGTTTTGTCAAAACTGATGCATTCCCATGAAAAGCTTGATCATGATATATTGGAGTTTTCTCATTAAAAAAAAAAAATTGTCAAGGAATTGTTAACCAATTCTAGGTCTGTGATGGATCCCCATAGGGGCCACTCCTGAAAAGTTAACAAAAATTGCCCAATACCTTCCTTCTGCAGTGAAAGCCAGACTTTATGCCTTTTTCTTGATCCTTTAGAGCAATTTTCAAAATTCATACTAAGCTACAATCATTCTAATATCTCTATACTGGCTGGCACAGTTTTGGCTAACAGACTCTGTAGATGTCCATTGATCTACTGAATTGGATTCTAATCTGTCTGGACTTAATCTTGTACCACAATTGGTTATTCTCATGATACTCAGACACTCATGGCTCAAAAGTCCTGGTACTTGACAGCTAGGTTTTGGCTGAATAGGTACCATGGGCAGAGCCTGTTCTAGAGCAGTCTAGGACATCTTAATGCATTGCAGGAAGATATTAATCAGAATGACTTACTTGTCTAATTGAAAGAGATTTTTGATTTTGAACAGCACTTATGGGGTCTAGACTCTAGACTGGCTTTGATATTCACCTGCTTGCTGCACTGGAAGGGACTCTAACCCTTTGAACAGCTCAGCCAGGGCCTACCTCATATTGATTTCTGTCTCTTTTTTTTTAATTCGGTGATGCCTAAGTTCTTCAAAGGTACACTTACCTACTGGTAAGAGAATTGGATCCTACTTGGGTCCTCTGAGAGGGATCCATGGAATCACCCTTTGTGACTTTCAGAATCTGTCTTACCATGTTTAAAGATGTTTTTCATTGTTGCTATCGCTTTGCTCAAAGAAGTGAACAAGCTCCAAGCACTTAAGGTTGACCTTCCCTAAATGACATTTCACAGGGACAAGGTAGTAGTGAAACCTCACCCCAAATTCAGCCCTCCTGTGGAACTCAGAATTCTGTCTGAAATCTGAAAACTTACCTGTCTTCCTCTGGAAATGCTTCTCTTCCTTAAGACAGGAGTTGTTATACTGTACATACTGGGTATTTCCTGGGTTCTACTTACCATATTGACACAATCAAACTTTTCAGGCTTATTTCTTGTTTTTTTCCTGGCAGCAAAGACCTAGGCCATCTCACTTTAAAAGGACATTAAGATTTGTCTATACAGTGTTTCTTGAGTTATTGATTAGTGGGGAGCCCTAAAACTTAAGACTCATCCCACACTCATCCTACTTTAAAAATGACCTCTTTCTGCATTTGCAAAGCAGCAGCTTTCAGTATTCTTCATTGATTTAGCTGCCAGTGTGCTAGAATCCCATTTTGAACTGCTTTATTGGCTTTTTTAAGATCATTGCATTTTGTAGAACTTGTCTACTGGTCATATGCTCCCAAGATAATAATTCCATCTTTATTGGAATGAGTTTATTTTTCTTTCTTTAAATTCTTCTGTGTATTTCCTAAGCTATGTAAATGCCATTCTTTTGTTGTCATCTTATCCCTGCTATGTGCATTCACTACATGCAATTAATAGTGTATATCAACTGATTATTATGCATTATAATCATTCAAATATTTCAATTTCCAAGTCAAATCACATTGTTAATTGAGTGCAAAGCTACATTGTTAGAGATGCTAAAAACTGGGAATAAGTCTCAGGGAGGAACTTAATTCAAAACTTGGAAGCAAATAGATTGCAGCTAACTCCATGGTTAAGTAAAGTGAATTTCCATGTCAGAGTTGCATTCTTTGATTTCAAGCAGGAAAATTATGTTAAATTTGGGTCCTCTTTCTCATGCAGATGTCATCATTGCTGTAGCCTTTGCAGAAGCTATAGAGATAAGCAGTTTAGCTGAGATCAGTTTCAGCAGCAGTTTTTCCCTCTGATTTCAGGGCACATGCCTTTTCTCCTGGTCCTTGTAGCTAAGTAATAGCTATTCACTGAAGACTATCCAACAGTTCCCTTGAGATTTCTGTATGAAGGCAGAATAGCTACCCAAATTCACAGAATGTATGACAATCAGATGTGCTGATCTGTTGATATAACTTTTATAAAAGCCTATGGCTAGGTACAGAAAGCCTGAGGTGGAATCGATGAAGTTATGTGGTTTTCTGTGAGCAATGTAGTTTAGGTCAGTAGTGAACAGAATGCACATTTGCCCTTTGGTGGGGTGAGGACAAATCTTATACCGGGTTCCACCATTTTGAAACCAGACTACGTATGCCAAACTTCTGTTCTCTCACAGGTATAGATCGATTTTATTCACTGAACTTCTGTTTTGTTATGGGTATAGACTAGTTTTTGATCTCTTGTGTACCAGTGAAAGTATAACGTCTGTACTTGGCCTATGAGTTCAGTTGCTAAGGTTTTTTATGATAGAATGTATTTGATGGACCCTGGGTGTGTATTGGATTTAGGTATGTGTTTCAGATGTAAATAGAAGCCTTAGGAAGCACCTGATTGTGCTATCAATAACATTGTATGCAGCTGGAGAGGTATGGATGCAAATATTTTCCTTTATTTTTTCCTATTTCTGTTCTTTAAAATTTTAGGTGAATGGGGTGTGTTCTGCTGTAAATTCAGCTGTCACTGGACATAGATTTGTTTGCTTTTTGTGCTTGAATGTTTTTAATTATTATTATTAGTGTTGTTATTGTTATCATCAGAAATGTATATGTGGACTTAAACTTTCGTAATTTTAGCATCATTTAAAACATTCTTATATTCAAGCTTCTAGTCTTGCAGCAGTCTTGAAAGCATTTTCAGTAGTATATCATTTTACATGCCTAAATTACTTCATATTGATATTTTTAATTAAAAAACTATTAGTCTGCATGAACAATACAGCTTAGTAATAGTAATATAAATATTTCACTGAACTTGAATATATATATTTTTTAGTTTGAAACAAAATTACTTATTTATAAGTTGAACTCTTGATTACTATTGAAGTCTTGTTTTGTATTCTCTTTGGATCATGTGTCAGAACTGTTTAAGCAAAATTATTCATTGATTTCAAAATTTGATTTCATTGTATTTTCAGGAATATTTAAGGTCACTGCAAAGTAGGCAATTAAAAAATACAATGTTAATTCTTAAAATCATGCTTATATGTCTAAAACACCATGACTGATGTCTTTTAGACTGCTAATTTTAATTCTTGGGTATGGTGAGAAAATGGCGCCTATACCTTTTCTTTATGTGTATTGGTATATACACACCCACCCAGATGCACATAGTATGAGAATATACTCAAAGAATCTAGCTTAGATAAAAATGCTGGTCACAGTCTACTGGTTACACTTGTCAGTTAGATAGAGGAGATGTTGAGAAATAGTTGTCTGTACCTCTGAACATTGCATACAAGTCTTAAATGAGCTTGCTAGAGGCCATTTGTTTTTCTTCAGCAGG
>NW_005841924.1:2655621-2671786 GCF_000455745.1 Alligator sinensis
AGGATAAAATACAAAAATTTGAGGGAAAAATTCATTTGTATTTCAAAGCAATACAAGTTTTCTGTACGGTGCCCTCGACTGGCTTTTATATCTGGGCATACTCGCAAAGTTACAGACACAGGAAATGATGGGTGGTTTTAGTGACGGTTATGTGACATGATATCACTTTCCTCTTTCTTTTTGTTAATTGTTTAATTATGATGTACTTCATTATCTTTTATAGCACATACAGAGTTTCATATGCGTATTAAACTTGTTTATAGTCTGAAAATGGCGTATATCAGCTGTACCTACTATTTTTTAAATTGTTGCTTTCCAAAATTATTTTTCATTTTTGTCTTTCTTGTTTTCTTCCCCCAGTTTGTTTGACTGTAATTCTAGATATCAAATTTATTTGAGATTCATTGTTCAAAAGAAAGTTATATTTGTGATTATAAGGACTTCCTTGTGTTAAAGGAGAAATAGCTTAACTAGATGGAATTGTAAATAATGTAGCTAGGGACAGACATTCAAAAAGCCTGAGCATGAATCGATTCAATCTTTGCAGGTTAGTCTAACCTGGCTAGGTTGAACTGGTTTGTAACTGGATAGACATTCTCTCTGGACTGAGCAAATTCAGGTACATGCCTGTAGTGGCTCAGGTTAGAAGCCAGGGAGCACTAGAGCAGCCCTCCTTTCCCTTGCACTGTACTGAGCTTAGGGCAGTGGGGGCATGGGCATAGCCAGGCCCCAGAAGGATCTCTGATTCTGCCTGCACCATCCCAGGCTTTTCCTGACTGGCTGCTCAAGGGGCAGGAGTGTTGCCAGCCCACAGCTAGCACTCTGAGGCAAAGAGGGGTGTGCAGTGCATGTATCTGTTGATGATATGAAGCTTTTGAATCTCCTCCTTGCTTCTTTATACTGTCTGCAGTAAACTGACAGGCAAGGAAGCCAGCAGGGAGCTGATAAGAGTGTTTATCACCTCATCAGCAAAACAATAGCCTCTCTCTATTAGTTAAAACTCTTAAACGGCTTACCAGCTGACCTGTTGATTAGCTCCAAAATGCCCTAAACAGTCACTGTTGTATCTGCCTGTCCCAGTGAAATTGGAGACAAACACACGCAGACAAGTCTCGGCATTAGCTAGCATACCACATGTCTAGGGTCCATGAGGCTGGGATCCATGCTGTGGGAGATAGGAGGAAGGGAGGGGAAATTCCTGCTTAAGCAGCGAGGGTGGGGGGTAGGGCAGGGGGAAGCCAGATGGACCTTGCTGTGCCTGCTAGCCTCTGCTAGAGCTCTAGCCAGGCAGCAGAGACCCCTGCCCAGCCCAGAGAGCATGCCAGGATGTTGGCGGAGTCTGGTTTATCTTAAACCAGCAAGGGGTCTGAGACAGACATTGCATAAACCTGTTTGAGCCAACTCAGTTAAGTCTAATAGTACATTCGACCAGGTTTATCTCAAACCGGTTTCAGCCATTTTCAAACTGGTTTATGTGCACTGAACATCTGTTTTGTTACATATTTAAACCAGTTTCTGATCACTTGAATCAGTTTATTTGTAATGTCAGTCCCTAGTCTGTCAGATGGGTAACCACTTGACTGCTTTCAGATATTACAGGTACAACATATCCACTGATTGACAACACAGCCCTACTAGTTTGTCCAACCTCAAATGTGTGACCATACCCTGAAATCAAAATCATTCGAATACATTCACTTGTTATGCTAATTGTTGGACAAATAAGTAATTTATAAATTTATTAGACTTACTAGTACCCTCAGTCCTCAGATTCGATTCTTGACTGACTAATACTAGGTAACTAAATTAGGATTTACAAATAATAATTAACAAAGCCTCCCATAAGAAAGCAGCTTCGAAAAGAAGAGGAGAGGTTCTGGTCCAAGCCCTCCCTATGTCCACATTCTAGCTTTCATCTTCCTACCCCAGGTTTAAGGGTAGCATTGGGTCATAGGGTCTCTTGTGGACATTGTATTAGTCATGTTTTTTGGAAGCAGGAAGAA
Organism: Alligator sinensis; assembly: GCF_000455745.1. Taxonomy (NCBI): domain Eukaryota; kingdom Metazoa; phylum Chordata; order Crocodylia; family Alligatoridae; genus Alligator; species Alligator sinensis. The sequence continues at coordinate 2,657,625 of NW_005841924.1, forward strand.
TTTTCCTTTCAGTTCCAGAGTGAGTGGTGTATGGTTTTTTTTTTTTTCACTTTCTGCATATCAGCCAAGGGACCTGATGAGCAGATTAGGAGGTAAGGCTGAAGTTCTTGCAATTTAGCAGGTGTCCAGTGCACATAATTTTTCATGGAGGAACCAGGTGGGCTAAGGGAAATGCATTCCTTAAAAAGCTAAGGAGTGTGTTTGGAGGGACACCTGGTTCAGTGTCTCTAAGGGAGGGATCAGTCAACGAGATCACAAAAACAGGCTAGAAATACATTAACAGGTATGTGGGGGCCAATGGCTGTTCTCAAACAGGAGGAAACTGTTGAGAAAAGAATAATTGCTTGCATTGCACAATTTGTCATCTGGTGAGCTAAAGTTAGTCAGTTGTTTGGTGTAATTTAACCACACCCCTTTAATTTTTGGTGGTCTGAAGGATAAGGTTTATATTCCAAATGTCAGGAAGCTATATTGACAACATATGAAATGAACAAATCCTGTTTCTGGTGTTTAGCTTACACTGAAGTGTCTACATGAGACATTTACTGCAGAGTAGACTAATTAGTCCACAGCAAAAATTGTGCAACTACACGTGCATCCCTATTAGTCTAGAGTAAATTAATTAACTCTGCAGCAAGGTAGCACTTGTAAATACAACTATTACCCTGCTGTGGAGTTTACTCCGCAGCAGCGCACATGTAGACATTGCCCCAGCTGGCTGGGGCATGAGGGTGCTTCAGTGCAGGGGGATGCCTGCTGGCTAGCCCTGCACTGAAGCACCCTTGTGCCCCAGCCAGCCCCTCCACAGCACGTTGAGTTGGGGGGAGCAGCCCTGGGTTGGCAGGCTGACCTCCCAGGCCCTCTGCCAACCAGAGCTGCTCCAGCCTGGATCAATGTGCTGCAGTCCTGGACACATGTGTAAACAGTGCACCTGGAAGCAATAAACTTTGGTGCGAGAAGCAGTGGAGTTTATTGCATTGCATTAATATGCATGTGTGGATGCACCCACTGGTAACTGAAATATATCTTAAAAATTGAAACATAAACCCTCAGACTTTCTCTTGGTATTTGAGGTATCTTGGTATAAAAAAGTATCTTTTTATAACTTCCTGTGTCACAGTTCTCCAGTGACCAGTGACACACTCCCTGCCTGTTCGTCCTCTTTGGCATTAATTAGTTCTGGGTGACTTAAGGTAGCTCAGTACTTATTATGCTGAATCTTATTCTGTGGTTTTAGCATGGGATCCAAGAGTGATTTAACAAGAGTCCTAAATTGCTACACAGGGTCTTTATCTGGCAGTCCGTTTCAGGGTCTACATCAATTCAGGCTTATATATATGCTAATGAAAAGAGGTAAATATAAAATAACTGTTGATAAAATTTGTAGATGACACCAAGATAGGAGGAATGGTGAATAATGAGATACTCATGTAGAGTGTTCTGGATAGGCCAGCCCAGAGTAAACTAGGCCCAGTGAAACAAAATATGTTTTGAGATTGCATGTATCCATCTTAGGGGCAGGAAATACAAGTCATATCTAGTGAAGGGGGGGGGCAGGGGAGGAGTTATACCATAGAAAGCAATAACTGAAAAAGCATCAGTGGGGAGGAGGGGGACGGAGGGAGGAGAGTCATAATGATCAAGCAGCTCTGTATGGTCTCTCTGTGTGATACTGTAGCAAAAGGGTTACTATGACCCTTGGATGCATACATAGGGAAAATAAAGTAAGACATTGATTTTACTTCTGTAGACAGCATTAGCACGGGTGTTATGGAAATACTGTATTGAACTCTGGCATCCACATATGAAAAAGGACGTTGAAAATTGGAAAGGTGGAGAAAACCATAGAAATTATTTGAATTCTAGAGAAAATTCCTTAGAGATGAGAGACTTTAGAGCTAAACTTGCTTAGCTTATTGAAAAAAGAATGGAAAGGTGACTTAATGACAGTGTTTAGATATCTTCAGATGGGAAAATACTGTGTACTTAGATTTTCACCTAGTAGAGAAAGGCATGAGAACAGCCAGTGGCTGGAAGCTGAAGCCAGCCTATTTAAATTGGAAATAAAATACATTTTTTTAACTTTGGGGGATAATTGGAATGAACTACAAATAGAAATAGTAGGTTATCCATCTTTGATGTCTTCAAATCAAGACTGCATACCTTTCTGGAAGACTTATTTAGTCAAACACAAGTTATTGAGCTTAATATAAGGATAACTAGGTCAAATGTAATATTCTATGATATACTGGAGGTCAGCTTAAATTATATAATGATCCTTTCTAGGCCTTAAACTATGAATCTAAGAAAAATCTCAGTTATAAAAACCAGACAGTGTTCTTCCAAATAAACCGTAAATGTACAAACATCATATTTGGTATGTATGTTAAGAGTATTTACACAGTAACACGGATAATTGCATTTCTGAACTACAGATAGCTAGTCAGATAAGGCTGACAAAGATTTAAGAAATCAAATGGAGAAGCAAGTTCACAGAGCACTTTTTTCATAGTGTCACTTGTTCTAGACTTGTGCTTATTGGCTTATCAGTTTGTAAAAGTTCGTACTCGCATGTATCATGAGCTATCAGATCTGTAAGAGAAAACCTAGTTTTTCTTGGTATTTTTTTCTTCCTGCTTCAATTCAACTACATGCAGTCCTCAGACTTACGAAGCAATTGGTTTCTGAAAACTGCATCTTAAGTCGAAATGTTGTAAGTCGGAACCAATTTTACCATAAGAACAATGTTATAAATGGGGAGTTGGTTCCTTTACCGTGCTTGACACAGCTGCCTCCAACTGGTAAGTCGGGGGGTGGGGGGGACATTAAGCCCCTGCAGCAAGGGAGGGATTGAGGCTGGGGCTAGGATAGGGGCTGGGGCAAGTGCTACCCAGCTGGGGTGGAGGGGCATGGAAAAGGGGTGTCAGCTCCCGCTGCTGCAGGCTGCTGGTCCAGGAGCTGTTCATCTGGCAGCTCGTCCAGCGGCGCCTGCCGCTGCTCCTGCCACTGGTGTGGGAGGGCATGGGGCAGGGAGCGTATGCCCACAGATCTGTGAGGGGTGGGCAGAGCTGGGGCTGGACTGGGATGCACCCCACGCAGGTAGCAGAAGGCACTGGGAGTGAGGGCTATGCCCTCCTGCTGCTCGCCCAGCCGGGGCAGGGTGGAGCTGCTGCGTTGCCTATGGACAAGTGGCACATAGCGGCTGAAGTCGCTCTGGTTTCTCCGTGCCTCCCGGATGAGCTATGACTTTGCCCCACCCTGGCTGGGCAGGCAGCAGTGGCGGCAATGGCAGGGCATGAGGGGGAGTGTGCCCCTGGATCGGGGTGGGGTGAATGGCAGAGTGGGGGCTATGGTGGGGGCTGCAGCCACCCTAAAATTCACCGTAGCCCCCGCTGCCAGCCGAGAGCGCTGTCCGGTGTAGCCCTGGCCCCACCCGCCCTACGCAGATCTGGGGGCACATGCCCCTCCCCCATACCCTGCTGCCACTCGGCCTGCCAGGGCAGGTCTGGGAGGCACGGGGAGGCTGGGCCTGCTTTGGCCGCTGTACACTGCTTGTCTGTAGGTAATGCAGCAACTCTGCCCAGCCCTGGCTGGGCAAGCGGCAAGAGGGCATAGCCCCCACTCCCAGCACCTTCCACCGCCAGCCCAGAGAGCAGCCGTGGACCAGCGGCGTGCAGCGGCAGGAGCTGCCCCACCCCCACCCCATACCTTCCCCACCCTCTGGGCAGCCCCTGTCCCAGCCCCAATCCCTCTCTCACAGCGGGGGTGTTCATCTGCCCTCCCATGTCCCACCACAACAGACTTACCAGCTGGAGGCAGCTGTGTGCAGCATTGTAAAGACGAAACCCTGTTGGAACTTCAGTACAGTATCATAATTTACAAAGGTCATAAATGCCTTTTGTTGTAACTCAAACAGTCATAAGTGGAGGAGTGCCTGTATAGTTTTATCAGATATCCTGGGGCTCGTGTAGCCCTTAAAGAGTTCTGCAAATAAGAATGAGTCTTTTCCTTCTAAAGTTATCCTTTCTGAATTACTCTTGAGTGTGTTGCTAAATAAAATTGTATTCATTTGGCCAGCATTTTAGATATCATGTGCCCCCTGCCAGTTGCCATGCCTTATGTCATTATGCAAGTTCAGAGGAAAAGTGAAATGGGAGAAAATGTATCTGATCAGTAAGAAAATAGTTCAAATATCCTTAGAAAATGTTGGTTCATAGAAAGTTGTCTGACTTTAGGAACAATTTTAGAATCTTCAATAAAAAACCCTGTACAATCTAAATAAAAGTGCATGACTAAAAAAACAGTGGATGTGATGCTAGAACACTGAAAGTGAACGATAAGAGGAAACAAAGAAGATGAGGGAAGGTAGCAAATACAAAGATTGTAAAAGGCCAGAAAAAATAAGTTAGCATGCTTTAGAATACTCTTCAGAAAAATACTAGGAGTTAGGTGACAACAGTTATACTACAAGGACAGTGACAATAATTAAAGAGGGGGCAGGCATGAGATTAGCCAAAACTAATTTTGGGGGGAGGAGGGGCAGGAAGGGAGGCTACAGAAATATACTACAGGAAATGGATGTTTGCTAACCATTACAAGTATACAAAATGAAGGAGACCAATCTTGTTAGGAGCCTAAGGTAAGAAGTGAAGATGCCAAGAACAGAAATAAGCAGGAAAAAAAAGATATTTTCAGCATTATATTGTGAAATTAACCAAGTACAAGAACTAGAGAAAATCTTGAAGAACTAGAACAGACAGAAGGCCTAGTTAAGCAGCAGGTTGAACAGATTGATAAGGTGTTCTAACCCACTTCTGTCTACAGCAGTTGATACTGGAATCTGTAAGGGTGTGGACAGATGTAACAACTGAAATATTTCCAACCAAAGTGATTGGAAAAGGAAATAGTGGCACTCTTGCATGCTTGTGCTGTTCTGGCTGGAACATTTCAGTGCTCCAGCTGCCTCCATTGTTTTTGTCTTGTTTGAATTTCTCAATCTCTACCTTTTAAAATCCTTTCTTTTAATAGGGAGTTCATTTTAATTCGCAGTCTAGTACCTATTTATTCGTTTCTATCCATTGCTATAACAAACATCGCTTATGGAATTATCAGTGCTGAGGGCTAAAGGTTTCAACTTTTATTCTCCTGTGGCCTATAGGAAGAGGAACCATGGCTGTGGAAGTGCAGCTTAAAACTTTAAATTTCATTTCAAGGGCCAAATCAGTTACTAATTCTACTGGGCAAGTTCCAAATTTTGACTGAGCAGAGCAAAATTCTTCGAGACTGTGTGGCTGTACCACTGGGCAAGTATTCTCCCTCCCAGACTGGGGTTTTGAATACTCCCCAAATCCATGGCAGGCATTCCACGTGCAAGCCCAGAGGCCTTGGGGTTTGGATGCCCGCCCCAGTCTTGCTTGCTCCAAGCCAAAAGGCCAAAGAGCAAGCCATGGGGAAACTGAGAATGCAGTCCCCCATTGCCACAAAATTGTGTGCTAGAGTTTCCTGCATTTGGAGAATCTTGCAGGGGTCAGCTTGCCTGGAGGGCAAGAGGCAAGCCTCACCCTGTAACTACACTTGATCAGCTGAGAGGCTCATGGGATCTCCCTCTTGGTCATCCTGGTGTCTCCCCTGCCACTGTAACTGTTTCATGTGCTTGCTTTCCTGCAATGAGTGAAGCTACAACAGGGCTGAAACAGCTCCTTAAGTTACTGTGGTTAGGTTTCCACTCCTGCAGGATGGAGCATACACATGAAACGGGTACAATGGATCAGCACTATGAATCCCCATTCCATTTTCAGTTGGTATAATTGTTTAGGTTTTCCATACACACTGTTGGCTAGTGAGCAGTGCAGTACATAATTTTACAAATGCATTTCACATCTACCAGTTTAGTATGGCTTTTCTTTTTCCTCTCTCCTAAAAGGCAATGGGTACCTATTTATTTCCAAATATATGGGGCTAAGATATTTAAATCTTCGATCAAATTCAAAATCTGAAAGGGTTTTTTAATATCCCTATACAATACTTTGCTTATGGCTCAAGCTTAGTTAACTGTTTATTTCAATTTATAATGTAGTTGAATCACCTCATCTTTTAAAGCAGTTGTCAGAAGAATATGGGCCAGCATGGTAGAATGTATTAGCCCAATACATTGTCTCCATTTTATTATGAAGCTGCTGAGGAAGCTGTGATATACAGCACTGTCATTACAGATCTATTGTTAGAGGGGCTCCACAGTCTTCTGTGCACTGCCATTAATTTATAGCAGTAAACAATATGTAGCCCTCCGACTGCAGCAAAGCAGAATCTTTTAATGAGGTGGATGTTATTACCACAATAAATCAGTGCATTCGTGTAATGTATAATTCAATGTGTGTATTCCCACTGTAACTTCTCTGAGTAAGCTGATAGTGTATCATTGTCAGTGCACAGCTCCATGGTTCTTTTTTCCCCTTAAGCTTTCTTTCATTTGGGGACTTTTTTTTTATTTGCTTGCAAATAAATGTGACATGTCTTGATAGTTGTCCTATTGCAGGCTTCAGAAACCAACTGTAACAATAACAGCCAAAATCAATACTGTGGATTCTGGGTGTATGGATCTCTGCATGACACTATATATTTTTTTTTTTTCCAAAAGAGAATGAAATCAATCGTAATTGGTTTTAGCTTTATATTCAAGGAGTATAATTCTATAACTATTGATTTGGGGTGTACTCATTTGGAGAGTAATAAAAATAGGAGCAGATAACGTGAATACTTAAAATGCTACAGAACTATACAGAAGCAGCATTGATTCTATTTTTAATTCATACAATTTATCTATTGTAATCTTTTTGAATCAACCATAACTGAGCCTATAAAAGCAGTGCAGGTGGAGATTCCAAAATGATTCTGGAACAAAGAAGATAGTTCTTGAAGTCCGTTTCATTCTTCCCTGGAATACATTTGCTAAATCAGATAAAATCCTTTTATGCAGAAACCAGCCCTTTAAAAGGATTATATTTCAAATTAGTGGACTGCAAAAAGAGCAATCAACCTAAGATGTTTTCTTTATCCAATTGCAAAGTGAAACCGTTTTAAGTAAGATAATGTAAGATAAGATCTGAAGTCCTTCATAAATCTGATCTGTCATCTAGAACAGAAACAACTTGCAGCATATCTAATACTATCTGAAAAGAAGAATATGCTTTGATAGTAGTAATCAGATAATTAAAATATTTCTGAAATTCTAAATATAATACTGGACTTAATTTAGAATATAAGCATTTTTTTAAACTTGTAATCTAAGAAAACCACTATATTTTCACTCATGCAAAAGGCTTGGTTATTAATTGTCAGTTTTTCTGAACTTGAGTATTTTTTATACCTTGTATAAATATGTTTTGTTTATTTCATCTTTGCAAGATCAGAAGTGTGAAAATATTTTGCATACATATTTCCAGTTAAAAGCAGGTAGTTCCAGAATCTGTTTAGGTACACATTTAAATTAATAATAAGAATTGTACTTATAGTACAAATGTCCATCAAATGTTGCATACATGGTATATATTGTATATACATGGTACAGTGCCAGAATATTTTAGATTGTAAAGTATTAGATAGATGACATTGCTAACACCTTGTTTAGGTTTCTTAGTGCTTTATATGAAGTGTAGTTATTTCACCAACACATAACTCCTAAATCACCATTTTGTATTTTTTTACATTAATTAAACCCCAGGGTATTTTTTGTGAATGAGAGCTTATGCAAAAGTGGCAATCTTGATGAAAACTAGTGACTCTTTCTAATAATTAATATTGCATTTTAATTAATTTGATTGAATTATCTTATATCAGCAATTTCTGACATAATATCTGTTTCACTAATTTCTCTTACGAACTCTTTCTCCTTTCCCTGCGTTACATGCAGACATATTTTCTCATTTCTCTTGGGACTGGTGATTATGAAAACAAAAACATTAACACTAATACCAAAATTGCAACTATGCTGTTGACATTCTTCCACAGTGTTGATTAATTTGTCACCTTTCCTGAAACATCAAGATCCAAAAACATGTTGCTGGTGGTTGCTCACAACTCATTCGATAGTTCTTACTGCATCTATAAATATCACATAGTTAACATCCACTTTGTGTAATGTTGTGTAATGCTTGTTAGGGACTGGCTAGAGCTGGTATCCGACAGAAACTGTATTGTATTGGTGAAAAGTAACAGCTTTTGTTATCACCTGTATGTATGTATATATGTATGTATGATCTACGTTTGAAATGCACATCTCTCTTCACCCTCATATCCACTGAATGAAACACTGTCTGCTTTTGCCCAAGACAAACAAGCAAGTAAAAACCACCTAGAAACACATTTTCATGCATGCTAAGTATTGTGTGTGTGGAGAGAAGTGAAACAACCTTAAGAATTATGATGATGCTATTCTCTCTCTCTCTCTCTCTCTCTCTCTCTCTCTCTCTCTCTCTCTCTCTCCAAAAAAACCCAACCCAACCCAACCCTTTAGCCTATTGGTGCTCTAAACCCAAAGAGAGCAGCATTCTTTGCAGAGCGATATGAGTCATGGGAAGATGATCAAGTTCCAAAGTTTCACTATGGCACGCATTATTCAACTGCAGGTTTTGCACTTACATGGATGTTAAGAATTGTAAGTACAGTTTTTAAGAATGTTTTCTTTTAAATGATACTGAAAGCAACAAATAATCAGAAACCATGAGTAAATTAAAACCCAACGGCCTAGAAGGCACTTGAGATTTTGAAGTAATTGATTGTAATCTGTAACTTTGCTTGATTTCCAAGGATAAAATCTGTTCTAAACTCTGCCCATAAGGTTTTAATTTCTTATGGCACAGCCTTTTCAAATCAGTATAAAAGCTTTTTTTCCCAAAAATATACTTTTCATGTGCTCTTTGTATTACATTATGCCCTTTGTTATGCATTAAAAATGCTTAACTTCCTTTCCTTACGTGGTTTTCTGAATAGGAGCATCCTTTGAAAACTTGTAAGTTTTTAAGAGTGAATTAAATTTTCACCCCTTACAAATTAAAATGAGTTGTCTTAAGATGCTCATAAAATTATACAGTGTCATAATTCTATATTTTAAATTATGCTGCCATATATTTGAAGGTACCATTGCATATGCTCCATATTGATAATATATTGGTTAAACAGTGCATGTTTCTGTAAAATTGAAAGGTGATTTATCTTCTAGCAAGTAATTTCTTTGGGAAAGCATTAGCAGCACATCATTAATTAAAGCTTGTTAGAATGGTACAAGCATACATAAATCCTTGAAGTAATTTATAGTGCTTAGCTAATTTCTAGCAATTAGCCACTAATATGTGCTTAAGTGTTCTTTAACTAAGGGGAGGCTTTTAAATCTTTTAAACATTTTTCTTTTCTAAATCATAAATTACATATTCAGTCATAACAGTGATACAATTGTGTGTATTGAATATTCCCATTTTGCACTAGTAGATTAACTTGAACTACAGAAATATGCTTACCTGATGAAAACACACAATTATTTTTGGAAATACTCTATAAAAAAATCATAGAAAAAATATGTATTCCCTTTAAAAACAGTTGAAACCATGACTGACTTCAGGTTCTTTTCTAACTGCAAATATTCCTTTCAATTTTTACTTTCTTAAAATACTGAGAGTCCATTCTGTATTTGGAGTATGTCATGTATATAAAGACAGAAATGTCTTTAGTATACTTATGGGTGGTTACCAGGAGTAATGGTTCTCAGTTAACTGCCTACCCACTGAGAAATTAAATAATTGATGACCAAAAATATAAAATTGGCTTTTACTAAAATCAACTCTTTCTAGCAGTATCACATCATTATTTTTCCTCTTTCACAGGAGCCCTTTACAACACTTTTCCTCAATTTACAAGGTGGGAAGTTTGACCATGCAGATAGAACATTTTCATCAGTTTCAAGAGCATGGCGCAACAGCCAGCGTGACACCTCAGATATTAAGGTAGAATACTGTTTTTAGCTGTTGTAAAATCTGTTAACACATCTGTATTGCATATCTCTGCATTAGAGGTGCAACTGGTGGTTGTTTTTTTGTGTGCAATACTTCCTATTATAAGATTCCTATTTAATTTGTTGAAATCATTTGGGAAATTTTTTCCATGTTGGTTGTCTACCTCAGCCTGAATATTTTGAAAAATTTAGCCCAAATGATTCAGCTCTTTTTGATTTAAAAAAACTAAGGGAAAATACATTGTTTTATCCATTGTTAAAAAAAATATGGCCTTTTCTTTGGAAAATTTCATGTTGTGAACTTCTAAAAAATTTTTAATGGAGGTGTGGGTCCTTTTGGAAATTTCAAATGGACGTGCAGATCCCTTTGAATGGTAAATGTGGGTATTCACATACTTTTTTGATTGATCATAGTCATCTTTCATGAACCCCTTAGACATAGTCTGTGGACACTAGTGTTTGTGGACCACAGGTTGAAAGCCACTGCTCTAGTGCATCCATGTTTTGGAGCAGAGGTTTGAAACGTGGGAGGATCTGCCTTTGTCAGGGATATGTTTTTTGCTGTTCCTGTGCATCCATATTTGAATGATAAGCTTTTGAAAAATTAGTAGAGAATTTGAATCTTTAGTCACTAGATACCCTAAATATTCTTTCCTCCCTCCATCATGCTCTAGCCTGCAGCGGAGTAGAATTTTTCCAGCAGTTAAAGTTCCAAGCCAATACAGGTCACCAGAACTGAGAACCAGGAGACTCTCCTTCTGTTCTCTTAATAACACTCTCCCCAATTTAGCAATGGGAAGAAAGAAGCTGCCTAGTTCAGATCCAAATTCAAAGAAAGGATAAATTGTAGACCTATAGCAGGGGAAGGTAGATAGGGTCAAGAAGCCTAAGAAAAGAAAGTGGTACTGAATATCAGATAGAGCAAGAAAGATGAATTGGAATTTGATACCTAGTGGGGGAGACCTGGACTTGCTGAGCAAGGAGACTAGGACTTAGAATAGGTTAGGGAAGAAACATGTGGGGAGGAGGGTCTGTTGAGGATCCAGTGTGGCATGGGTTTCGGGGAAATGGGGCTTGCTGGATAAGGATGCTGGACCACGGAGCTGGTAAGAACATGGAAGGCACTGAGATCAGTTTAGGATTCTAGAGAGGGAAGAGCCAGATTGGGTCCCTGCACAGAAGACTTTAACTGGTGAGGGACAACTAGAGGCTATGATTTGGAATGGAAATTAATCAGCTGAAGAGTTGGAAGTGGGGAGCCAGGACTGTCTGGACAATGAGACTTGTACTGAAGATGATAAGGAGACTTAGACTAGGTCAGGGAATTTGCTGAAGTGAGAGTAGGACTTGCTGGACATTGAGACTGGGATGCAAAGCCTGAAGAGTAGAGAATTGAGACTGTTTTAGGTAAGAACCATAGGACAGATTTGAGATGACAGAATGGTAACAGAATAATGAAGAACACAGGACAGGAAGAGTCAGGTTTGGAGGGATTGGGAAGAAGACAAAGGAATAGACAGAAAGGTTCCTGAGTCTTGCCAACCATCTATGGTTAGCAAGTATCTCTGAAACCCATTCATGAAGGGTCCATGTTCAGGATCACAAGCCACTACTGGTGTCTTTTATGTAGTTAGGTCAAGTTACAGAGGTCTGAATACAGAGGTCTGAATGAGGCAGGGGTCCTGTGGACAAAATACCATGTGATCTTTAATTAATGACTGTTTCATGATGAATATATATAGTTAATGAACCTGTGTTTGTATAATCCATACACTAATTTAGGGGAAAATTAGCTCTTTGATATAATTTTGAAAATCATACAGAGGCATAACTTGAATGATTTGCTTGATTTTTACAAAGCTGATATGTTACAAAGTAAAATGAATGTGTGATATTTTACAATATAAAAGAGAAAGCTTAGGGACTATGTTCAACTCTGATTTACTGAGATATCCTTATTGCCTCCCCTATTTTTTTTGAATGAGCACACTCAGGTTCCTACTGTTTCTGTTCCTTGCCAATGGTAACCTGAAGGTGTGAAAGCTTTCTTTTTTAAGGTCTTTAGTTCCCATTTTACAGCCACTAAGCAGTACAAAATAAGGTTCCCTCTGGAGTCGGAGTAACATTTCTTCATCATCCAGCTGAATGTTGGTGAGCTAGGGGTTAGCTGAGTAATAGAAAACTTCCTTATGCCTCCCCCAATAAGGGCAGAGTCCATAGCACTTCCTGCCAGCTCATGAAATATATAACACAATGCAGTGAAGGCCATTTTCTGTGTAATATCTTTTGAAGTGAAGTCCCTCTAATCCTCTGCTGAAAAGCTGCTAGCAGCATCATTGGGAGCAAAAGACTTGAATTTTATCAGAGTGAGGAACATAATAATATTTTACATAATTAAAAAAAAATCCTTGACATACTAAACGATGTAAAATGCATTCATATGGACAGTGTGCAACTCGGTCTAATCTGCATTCATAAATTTCCTTTCCTTTTGGGGTGGGGGGGGGGGTTGTTCTTTTAAAGCACTCCATGAACATATGCTGTGCCCATATCTTTGATAAAGTGCCCAGCTGCTTGTTATGTATTTGAATTGCTGAGATTTTCTTCTCTAGTCTGTTGCGTTATCAAAATAATTCACTTGAGATGTAGTTTACTAAAAATTCTTGGAGGGGGAAAAAAGGTAAAATCTCTTATTAAAAAGACATTGTCATGTGTCATCATGTGGGCTTCAAGAAATGTATATCTATGTAAACATAATAATTCCATGATATCCCAGTGCAAATCGCATATTGAAAATGCCGCATTCTCTTAGGAGCAGTGTTCATTTACTATACCTGTATGCAGATTATGCAGAGCTAAAGTAATGCATAATTTAAATAAAGCACCAAAAGCAAAAATATGAACAATGAAAAGGCTTTTTGCAGGATCTCCTCACAACCCTTTAGATGGAAGTCTAGATGAAGTTCTGGCTCCTTCTACAGAAAATGTTTTCCCATCCTTATTAAACATTTAAACATTTCTAACATACTTGTGCTTTCTAAACATAGAATGTAACTCCTCTCTTCCCCCCTCCCAGCAAAAAATACCCCAAATTTTTCTACAACTTATAAATGATCCCCCAAGCCTTAGACAGGCATTACATTTGTAGTCCTAAATACCTCCTCATAGTGCTACACCAAGTGAGCATACAGCCATTCAACTTGGTAGCTCTACAAAGATATTGTAAATGCTATAAAATATTTTCAATGAGGAGCTTCTCCAATTTTTATTACTAGGTGTAATGCTTGTGCAATTACATGCAGTGCTAAAGGGTTCACACAGTTCTCTCTTCTCCTTCCTCTCCTTCCAGAGTGGGGAATGGAAGAGGGGCTGGCTCCCTGATGGGGCCCACTCCATGAGTTTTCAAGGAGCCTTGATGGGACCTTGCTCCCATCAACAGTGCTGGACCTTTTTTGGCCCTGTGGCTGTTGCCAAGCCCAGGCTCAGCTGATCGGCTGCTTAGTGAAGCTTTCATAGAGGTGCCTGTCCACAGCCCCCCATATACATACACACTTCCTACCACTAGTTGAACAGTCATGGACAGAGCCTTCAAATGGTAGCAGAAATTCACTGATAGTAACTCAGTCCTCTCCCACCTCCAGACCCCTGCCCAATCTCCCAGAGAAGGTGCAGTGGGCAAGTGGCAGAAACATGGTGTGGGTTAGGGTTAGTGTGAAGGAATTCCTTCTTCCACTACAAGAGCTGGGGCTCTGGCAGCAGAACTACCCAGGGTGGCAGGGGCAAGGAGAGCAGGATAGGGGTTGTCTTTGACAGCTGATCATTGACAGGCTGTCCCCTTCCCCAGCAGGGAAGAGGACAGATTGTCAGTAATTGAACTCCCTTGTGGCTGGGGTAGGGAGGGACGGGGACAGGGGACCCAAGAAGCAGCTTTCCTATTGTTACTTGGATGGAAAGTTCGCTTTTGGGGCAGCTTTGTAGCTCTCTACCCTTGGGAGGTGGAATACCTGCATACAGTACAATATTTTTAAAGTGTTATGATGGTCCAAGACATTTTGTAGCATTACAAATGAACACTTTATTACTATTATTATTATTAGCTGCATTTTACTGAGAGTCAGAGTGTGTTAAGGTTTTTTTGGTTAATTTAATTAAAACACTC
>NW_005841924.1:2671796-2680508 GCF_000455745.1 Alligator sinensis
GAAACCTCATTTATGGAGGTAACTATTTAGAAGAAGAATACTTTTACAGGTTTAAGGATTGTTGCCGTGATTGTGATCACAGGAAAAAAAAGATAAAAGAATGCTTTGTAATGGAGCAAACATTCTTTGTTGATCATCTTGATTATTACAAATGTAATTGTCCCATCAATTATTAAAAGTAATTTTTTTCAATCACTATTATTCTTGCTATTGGTGAAAATTCTAACCCAAGGTAAAAGGCTAAGCCCAGACTTTCATTTGGAGTGTTCATGACAATATGATTATATTTATATTTCTAATGTGAAAATATGATGATATTTGTGTGTTTTATGCACATACTACAGGATGGTTGACCCTTTTTAGTAGAGATAGTCCCAACTACAGCTGTGATTGCCAGGCTCTGGAATGGGCTCCCAAGGGAGGTGGTGCTCTCCCCTACCTTGTGGGTGTTTAAGAGGAGGTTGGATAGATATCTGGCTGGGGTATTATGATCCCAGCACTTGTTCTTGCCCAGGACGGGGGGTCAGAGTTTATGATTTGTTCAGGTCCCTTCCGACCCTAGAAACTATGAAACTATCAATTGCTTCCCAGCTAAGGCTGGGGTCACCTGGCCTTTACAAAAGCCAAAGAGAACTCATTTGATCTGGTGAACTCCAGAGTGGTTCCAGGGGTAGGGTCTGGACTAGGAATAGCAGAATAGATCCAGCATTTCACTTTGTTCCGTTGTCAGTGAACTGCAGAATAAATGAATGTGTGGAAGTCCCTGATTCAAGAACCTGAATTGGGCTGAGAGAGGTGAGAGAAGCTTTTGCATATTGTAACCCATGTTGGATATAGGGTGCCTGTACACATGTAGGGACGCTGCTTTGATGCGCTGTAATTACTGAAGTCTATAATTACTGAAGTTAATCAAGTCTGCTGAAGCATGCTAATTAATGCGCTCCAGCAGCCTCTATGTCTCTTGTATTTAGTGCCCCCACACTTCAAAATGGTAGTATAGGCACTTTAAGTAAAGCTCGTTGAACTAAAGCTCGTCAAACTTTAACTAAAGTGCCCCCGGTACCATTTTGAAGCCCAGGACGCTGAATACATGAGATGCTACAGGCTCTTTAATTAGAGCAGATTTTGGAGCCACTCTAATTAAAGCTGGAGCATGTGTAAAGATGCCCATAGAGACTACTTTATTTTGATTTTTTTTTTAATACTACGTTTTCTGTTTATCCTATAAATTATGGCATGAGACAGGAGCCATAAGGCATGGCAGCAACTTGCTGCACTGATCAGTGATTTATTTTTGAAAATGTAAGAGAAATAGGAGACTACTCGAAGGTTCAGAAGCTGCAGACTGAGGTAAGTTGCACTGTAATATATTTATGTGGATTAAAGTGAAAAATGAAATGGATTTACTCCTTTTTTCATCTAAGAAGATGCTGAACTTTTAGAGCCATTGAACATGCACCTTACAGGGAGGGATTTCCCTAGCTTTCCCCATGTAAACAGATAAAAATAAATCATTGGCATAGAGCTATTTTCATTTGTTGTCCTAATATAACTTAGAATCTGTAGTGTCTTAGTTGGAGATGTTAGATTTACAAGAAAGAATTTCTCATGGGCTAGTTTGGAGGCAGTTCATGTCAGTTGGTATCACACTTCAGTAAGGAAAGCTAAAGCATATGTGTGGTCACAACCAATCCTTGTCATTATGCCATGAAAGCCTTAGGATCTGTGATCAAAGCATGAGACTAATCCTGCACTGCAGTATAACCTTTGTTTGAACCTTTCAAATTTTTGATTTCAAGAGATGATATGTGGCATTAAACTTAGTTTCCTAATTCTGTCCTACCTATCCATTTAACCAGTGCAAATTAAAACTTGATTGGTAATTTGGAAGAAATAGAAAATGGCTAGCTATTGCTCCCTCATTGTTATTTACTTGTCAGTTCAGCACTGGTGCTTTTAAAAAAAATGCTGAAACACATGTTTTTTTATCCAGAACTGCATCTTCTGTTTTGATCAATACAAATCATATTTCAATTCTGTAAAAGCATCATTTAGTACCTTTAAAAGTATTGGGCAGATATGAACTTTGGCTTATTAAACTATATATTGAATGTTGGTGCAGATAATTTTGAGCTGCTATACAACAGAGCAATAATGATAGTTCTACAGTCTTTAAAAGAAATGCTCTAGATTTTGAATTGTATTGTGTTTGGGAAACTCTAACGGTCAAACAGTTTGGGAAAAAATAACTTTTTTCAGAGCTTTGTCTACGTGTGTTCAGATATATATGAAAAGTACGCACATGTATAAATTTCATTAATTTTAATAGTGCATGTGTAAATATTACATATTTCATACATAGAAAAATACTTCATAATTCTTTACCCATATTTTAAGAGAGACGTTCTTCTGCTTTTCCCAATAGCTTTCATGAAATTATGGTATGGTGACATGTTTTGTATAGTAATCTTTGGCTAATGTGCTTCTGAGAAAAAATGGCTTGCTTTTACATCTAAATCACAAAACTGAAGATCTAGGGGGACCTCATGAGGCCGTCTAGTCCATCCCTCTGCCCCAAGGCAGGATGGACTATACCTAAACCATCTCTGATAGATGTTTGTCTAAAAGTCTCCCATTTAAAGGGATTCTACAACCTCCCTATGGCAACTATCTGTGTAGTTAGGTATTAATAAAACTTGTAAATTTAAATCTTCCTTACTGTAAAAGAAAAAAAAATTTCCCGCCTAGCCCTGGTGAATATTGAAAACAATTGATCATTATCTAAGAACCTTTTTTTTTGTATTGGGTCTCCTCTTAGATCTCTCTTCTCTAGACTGTTAAACAGACTCAGTTTTTTCAATAATTCTTCATAAGTCACATCTTACAATTCCTGTTCTTTCCTCTGGATGCTCTGATTTGCCATCACCTCTTTTAAAGTACAGTGCTCAAAATTGGACATGTTACACTGGTTTGGGAAGTACCAGTATGGAGCTGAGTGGAATAATTATTTCTTCTGTCTTAAAATAGAACACATCTTTTACTATATCCCAGGATGATGTTTGCCTTTCTTTGCAATAACATCACTGGTTATTTTGGGGTTTTTTAAAAAACTTTATTCAGTTGATCATCCACCATAACCCTATATCAGGCTGCATAGCTAGGACCCTGAAACACTTTCAGTTTAAGGCATGTAGGAAGCCAACCACAAAAATACACATTTTTTGGAATAATATTGTGACTGGTCTCCTGTTTTGTCACACTGTCAATTGCCTGATTGTGTGGCCGGGTTACTATTTAAAACATGATTAACAGGTTAATCATCTCTTAAGTATAATGTCTGCCAAGGACCTAAGTGTATCGTTTCTCCCTTGTCTTTATTGAATTTCTTCTTGTTGATGTTTTACACTGTTTTCCTAATTTATCACAACCTTCTTAAAATTTGAGTCCTATCCTTCAAAAGGCTCTAATCCCCAACCAGCCTGTGGTTATTCACAGTTATTATAAATGTAGTATCTAGCTATTCCATCATCCAAGTCAGCAAGGAAGATACTAAATATTACTAGACCCAGAGCTCCACTTGATCTGTCCTTCCAGTTTCCCAATCAGATGAAATTAATCTATGAGTATGGATTTTCAAGCAGTTGTGCAACCATGTTATAGTAATATAGTCTAGACATTTTTCTAGTTTGCTTATGTTAATGTTATAGGGGAGTGTGCCAAAGGCCTTATACAGAAATCAAGATATGTCCTGTCAACTGCTTTCTACCATTTACTAGAATAGTTAACCCTGTCAAAAAGGGAAATTAGATGGTTTTGACATAATTTGACCTTAACAAGTCCATTTTGGCCAGTTCTTATCCACCTTATTATATCCACATTTATTGGTTAATCATTTGTTTTTGTATTTTATCAGGGATCAAAGTAGGGCTGACTGGTCTGTAATCCTCCATGTCCTCCTTTCCCCCTCTATTAAAATACTACTATGTTTGTTATTCTCAGTCCTGCGAGGCCTTGCTCGTGCATTGTCCATCAGTTTTTGTACATATGGTTAATGATTCAGAGATTGCTATTGCGAATGATTCAGAAATTGCTTTTGTCCACTTCTGAAGTACTTTAGAGTGAATTTCATTAGGCCGTCATAACTTCAACACATCTAAAAAAATTTTTAATCTGTTTGTTCTCTATTGTATCTTGTGTCCTTACCCCTTTTTTTGCAGGAAATGAGAAAAGATCCTTCCCTCCCACATCATCCCCCCCTCCAAAAAAAATCCCACCTCAAAACCATTCTCCCTGCTCTCTTGGAGTATTTTTTTTTTTATTCCTCACTCACCCATGAGTTGTTGGTTGTTTTAATGGAACTGCAAAGTTCCATGATGTGGACTGTTGTGGACTAGTTCCATCCTGTGTATTTGCACAGGGCCTTGACTTGTTTATTTTGAATAATCTGTACATACTTTGGGTAAGGACAAGCGGGCACATTATCTCGAGTTAATGTGGGGGGGGGACAAGTTATTTTACATCGGCTGCTCCACTGTAACTTTTGTAAATATGCCTTTCCTATAGAAGGGAGAAGTGGAATTAATTACAACTTCATTCTGGAACCCTTTATTGGGAAGAGGTCCACAAAGGCATAACAGGATAGCTTGATACCAACAGTGGAAATGCCTGGGTGCTGGTGTTGTGCCCTTTCTCCCCTCCCCCATCCTTAATTAGGTTACTGATGACACATAAACCTGATGGTAGAAGTCTAGTTCCCAAAACAAGTTCAAACTAGGCCTCAAGGTGCATTAGATTATCAGCATGCTTTACAACTGTATTGTAAAATTATGTGACTAAGTTATATTGAGGAGGAAGAGAGGGGCACGTCAATAATATATTATGTGTATATTCTAGCAATTTTACTGAAGCAAGCAATAAAACAAAACAAAAAAGGCATAACAAATGTCACTTCACCAGGTAGAGACCCTAATAAAAATTCAGGAGCATTGTATATACCCGAATGCTGTTATAAAGTGTTACTAAAATAATCGTGGGTTTTTTTATATCAACATGTGAAATGTGCCATCTTTATGCCAGATAGAACTGTCTTTTCTACTTCAATGTTAGTGTTTTGTTTTTGTTCTATTGAGGGCAGTCTTGTGTTCTCCATGTCATATTACATTAGCAAGAGGTATTGTAAGCAAAGCAAGGTCACGATGATACTCTGTTTGGATTCACATCTGATGTCAGAATATCGGGTGAATTGTATGAAGCTGATTTGCTTATCCTTTATCATATTGGGAGACAGGGAGGTGGCAGGAGAGATGGAAACTATAATGTTCAAATATAGAAATGCTCTTTTTGGGAACTAGCTGCAAGGTCAAACTCAGCAGTGTTGCATAGTTCTGGTTAGCTTTTTTCTGAACCTTACTTCAGAGGTAAAATGTTTCTATACTTGGAATACTGCCCAAATTAAATATTACCCAATGTCTTCTGTAACTGATATGGATTCTCTAAGACTCTTAAGGATAATATATTAATGAATTGTTAACTATGTATAATATATAGATACATTAATGTTGGAAAATGGGTACAGTTTTTCTTTTTAGTGTGGTCTGTCACTAATTGATATGTAGAATTAATACAATTAATTAGTGGTACACTGATAAAGATTTTCTTGGCTGATACCTATAGCCATTGATTAACCAACTATATTGGCCGATGCTGATCCAATAATTGATATTTATTAATAGTGCAAGGCATTTTAAACTACTGACATAAACCTATTTGTTGTTTGTTTTGCATTTATAACACACACATGTCTGCTGCCAGTTCTGGCCTTTGATGAGGAAAGGTAGTGATCACCTTATTCCCATGCATGTTGCCCCCTTGCTCACAGCTCCTACCCGCAGCCCCATTCCCCATGTAGCCTGTGCTGCCGTTCTGGGTGGGTCAGGTGGACCCTCATGCAGAGTGGTGCCAGGCATGTTTGGAGCCCCAGAGCACACCGCTGCCTCAGTATTGGCAGGCCCCACATAGCTGAGTTCCTGTGGGCACCAGGGAGAAGCCGCTTTTGGAAAGGTGCCTGGTGCCCAGTGGAGGAGGATGTGCCTCTTGTGGCACCTTACCTCACCCACTCACAGCCCAAAGTCTCTGTGGCAACCCTGGTGGTCAGGCCTCTGTTGTGTGTGCAGCATTGCCGTGGCAATGGAAGCAGCAGCAGGAGCCAATAACAGTCCCTTTATTGTTGAACTCACCACCATGTGACCACTCTCAGGTGCCCTCTCCCTCTCCTGGTACTCGCTGGGACCTGTAGTATGCCATGGGCACAGGGCGCAGGGACCAGACTACGTTTGCCAGTGGGCTCTGGGCGTGCAGCCATAATTATCACTACAATGATCAAAAAAGCTGATAGCTGGTAATATCATTTTTTCTTTTATCGGTGCCAGTCTGATAGCCAACCAATATATCAGTGCATCCCTAGAACTAACTAAAACTCATTTATAAAATAATAGACAGTCCTCCATCTAGCTAGGAATATTCCAGATGGGCACCAGACTAGTTCAATAGGAGGAGGAACATTAGGAGTTTCCAAACAAATCATGTCTTTAGTTTAAATAAATATTTTGAGATTATAAATAATATTATTATTTAAATGATAGCCTCTAAAATAAAACACTGTCTTGAACAAATGGCTTTGAAACAGATTTAGATTTACAAAAATGGCTCTTATGTTCATATTCTATTTCTGGCACATTTTTCTTATTGTTCCTCTCTGTTTCATTGTTATGTCCAAAAGTGAAGCAACACCTCCTCAGACAGAAATGTTGGCACTATCAACTTGTATGCCTTTGTGGAAACTGATTGTGTCACCTCTGCAGAAGCTTCTTCTGGAGCAGTGAACCTGTTTGTCATTAGGACACTTCAGAAGTGTCTCAAATTAAGTCACCAGTACAAAACAATGGACTAGTTTTGATGTGTGGGTGTTTTTGTAAGTCAAATTATGAAAAGACAGAAGGCATTGGGCACAATATACTTTCAAGTACAAATGTTTTTGTTCAGTCTTGTGGGATTAAATCCTAATTAGATAACTGTTTTAAATAAAATGTGTAGAGCTGGTAACTATTGTTGAACATGTTAGAGAAGAAGAAACAAAACATAAACACAGTTCACATGATCAGACCAGTCAGCATTTGGATAATACACTGACTAGTAGAAGTTGGAACCGTAAGACAGAATAAATATATCTGTTGCTTTCTTCCCAAGTGTGATTAGTAATCGAATACTATTTGACTACTGTATTTACTTGCATACAACATACAGCTTTTCCCCAAAAAATTAGTCGTCCAAAATTGGGAGAATTTTTTTTATTCATTCTGTTTTCCCCAAACAAGATGCATGTTATATGTTGGAACATACAGTATTTATTGGTATTGCATTAGTGAGCCACATTTTCAAATTGTTGTGGTTCTTTGTTTTTGTCTGTGATATATCTCCTGAAAATGTATGCCTCACTAATATGACTATGTGAATAGTCACAGAGCAACTATATACATTAAGAGTTAGGGAGTGAAATTTTAATTTGTGCAAAGAATATGAAAATGGTATATTAACACTTCTTAAGGTTTCTCTTGTGTTGTAAACAAGATCACAAGAATGTTACAGAAGAGAAATTCAGAGTTCAGACTCTTTTACTAGAGTCTGATCCTGTGTTTACATTCTTCACTTATTTACTTGTTAATGCTTCTCCCTTTCCAGAGAAATAATTTTTTTTGGTGATACCTTTTACTGAACCAGCTGTATAGTTGGGAGAGATGATAGATAAGCTTTTAGGCACAAAATGCTATTTTGATCTGGGAAAGAAGCAGGTACAGCCTAAGCTAAATAACAGATAAAACTATGGCTTATATTTAACTCAGTACGTAAATGAAAACAGTCACTTAAAGGAGTAGAGAAGAGCTTTAAACTGTGAGCAAAGAGAAATTATATGAGGGGTAGCTTTATAACAAGAAAAGTGCAGTTGAATAGGTAATCTGATTCTGTAAAGAACAGAGGGAAAAGTTCATTTATTATCTATAAAGTACAGAAGGCAGGCCAGGTTGGCACCCTAGAGGCTAACTGGTTCAGAGAGGCATAAGCTTTTATAGGTGACAGCTTACTTCATCAGATGCTAACAGATGTCACCTGTTAGAATATGACGAAGTGGGCAGTCACCTATGAAAGCTTATGCCTCTCTGAACCAGTTTAGCCTCTAAGGCAGTGCTTCCTAACCTTGGGGTTGCAATTCCATTTGGAGTCGCAACAATAAAAAATGGGGTTGCAAAGACACTTGACCGTGTCAACCAGGTATACAAGGAGTGGGCTTTCTGTTTGCTGCAGGAAAACCTGGACAAATACAGATTTCCCCCTTTAAAGGAGAAAATAATGGATTTTCTCTTTTAAAAGAGAAAAAAAAATAGGAAACAGCAGGCTCCCTTTGCAGGCTGGCAGAGTTCCAACCTGCAAGGGGCTGCTTGGGGCTGGGGGTAGTGGGAAGAGGGCAGGTGGGCAGGGGGCGCCACATGCATGTGTGTGCGCACACAGGCATATGACAGCCAGGCAGCACGGAGAGCAGGTCCTACAGTTCCCTCCAGGTAAGTCTGTGGGAGTGGGGAGTGGGGGGAGGGGCAGATTTACACAAAGGGAGGGGAAGGGGAGGGTTGGGGCATGAGGCACGGGGCCAGGGCAGGAATG
>NW_005841924.1:2680530-2684212 GCF_000455745.1 Alligator sinensis
AAAGGGGGAAGCTCCGAGTAGCTCATTGGGGGAGTGGGGGTGGCGGAGGGGCTGGTTTCCCACTGCTACATTCACTGCTGGGGAGGGAGGCATCTGGGGGGCATATACCCCCCCAAATTTGTGAACAGGGTTGGGGCAGGTGAAGGCTGTAGGCTTGGAGCTTCCCACCATACTGTTCTCCCCCTGGGACCTCTGCACCAGATTGGGGTGGGGAGGCTTAGTGCTACCACCAGGAGTCCTATACATGCTGAGGCACCCCCTTCCTGCCTGGCAGCATTGGTGGGCGCAACACTGCATCACTGCTGGTGGTGTGGCCAACATGGGGCTCCTAGTGGCAGCATGCAGCCTCCCCAAGCTTTTGTTCCTGGGTCCTACCCACTGGACTGCAGAGGCCCCTGGGGAGAGGGCAGCAGGGCCAGGACCCCAGGCCTGCAATGGGCAGCCCGTATCTTGCCTCCTCCATGGGCTCTGCTCCAGCCGTGCTGCCCACAGGATGAGGGGGTGGGATGGAAGCTAGGCTCCATGCTCTGGTTTGGCCGCAGCAGCTGCTGCTTCCCATGGGTATCAGCCAAGGCTCGGGTGCTGTTGGAGGGAAGAGCAGGGGTCTGCAGGCCCTGACCCTGGGGCATCTGGGAAATGGGGAGCCATGGGTCAGGAGTGAGAAGCACCAGCAGGGCCAAGGGGCTGTGGGTCAGGAGTGAGGGGCACCTGAAGGGGTGGTTGGCTGTGGGTTGGGAGTGAGGGGCCATGCTGAGGAAATGGGGTCATAAATGGAGTCATGCTGAGGAAAAGGTTGGGAAGCACTGCTCTAAGGTACCACTCTGCCTTGCCTTCTACCTGACTTCACACCAGCACATAGCTAAATTAAAAAGACTAGTAGATATGTTAGCTGCAACTGCTAAGGCTCTGTAAGGCATGCTGAGATCAGGGGTCACAACCTGTGGCATGTGTACAAGTAGAATGGGCAGATGCTGCCCCAGGAATTCAGTAAAGTGGGGCACTAGAACCAGAGACTCTCGAGCCTTTGGCTGTGTTAAGAAGAACAGGCACAGTTGTCAGGTGTCACAGTCAAGAGCCAGGTTAACCTTTTTCTGGCTCTGCAGCTGCTACTGAGATAAGGGCTTTGATCCTTACTCGCTCACTAAAACAGACAGTAGTGTGGCAAGGAAAGGGTTAGCCTGGCTTTTGGTGATGATGCCACTTTTTGTAGCAGTGAATGTTCTATTCACAGCTCTTCCCATTTACCTTTGTGTTACTATTGGTTAAGTCATTTTGACCTCTCTGTACCTCAGTTTTCCTATCTTTAAAGGAAAAAAAAAAAGAGATACTTACTTTACATTGTAAAATGCTTTTGAAATCTAGAGATGAAAAGAGCTCTAAAGAGAAAAGGAGTCTTCCTAAATGTTTTGAAAGTATTTAAAAGTATTTAAAAATACAACGGTTTTAAGCTGCTCTAGTTCTATGTTAGGTAGGGAATTTGAAATGTTAGCTGTTAAAGATAGATATAGAAACCAAACATCCACCTTTAAAGGATAAATATTTCATTAAAAACGAAATAAGAAGCCCAAGCCAAGCCAAAACAAAACTTAAAGCCTTGAAATAAAGTCCATGTTTGCTGAAATTGGTTGTGTCAATATAAGAGCTCTCCATTTTGTTATGATTGATAAAACATAAGGAAGAGACAAATGTTTATCCTTTCCTGTACGGTAGACAAAACTTCAAAGGTTAGTGATGGGTTTGAAGCAGCTGCCAAATGCGAACAGTGTCTCCATCCAATAACCCCATTTCATGTCAATTAGTAATATGGTTGATGATTGCCAAGACCTACTACTGATGAAGTACATACTTGGTTTGTAGGCTATCAAGATCTCATTGCTAAAATAGAAAAAAAGCCTGAAAACATTTCCAGGTCCTTGATGAAACTGTTAAAGCAGTCAGCTTCAGTAACGGTCATCTGATGAATGTTGGACTCTGCATTGTTCTTTGATATAAGTTCTCTTGAACATCAACTCCTTTTTTTATTATATTATGATGGCTCTCATGAAGTGGAGTGTTGTTGTAGCTCTTTAAATTAAGAGCAAGAATTCAGGCTTTGCTGAATTGTCAGCAATATTTGTTTGTTGAGGCCATTAATAACTCACGTGGAGTGGCAGTTTTATCTCAACATGCTGAAAGCTTGGGCCCCTAAAATGAGCTTCTCTGTTCTCTGCAGAGTAGTATATGTTCTATCTATGAAAAACGGTATATGTATTTATCAGAAAATATAGAAATTGGTCTTTGTGAATGGAAATAAGTAGTTGGTGCTTCATGCTGTTAGAGGAGTAAGAAGTTATTTGGAAACCATCAGAAATTTCCACCGTATGGACATTTTTCTATTGACCCAATGAGGGGACAGAATTAGGAATTTCTTTATGCAAAAAGAAATTCAGTTGTCACTATTGACTGAACCATTGGATGACTGAATAAGCTGTCCCTACAACTGCATTTATCTCGATATTTAAAATCTGCTGCGTGTTTTATGGGAAAGAAGTGCCGCTCAGGATTAGTTGTCACAGTTTCGAAAGTTACCTTACTGTTGTCATCATGCTTTGAACCCAATAGTGATATTTTAAAAATAAATATCACAACTTGCTACTGAATGCAAATGACTTTATGTTGTCAGTTCAACATCTGATGGAACACCTATAAATAAAACAGGGTCAACTTTTCTGATGAATGTTGTGTATTATTCTTCCTTTACTATCAAAGTTACTTTCCAAATTTCAGAATTAGACATAGTTTTAATATTATTATGACTATCACAGTTTTATTGGTTATAACTATGAAATTGTTCACAGCTAAGGCTCTGGGGATTGTTAGCGAGGGTTGGAAGGGATCACTAGTTCTGAAATCTTGGAAAACATGGCATCCCTTTAGGAGTGAATTAGTATTCTCTGCCTTCTGAAAGGGTAGACCCAGCTAAAACATAATTATTCATTTTGTATTGATAGGTCCTTTAATGCTGTACCTCAGAGTGAGGTGTACACATTTTACAGGCTTATTTGGAATATTTTATATTTGGGACCATATATCATATATAGACATTCAGTTTCTTCTGGGCAAGTCACTGCTCTCCCAGGAGCAGTGTTGTACAAATGTTCAGGATTTTTTCCCAGAGCAAAAATGACTGCCCCAGAAGAAAAATAACCTGGGAACTACAGTAAAAGCTCTGTTATTTGGCATCTCCTGGGAACTGGGGATGCTGGATAACAAAATATGCCGGTTAATTGAGCGTCCCCAGCCGCCTCTTCTCACGCTGTGTCTGAGATGTCCTTCCACCCCTCCCATGGCATCGCTGCCCCTCCCACCGCATCACCACCCTTCCCGTGGGGCCCTGCAGACCCTGCAGGACAGGGAAGTGGGTCCTGCACAGCCCCACACAGCCTGTTAGGCCCCTGGGCTGCGGGGGCTCAGCAGTGCAGGCTGCTTTGCCCTGAGCCATGGGGCTCGGAAAAACCAGAAGTGCCACAGTGGGCACTTCCAGTTTCACTTTATCTTACAAGCCGGCATGCCGGTTAGTGGAGAATGCCGGCTTGTAAGATGCCGGATACTTTTACTGTACCAGGGTTCATAGATTCATAGATTCATAGATGTTAGGGTCGGAAGGGACCTCAATAGATCATCAAGTCCGACCCCCTGCATA
>NW_005841924.1:2684515-2684918 GCF_000455745.1 Alligator sinensis
AGTCTCTCCTCGTAAGGCTTGGTCTGTAGGCCCTTAACCATACGAGTGGCCCTTCTCTGAACCCTCTCCAGGTTATCCGCATCCTTCTTGAAGTGCGGCGCCCAGAAATGCACGCAGTACTCCAACTGCGGTCTGACCAGCGCCCGATAGAGGGGAAGTATCACCTCCTTGGATCTATTTGTCATGCATCTGCTGATGCACGATAAAGTGCCATTGGCTTTTTTGATGGCTTCGTCACACTGCCGACTCATGTTCATCTTGGAGTCCACTAGGACTCAAAGATCCCTTTCCACTTCCGTGCCACCCAGCAGGTCATTCCCTAGGCTGTAGGTGTGCTGGACATTTTTCCTCCCTAGGTGCAGCACTTTGCATTTCTCCTCGTTGAACTGCATTCTGTTGTTTT
>NW_005841924.1:2687489-2695929 GCF_000455745.1 Alligator sinensis
TCCGGGCAGGCAGTATACCTCTCGTGCTGAGGGGTCCTGGCGACAGATGGGCCCTTCCGTACCTCTCAGGATGGAGTCGCCTGTGATGAGCACTCGTCGCCTCCTCCTCTGGGTCCTCTTGGATCTCTTGACCTGTTCAGAGTGTGAAGAATGTGGTGTTTCTTCCTGCCCAAGGGTTTCCTCCTCCCCTTCCATCTCCTGCAGGGTCGCCAGGGCCTCGTACCTGTTCTCCAGTCGGACTGGAGAAGCTGGTACCGATTCTCTGCGAGCTGCTCCGGTCCTGGCTGTAACCATCTGCCACTCTGCTGCGGAGGGCATTCCCCGGGCTGCTTCTTCTTTCGGTGCCTGGTCCTGCAGGGAAAGGAAATAACTGTCAACTCTTGGAAGAAAAAAATTTCATCATGTTTCCTTTTCTAAGAGAAGCAACAGCACAGTCCTCCAGCATCCCAGGGTGCTTTGCTCCTCTCCTTTCCTCCCCCTCCATACCCTCCTGAGACGGTATGTTGCTTGGGCTGGATTCCACTGCTCCAGCTGAGCAGAGAGCAGAACACGTTCCTTCACAATTCCACATTGTGCTGCAGGGAGACAAAGGCTGATGAGTAGTCTGGCTCAGCCAATTGCTACTGTGCACTACTGCCATCTATCACCAGGTAGATTGAGGGAGGGAGCCTGCTTAGCACACTGAGATGTGTTTACAGGGACCCCCTGGCTGTGCAGCACCAGCATTGCAAGTTGTCTGTTCTTCAGGGACTCAGCATTCAAATGTCTGTTCAGGTGTCTCCAGAGAAGTTTTTCTACTAGGAGAAAAAACCCAGGAGAATTTTTCTAAGTCATTTGAATATGTGTACATAGCCTGGGATTTCACACAGGAGATCTTACTTGGGGTATGGGCAGACAAACAGTCTATCATTTTTAAGGGTGAAGGGGATTTACCATGGCTCAGCTGGATCAGTTATGCTGTTTAATCTGTCCACTCCTATTCTGTACTAACTGAAAGATAAACCAAGGCAGGATTAAGTTACTGTGGTATAGATTCACTTAATGCAGGATAGGAATAGACAAAACAGATACACCACATCAGCCATTACATGCTTATGAGTGGTAAGACCCTCACACACCTTTTAAATGGTAAAATTGTTCATCTGTCCATGCTGTTACTATCCACAGTAAGTAAAGTACTAAAAGATGTGCATACAAAGTATTTACAGAAAGCTTTCTCACTTTGACTTGTAATCCAATCTGCAGCTTTGGGATTGGAAGGGGTGTATTGACCTGTTGATTCCCAATGCTTAATCACATATGCATATGATACAATAAGCTATACAGAATGTAATAATTCTGATAGTGCCTCCATTAGTGGGTACAATGTCATATAGCTCTCCCTGGGCTCTGTTGCCTTCTTCCATTGTGTTTTTCCTGACATGCCTTGATGTAAAACAAATGGAGGGGAAGCTGAATGTTGCAAACAAAGGGAAACAGCTCTATAAGCAGGAAGTTCATCTTCTTCCCAGGGCTCCACCTCCCCTACCCCCTGTTCTCATCACTCCCGCTGGGCTGGAACTCTGATCTTTCAAATATGTCTGATTCTTTCAACTGGCAGCTCACCTGATCACTCAAATCTTACTTATCCCATTTCCCCTTCATGAAATCCTCAGGGCTCAATTTCTTTTTATTTACACCCCATTAATTTACATGCTTGCCCTCAGTCAAAAGGGTCCTTATTTATGGCTACTTGTTCAGAGAGTCCAGCATCAATCATTTAGTCCTTGTACTTCAATTAATGACTCTTTCATCAATCAATTAGTTCTTATTTATGCGTTAACAATTAGCATATCCATCATCTTTAGACTTATCAAATCAGTTAGCCTTTCCTGATGGTACCATTATGCTGGCCCCACTATCTCCAGCCCATCAGCATGATCAGTTAGTTCCCCAGAGAGACTCACCAGATGCGCCCCTTGCAAAGAGGCTTTCTCCATGTCCTGATCACAACACCAGTGGACTGAGTGGCTGCCTCTTCTTTGCCAGTTACTCTTTGCTGGCTTCTGCTCTGGCTGCATGAGGCTCAGTCCCAGGCTGGGAACCAGGTTTGCTGTGTGACCGGCCTTCCTTTGTGCCTTTGCACAGAAACACACCACTCTCCTCCTGAAGACCATGTGCTTCCCTCTCTGGGGTTGTGGTGCCTCAGCCCTCTCTCACTCGTTCCTGCCAGAACTCCCAGGGTCCATTGGCTCTTCAGGCATGTGCCTGCATGCAGCTGGGAGCCCACTTTCACTTTTGGGGTTATTCCCAGACAGGCTCACCAGTAGCAGTGTGATTCCAACATTACTTCTGGGTAAGTCAGATGATTTCCCTGAGTGTACCTGAGGTCCTGCTTGTAACAGAGGCTGGGGATCAGCTTCCTGTTACAGTCTCATTAATTTTGTCCTAGGTTTCTTGACATGTTAGCTAGTATTCTGTTTGTATGACTTCCAGTCAGTTCAACAGTTGTGATGACTCAGAAGATGAAGGACTGGGCATCTGCATGAGGAAATAGTTATAAGGAAATGGTGCACTTCAGTCACTTTCATTAAGTTGTTGTAAAGAGATGCCTTTAGAAAGAAAACTTTTCTAGCAGTTTTCTCATTTTTAATGGAGTCAAAGGCATTAAGATGCCTCTGAGTGATGGCTTGTACTCTACTATTGTGTGTGATGTAAGTTCCACATTAAGCCACTGGAGTGTTAGGTTCTTTGAGCAAACTGACATTTTTTTTTCATTTTCCATCCATCACATGCATACTTTTCTTGTTATTGAATCACCTTTTCAGTGTTTTGTCCATGTATTTTAACCTCTAATTTTTTGTTTTTTGTATAAATTGTTCTTTTTTACATGGATATTCCTGTTTATGAACAAGAAGTTACAGATTTTAGACATTAAGAAGTCTATCCAATTTTATGTCCCAGAATTAAAATGTTAAAAGAAAAATCTTTTTTAAGTTCAAAAGGGTAAAAGGGTAGTGAAATTGCATATACAATCTGGAGTATGGTGCTTTGTTTGCAGGAAGGAAGAAAGTAAAATGTCATAAACTGATTACCATTACATATTTTCCATATGTCCTCAGCGTAAAGTAAAATGTGTTTCTGTGTGTCCAATTGATACGTTGGCTAGTAGAATAAAATTACTAAACATCTCAAGTACTGTAAATTTGAAAGAAAGGTATTGTATGCATTTTAGTAAATGGCTGATTATTTTAATGATTGCTGGGTAAAAATGTTCAGTTGTGTTAGTTTACACTAATTATTATTGCCTCTGACTTCAGTTAATTTAAGATTTTAAATTTTAATTTGGGTAAACTAACAGATACTTAGAAAATTAAGCATATGTTAAAGAGAACTTAAACTACTGACAAAGTTCATATTGTTAATTTGTTAGAACTTTAATGGAAACCTGTTGATAGTATTTATTTATTTATTTATTTATTTTTAGAGTTAGGAAAACTTAGTGCAATTTGTTAAGAACATCCTGAGGGAGCTAACACATTTAACAAATATAATAGGGAGATAGAATGGGGAAAAACTCTGGGTATCCAGGATCTAAACTACCAACAGATATAAATGAGAGAGCTTGTGTGTGTGTGCGTATGCACAGTGCTTTCAAATGGATTATTTAATCAGGAAAACAATTATAATGAAATGTAGAAGAATAAAGCTACAACAACTTGATCAATTTAAGCTTCATCAATCTATTTTTAATTACCATTTAAGTCTTGTAGCAGACAATACAATGTATGACAGTGCAGATCAGGACTGCACTTCTGGTATGCATTTTTAGTTTTTATTACTGCCTTTCTTTTGAAGGTTGTGTAAAAGCAAAATGTTGCTTAAAGGGACTGTCAAAGAGTTTAATCCCCAAATCTGATCTCTTCTTAAATGTTATATGGTTAAATACACTAATTAGAAAACAAAGGAAAACATAAAGCAAGGTTTCCAGAAGTTACAATGTTCACACGCTATTTTTTGTGTTTTTCTATGTCCTGTAGCAGGTTAAAAACAATTTCCAGTGTTCAATTAACATCTTATCGATACAGGCAGATGGTAAAAGAGTTAATAAATCCGAAATCGGTATTTTCTATATGAAATAGTAGTTACTAAAACTACTGTGAATAGAATTAAAAATCATTGAAAGGACAACACCTGACACAGTGAAACCTAATGTCTCATGATGCAGGGAAAAGCATATATAATACTGTATGTTAGATTTTGTCATCTTATTCATATTGGATAACACTGTATTCAGTCAGAAATCCCAAGGAAATCAATGACTACAAAAAGATGAGGCACAATTCAATGTCAGAATGACTGTCTTTACAAAAGAGAAGTGCTATTTCAGTATAAAAATGGCTTTATTATTTTATTGCTGATCTATGAATGTATTTTAACAGAGAAAATACTGAAGCTAATTTTCAAGGGTATTAAGTGCAGAGTACAAAAACAATCGTAAAAAGCTGTATGTTTCTGTAAAACTTCATAAAAGAAACATTAAAAAATTCTATAGTAACATTCCTTCACTAGATAGATGAAATACTATTTCATTTTGGAATAGAAGTTGTCCATATGATAAGAATTCTTATGAAACTTCCAATGAAAGGAAACAAATTTAGGTTCCAGTTTTACAGATGCTTGAGCATGTGCTGGCTTTCCTCTCAGTAGTTTCTTATCAATGGAAATGCTCCAAGAGAGTAAGTGATTACAGGTTTAGGGCAAAACAGTGTATGTGCAATGATTATTTCAAGAAAAAATAATGCATTTTAAATATTTTTAACATAACATTACTTTTGAATTAAGCGTGTATGGCCAAATGCATCATTCCTAAAATTAGTTGAATAACTTTGTGAAGCGGAATAAACAATGCTATTGCTAATTATAGATCTTTACCTTTTTCATGATGACTTAATTAGAAATCTCTATGTGTATAACATGATAAAGATGTGATAAAGTGGGTAGAAAATACCAATTTAGAGAGAAAGTTAATACACCCACATTGCAATTATTTTGCCCTGATGTAGTTGACAGCATATAGTCAGGACCACAGAATCACCCAAGGTATTTAAAGAAACTTTTATTTCGGTAGAGAAATACTGATAGCTATCTAATTAGTAGAGCGCTTTCTGAAAACTAGTTATTTCAGTGACAAAATCATTTACATGAAAATTCAACCTAATATAAAAACTATCTGAAGTTACTGATTGTTTAAGTTGTTACCAGTCAATGTAAGGTTTCTGCCTAATTTAATGAAAACCGTGTGTGTGCTAGAAAGCCAACTGTTGTCTGAACTTGAAAGAACAAAATGAATAACTGTATTTTTATATATAAAAAAATCATCAGTAACATATGTAATGAGCTTATGCTTAAAATATTCAGCATCATACTATGCGTTTGTTTCCTACTTAAGTCAATGTGTTTCTCTGCTGATGACTATAGCCCAGTATCTTTGCTTTTTCTTTATATTAAACTATATGCCTGATAGTAAGTGGTGAACCTTTGTATTAGAATACTCTTATATTTAAACTTGCTCCACTTACCTTCTTTCAGTTGTTCACTTACAAGGTCTGAAACATTTTATTTTTCACTGCTTCTCAAGAGTTTGGTACACACTAATTTTTACCCAATTTAGTTAATTAAGGTGACTATAAACAAAAAGATGTACAATTCAAAGCCAAGCAATGTTTCACACAATAATGGAGGTGATAATAGCTTAATTCCTGCTTGATCTTTCCTCTCTTTGCTCTGGCTACTTCAGACTGACCTTACCCACAATCTGATGACCTCCGTATTGCACTCAGCTGTTTGGAAAACTGCTCTTGCCATAGCTAGCCCTGAGGGGATATTTGGGAGACCACTGATCCATTGACCCATGTCAAGACTGGATTTCAAATCTGATCTACCAGGCCTCTGACATAGCTACAGACTGGGCCCACTACACATAAAAGCAGACAAAACAGACTGAATTTTTCTGCTTGTTAAGTGGCACACAATTTGCACATGTTAGACGGAAGAGCAATTTTACACCAGTCACTTGCTATGAAATTCACTTCCTGAAGCAATTACAAATATTGATCCTTTCCATTCACAGAGAGTAAATTCTCCAATTTACTGCCTCAATGTTTTCTAAATCCATCAAATTGCCGGGCTTATTTGAGTGCATGTCCCAAGGCTGTTCCATTAAAAATGTCCAATAAAAATACATTAAAGGCAAACCCCCCCCCCAAAAATATTATTTCTTAGTAGGCTTTTTAAAATAAGTGTAAAGTTAGGACTGCATGCAAAATTACAAACGTTAGAAATGAAGTTCTAACACCACCAGTAACTGGGAATTTTATGTACATCTTGAATGTTATCTGGAATATATTGTAGAGAATAGACAGCTTATTAAGTTATAACTAGAAAAGGGGAAAATATATTGCATATGTAGAAAGGTAATCTTACTGTTGGAATCTTAACTTCTGTTTCTTGACTTTGCTGTTTAACTGTGCTTCCTAATGTTCCATTTTCTGCTTTAAATTTCCTTTGTTTTTAAATACTAAGAAGCACTTTTTGAAAGTTCTGTGTTTGCCTTGGATATTAAATTTCATTAGCATCATGTACACTATTTTTCCTTAACATTTCTTACAGTTGCAAACACTGTTGCAACTCCATTTGTACAAGTGCTAAAGTAAACTAGCCAATAGTGTGATAATTCCCATTTTAACCCTACTCAGAACAAGTCTAGACCAGAGGTGATCAACCCCTGGCCAGTGGGCCAGATTGGGGCCTTGGAGCCATCCCATCCCATCCACACGGGCCCCCTTGGGTCCAAGAATTTGGCAGCAGGGGAACAGTGGCAGCAGTGGTTGATCCCCTGCTGCTAAATTTCTGAATGCACAGAGAGCCCACTAGATTGGCACAGAGGAGCTAGCTGGAGGCAGTGTGGGGCATGATCCTGAAGCATGGGGCCTTGATCCTGGTGCATTCTGTACTGGGGACCAGCTCCATGCCACTCATCCCTCCCACAGCACCGAAAGGTTGCGCACCACTGGTCTAGATGGTACCTGATGATGATCAAAATACTTGGGGCTATAGTGCCAATCCTGCATTCAGACATACCATATTCAGTTGAATACAAGATGAGGTGTGTCATCCTCCCTCCCCCTCCCACCCCGGTATGGGGGAAAACCCCCCCATCTTGCAATTGAATACAAGGAAATCTCACTAAATATATTGTCTGTTATCAACCTGCTACCAAAAACAGCAGGTACTCAGCAATGGAAACAAAATATGAAGCTGATTAAATGCAGCAAACACTGAGCTTTACTATAAAACACATGGCCCACACTGAGCGAACATGCCGAGGGGACCCTACTATGAAAATATGTTAGTAGAGCCCATGCAAATAAGACAAATGGTAGTACCCTTTAAGCGCAGTCCCCCTTACCACTGACTCTTTTTCAAGTCATGGTGACCAAAATATTGCATACAGTTCACCCAGAATCCCTCTGTTATCCCCTTTCTCAGCTTGGTGTATATGATTAATGTGGCCCTGCCCTCTGTGAGGTGAAACTGGACCAGGTTGCACTGCATTTCATTTACATATACATTTTTGGAACATCCCAGGACTTGTGACAAGAACACCAGGTTCCAATCATGAGCGGGGGCTAATAAGTAAATGGATCTTTTGTGGGCGGCGGGGGGACAGTATCTGGAATATATACATATACTAAGTGAGTACATCTACAGAAGATGGTTTACTTGAGATTACCGCAAATTACAGCAAAGTAAACGTCACCATATACATGTGCAGACATTTACTGGCAGTAATTTGCTCTAATCATGAATACATTTGATACCTGGAAATACAAGTAGCAAATCTACCCATGAGTAATTACTGTGCAGTACAGCATGTTTAGATAGCCAACTGGGAGCAAAGTTGCTCCTGGGCAGCAGAGGGTGGGAGATTGGTCCCTGCCCCTGAGAGCTGCCTGCTGCCAGGGCGGGCTTTGCCACTAGAGCCTGGCTGGAGACAGTCCCCCCCTGCCCTGGCAGCAGGGAGCTGCTAGCCCCTGCTCCTTAATCACAGAACAGGTGCTGGATGCTCTCTGGATGGGGAGAGTTCCCTGCCCAGGCTGGAGCTGGCTGGGACCTACACCTGACTTGGACATTTCCTGGCCAGCCCTGGACTGCATGGGGAAATCTGTAGGTGCAGCCTGGAGGTAGCTGGTGATTGTCCTGTTTTGGGCAGTCCCCACCAGCTCTGGGCTGCATGTGCAGACTTCTCTGCACATCCTAGGGCTGGTGGGAACTGTCCTGGTTAGGGGCAGATCCCAGCCTCACGCCCTGATCAGTGGTCAAGGTGTGGGGCCTAGAAAGAGCTGCAGGGGAGGTGCAGGTCCCAGCTCCTGCTCTGCCCGCGGGGCAGCCAGGTCAC
>NW_005841924.1:2695939-2700965 GCF_000455745.1 Alligator sinensis
TGTAGAGAATAGACAGCTTATTAAGTTATAACTAGAAAAGGGGAAAATATATTGCATATGTAGAAAGGTAATCTTACTGTTGGAATCTTAACTTCTGTTTCTTGACTTTGCTGTTTAACTGTGCTTCCTAATGTTCCATTTTCTGCTTTAAATTTCCTTTGTTTTTAAATACTAAGAAGCACTTTTTGAAAGTTCTGTGTTTGCCTTGGATATTAAATTTCATTAGCATCATGTACACTATTTTTCCTTAACATTTCTTACAGTTGCAAACACTGTTGCAACTCCATTTGTACAAGTGCTAAAGTAAACTAGCCAATAGTGTGATAATTCCCATTTTAACCCTACTCAGAACAAGTCTAGACCAGAGGTGATCAACCCCTGGCCAGTGGGCCAGATTGGGGCCTTGGAGCCATCCCATCCCATCCACACGGGCCCCCTTGGGTCCAAGAATTTGGCAGCAGGGGAACAGTGGCAGCAGTGGTTGATCCCCTGCTGCTAAATTTCTGAATGCACAGAGAGCCCACTAGATTGGCACAGAGGAGCTAGCTGGAGGCAGTGTGGGGCATGATCCTGAAGCATGGGGCCTTGATCCTGGTGCATTCTGTACTGGGGACCAGCTCCATGCCACTCATCCCTCCCACAGCACCGAAAGGTTGCGCACCACTGGTCTAGATGGTACCTGATGATGATCAAAATACTTGGGGCTATAGTGCCAATCCTGCATTCAGACATACCATATTCAGTTGAATACAAGATGAGGTGTGTCATCCTCCCTCCCCCTCCCACCCCGGTATGGGGGAAAACCCCCCCATCTTGCAATTGAATACAAGGAAATCTCACTAAATATATTGTCTGTTATCAACCTGCTACCAAAAACAGCAGGTACTCAGCAATGGAAACAAAATATGAAGCTGATTAAATGCAGCAAACACTGAGCTTTACTATAAAACACATGGCCCACACTGAGCGAACATGCCGAGG
Source organism: Alligator sinensis (assembly GCF_000455745.1). Lineage (NCBI taxonomy): Eukaryota > Metazoa > Chordata > Crocodylia > Alligatoridae > Alligator > Alligator sinensis. The sequence goes on from NW_005841924.1 coordinate 2,696,921, forward strand.
GGACCCTACTATGAAAATATGTTAGTAGAGCCCATGCAAATAAGACAAATGGTAGTACCCTTTAAGCGCAGTCCCCCTTACCACTGACTCTTTTTCAAGTCATGGTGACCAAAATATTGCATACAGTTCACCCAGAATCCCTCTGTTATCCCCTTTCTCAGCTTGGTGTATATGATTAATGTGGCCCTGCCCTCTGTGAGGTGAAACTGGACCAGGTTGCACTGCATTTCATTTACATATACATTTTTGGAACATCCCAGGACTTGTGACAAGAACACCAGGTTCCAATCATGAGCGGGGGCTAATAAGTAAATGGATCTTTTGTGGGCGGCGGGGGGACAGTATCTGGAATATATACATATACTAAGTGAGTACATCTACAGAAGATGGTTTACTTGAGATTACCGCAAATTACAGCAAAGTAAACGTCACCATATACATGTGCAGACATTTACTGGCAGTAATTTGCTCTAATCATGAATACATTTGATACCTGGAAATACAAGTAGCAAATCTACCCATGAGTAATTACTGTGCAGTACAGCATGTTTAGATAGCCAACTGGGAGCAAAGTTGCTCCTGGGCAGCAGAGGGTGGGAGATTGGTCCCTGCCCCTGAGAGCTGCCTGCTGCCAGGGCGGGCTTTGCCACTAGAGCCTGGCTGGAGACAGTCCCCCCCTGCCCTGGCAGCAGGGAGCTGCTAGCCCCTGCTCCTTAATCACAGAACAGGTGCTGGATGCTCTCTGGATGGGGAGAGTTCCCTGCCCAGGCTGGAGCTGGCTGGGACCTACACCTGACTTGGACATTTCCTGGCCAGCCCTGGACTGCATGGGGAAATCTGTAGGTGCAGCCTGGAGGTAGCTGGTGATTGTCCTGTTTTGGGCAGTCCCCACCAGCTCTGGGCTGCATGTGCAGACTTCTCTGCACATCCTAGGGCTGGTGGGAACTGTCCTGGTTAGGGGCAGATCCCAGCCTCACGCCCTGATCAGTGGTCAAGGTGTGGGGCCTAGAAAGAGCTGCAGGGGAGGTGCAGGTCCCAGCTCCTGCTCTGCCAGTGGGGCAGCCAGTTCACTGCTAGCTAGCTGCCCCACCAGCAGGTTGGGGGCAGAGGGCTGGGACCTGTCCCTCCCCTGCAGCTCTTTCTAAGTCCTTTACCCCTGGTCAGGGAGCCAGGGCTGGGAGCTGCCTGCTGCTGGGGTAGGGGGACATTGTCTCCACCTGAGCTCCACCATTGGAGCCTGCCCTGGCAGCACTCAGCTCCTCAGGACGGGGAGAAATCTCCCAGCCCCTGCCAGGAGACACCTGTCTCCTGGCCCCATGCTTCCTGCCAGTCCCTGGGCTATCACCCAGAGGGAGCCTAGAGCTCTCCCTGGCTGCTGAAGAGGGGTGGTGCAGGGTCCAAGGTGGTCCTGCACCACCCCTCTTCAGCAGCAAATTGCTCCTGCATCACTGCATGTGTAGATGCCTGCCGAGGGTAGCGTTAACCCACTCTGCAGCATTTGCACATGCAGACATGCCCAGCAGTGCTGAGGTGAGGGGTCACTGTAGCTTGAAGTCCTGCCAACTCTGGTGGGGCCCAGACTAATAAACTATATGGTAAATCATATGGATTAATATCATGCATAGTTTGTACGAACTTATAAGCAGGTGCCAAAGTGCTGCTTAAAAGTGTGTTTATGAAATACCTATGCTAAAACTTGCAGCAGTTTTATAAAAAAGTAACATGAATTAATTCTGGATGAACTAAGTACATGGTTAGTATATGGATATGCAAATCTACAGCCATGTTTAATTTCAAGATTTTTTTTTCAAGTTTGCTTGTCACTTCCCTGTGCTCAGGAAGAGCAGATTCTGACAGGCAGGAGAGGAGAAAAAGGCTGCCAGGAGAAAAAGTTGGGAGGAAGCAGAGCTCAAAGGGGCTACCTGACCTTCCAGATTTATTTTCCCTGCTGTAGCAGTGGGAGGAGGGACAAATTCAAGGCAAACCTTCTGACTAGGGACAGACATTCAAAAAGCCTGAGCCTGAATTCATTCAATCTTTGCAGGTTAATCTAACCTGGCAAGGCTGAACCAGTTTGTAACTACACAGACATCCTCTCTGGACTGAGGAAATGCAGGCACATGCCTACAGTGGCTCACGCTAGGAGCCGGAGGGACACTAGAGCAGCCCTCCCTTCCCTTGGACAGTACTGAGCTGAGGGGGGGGGCATGGCCAGGCTCTGGCAGGACGCTCTGATTAGGGAGGGGCTCCCCCCATTCCTTGATAACAGAGCATTTATCAGCTCTATTATCAGCATTTAACACCCCATCAGAAAACACAGCCTCTATCATTAGTTCAAGCTCTTCTTAAACAGATTTTTCCAAGGAAGGGAACATTCCAAGGAGGGAAATTATCAGCTACCTGTTGATTAGCTCCAAAAAGCCCTAAGCAGACACTGTCCTATCTGACTTTGTCCTGTCTGCCTTACACAGACACCTCTCAGCATTACCTAGCATACCACATACTGGATACAGTCCGTGATGTAGGGGAGGGGAATCCCTGCTTGAGCAGAGAGTGAGGGCAGGAGGAAGCCAGGCAGATGCCCCTGTGCCTGCTGTCTCTGCTGGAGCTCCAGTGAGGGAGCAGAAGAGAGGGGCCAGCCCAGCTTTCTGGAGCAGAGTCCCACTCAGGGCTGCAAAGCATCTGGGATGCTGGGGTACTCTGGTTTAAGTTAAACCAGGAAAGTGCCTGGGTCAGACAGTGCATAAACCAGTTTGACCCAAATCAGTTAAGTCTGACTACATTCAACCAGGTTTATCTCAAGCCAGTTTCCACCATTTTCAAACTGGTTTATGTGCACTGAACATCTGTTCTGTTACAGGTTTAAACTAATTTCTGATCACGTAAACCAGTTTATGTGTAACGTCTGTCCCTAGCCTCAAAAATTAGGTTCTCTACCTGGAGAATTATAAGCAGACAAGGTTCCTGGATGGAATGAAAAGTAAAAAAGCCAGAGACTGGTATGCATGCAAGAAAGGCAGTCAGTGACGATGTAAATTGAGGAGTTACTGGGTGAGAGATTGGCGGGGGGGGGGGGGGGGGGGGGGGAGGAGGGAAATGAATGTATCTGATAGTGGAGAGGTACTTGGGGAATCAGATGTTAGGCAGGTTATAATGTGTCATAAATCCAACCCCGGAAAACTATAACAAATGATTAATACATTTTTCATATATAGAATCTACTTATTGAGGGGTCATCTTAGAATCAGGGTCATGTTCTATTCAAGTAAACACAGTATCATTGAACCAGCCTGGAACCCCTTTGACTTCAGTGTGCCTCTGCATTAGTCTTTCATTTTGGAGTCCATTGCAGAATTGGAGCCTAACTTTCCAGAGATTGCTGCCTCAGAGCAATGGGATGTTTAGCAAATAAATAATGATAATAAAAAATCTAGTGCAGAGAACACTGCTGTGGTAACTAGAGAAAAGTTCAGCTTGTCCTGCCTTTAATTGGAGACATTCTTTTGTTCTTTTTTATTTAAAAAAATAAAAACCTGGTTTAGCAGCACTTGATAATGAAAAAATCTGATGTGTTACTGTATAAATTTCTCTAGCATAATCTCATAGGGTGTGTCTAGATGAGTGAGCACACGTGGTTTGTAGCGCTGCACCACAAACCACATGTGCCGCACGTGCAGGCCATGCCGCTAATTTGCAGGGTGGTGGGTTTGTTGACATGGGGAGGTCCTAGTGCCAAAAAAACCTGCACCAGAGAAAAGTAGGGTGGTGCACGTGGCAGCAGCATGCGTCGCCCAAAACCAGAGCCTGGCTGGCCAGAGCCATACTCTGGTTGCCAGCCAGGCTCTGCCCACCTGGATTGCTGTTGGAGCCCTGGGAGGTCTTCAGGACCCCAGATAAGGTTGCTGTGGCCAGCTCCGGTGCTGGCTGCAGCCTTCCCTACTACACCTGATGCAACTTGCCATGTGTCAGAGTGCATGGCAGGTGTATTTCCCAGGGATAGCTAGCAGTGGCACATAAATGTGCCATTGCTATTTGTCCCCAGGGA
>NW_005841924.1:2700976-2707848 GCF_000455745.1 Alligator sinensis
TTCCTGCTTGTGGAGATGTGCGCAGGGGTTTCAAACTTAACAGAAAATTATTTTTTTTGACAGGGATCAGTCATAAATAATTTCAATACAAACGGTGAATTCTTCAGAGAATCTGAAAAGTAAGAAAATAGGATTATACCTAATTGTGTTGCAACATGATAATACAGTAGGTGCCACTTGCACACAGTATTAAGATAGCTGCACTTGAAAACACAGATTTGTATAACATTTTAAAGGAACAGTTATACCATAAATCTGTTATTTTGCTGAAAACTGTTTTTTGCTGAATTTTGCTTACATCAACATGGTTTTATATCCTTTCTTTCCATAGGTGGCTATAATTGTCACATTATCATGTAGTTGAAATCAATTTTCATATGCTTCATAGTCAAATTACATTATAGGACATTTCTTGAAAAATGTTCATCTTTGTCTTAAGAGGTTGCTAATAGCTTACCAAATCTGCTACTTAAACAATTTATTTCATATATAGAAGGGGTGCTTTATGATAGAATTCATAACATGAACTTGTTTTTCTTTGCCTACAGGAGCTGATTCCTGAATTTTATTATCTCCCAGAGCTGTTTGTTAATAGCAACAATTACAATCTAGGAGTGATGGATGATGGAACAGTGGTATCTGATGTTGAACTTCCACCATGGGCCAAAACTCCAGAAGAATTTGTTCGTATAAACAGATTGGTAAGATGGCTATCGTTATTTTCAGTCCAAGGACAATTCTCTAAATATTTTTCTTCTCAAATAGTTTATGGCCATATGTCTCTGTCCTGCATCCTTCCGTGTTTTTTTAAAAGCTTCTGCATCTTAATTTTACACCTTTTTGTGTCACATTTCCTTTCCCTAATTCCCCTCAGCTAGTTCTTTGTTTCACTTCTTTTGGGATGTCCTGATACTGACCATTATATTACATTTCATTTTCATTTTAAATGCTCTTATCAGTGAAATAGTTTACAGCATGGATGTTATAGTATCATATACACTGAAATGAATGGGCCAGTTCATGTCTCTGACATCTTGTTCAGCCTCTTTGCAAGTTCAGAGTTTATCTTGATACTTGGGATATGCTTTTCATGGATATCATGGAAGGTTTTTTTTTGTTTTGCTTTTTAATAAAGAAGCAAGCTGAGAATTAGGGCAGCGATTGTTGAAGTCTGTTCATGTTGCACTGAGTTCATTCTTTGCATCTCTGAATTAAAGTAGAAGAGATCACTGCGTCCCTTAGAGGTCACAGGAAGTTTTTAGGCAAATTGGGAGGTGTAAGACTTGACCTTTATGATTGCCTTAGGTTTAAATAAAGTAGAAAGAAAAATCATATTCTGTTGTTGAATAAAATAGTTCAGACCAGTTTATTCAGCAAGAGCAATAATGAAATATGCATAATTTAAAATACAGTTTGACTGATCTTAAAGCTTTTCACTATGTTTCACTATAGTGAGGTGATGATGCCACAGCCTGAATTTGTATTTTGGGTTATGAAAATCAAGAATGTTAGCATTCATTGTAGTTAGAGGATAAAATATCAGTTCAAAGTGTAAAGTGTTTACAATAATTTGGATGTCGTTTCATGGGAAAATAAATATTAAATTAATCCAAATTAAGGGTAAAATATGCATGGCCTTCAGGTCACAGGTCTCTTTAATCCAGGTTTAAATGCAATTTTGGGCCCTACCATGTTTGTGTCAGGTTTAATGGAAAAAAATGTTACTTCTGAGTTCAGCATGAATTGATGATCACCATCACAAAAACCAAAAATTGAATGTTTTAAAAATTGCTTGTGTTCTTGATCTCCCTAGCAGTAGGTTTTTTGTTGTCGCTCAAACTGTGCCCCTTTCTATCTGTTAATTACAGGTCCATATCTGTCTACCATGAACATATTCCAACTGTGTGTTTTCTAAAACCTTTCAGCTCCCAGTTTTAATTCTGTTTTCCTTTCTGATCCTGATTACCCCCATTTCTTACCAACACATCTCTGTACCTTCAGAGCTGCCTTTCTTCATCCTTCCCCCATTTCCCAAGCCCTTTGCTACCCCTAATCTCTACCTTCTTGCAGCTCTTCTTGATATGTCTCACTTGTGCTATAGTCTCAGGATGAAGTGCCTCATCAGCAGGTAGTAGATGCTTTTTGATTATTACTGTTAAGCTCTTGGGCATGAAATGTAACATCCCTTTAAAGCAATCTCTTATATGATAGTAAACTCTTTTTGTATTCCAAGGCAATGTTTTTTTTCTTTATCTAGGATATATTAGATGGATTACTCCGTGAAAAATCAGGTTAGAAAAAAACTGGAACAAGGACACCACTTACTTTTATAAGTAATTTCTTAATGAAATGCAACATTTATATTCTACTTCTTTTTGGCTAGGTACAGACATTCAAAAAGCCTGAGATGGAATCAGTATAAATTATGCAGCATAGTTTAGATTCGATAAGTTTAGTTTCCATAAGCGCTTAGTTTCTATAAGCAGTTTAGTTTAGATTGGTAGTGAACAGAACACACATTTGCCCTTTGGGAGGGGGAAGGGGGAAAATCTTTGACTGGGTTCTGCCCTTTTTAAACGAGTCTGTGCACTGAACTTCGAGGGACAGAAGTTACATGAAAACTGGTTTAAGTAATCAGAGACTGGTTTAAACCTGTAACAGAGCAGAAGTTCAGTGCACATAAACCAGTTGCAAAATGGCTGAAGCTGGCTTAAGATAAAACTGGTTGAATGTAGTATCAGACTTAACTGATTTGGGTCAAACTAGTTTATGAAACTTCTGTGGCAGACCCCTTCCTGGTTTTAGTTAAATCAGAGTTCCCCAGCATCCCAGCCTGCTTTCCAGGCTTGGGCTGGACTGGGCAGTGTGCTCCAGCAGAGAAGGGTTGTCCCGGCGGGGGGGGGGGGGGGGGGCCTAGGGGGGGACTGAATTGATTCAGCCTCGGGCTTTTTGACTTGCTATACTTAACTCAGCATCTCCCAATTTTCCTAAAAACTTCCTGGGACCTCTGAGGAACACAGTGATCTCTTGTGATGCAGAATACTGGTTTTGTATGCCAAAGTTCTGTTCTGTTACAGGTGTAGACTAATTTCTGATAATTTATACCAATAAAAGTGTAATGTCTGTGCCAGGCCTTACGGTCTGGGAAAAGCACCATTTGTTTAAACAGTTTAAACTTTGCTGGTGAAAAGGTTAACAGTGATTTAAAGTAACTTTCAGAATTTAAAACATTCCATAAGTATGATTTTTTCCAACTCTTGATTGTTATTTAGAACTATTTAATTTTCACATTTCACTTTAGTTTTGTTTTCAGATAAATATTAATTGTGAAAGTGACTTATTAAAAACTATATTTGCTCTAGAAAGGTTGTATGTAAGATGTTATCCTTCTTATCTTCATACTTTCCGCCACGAAGTTCTAGTATCTGTCATAAATAAGTTTTCTTCCCATTTTTTGTCCTAAATGAAAAGTAATTTAATGTAAAAATGTTTTAAGTAGTAAAGACCCTTTATGCATAATTTTAAAGAATGTTTAATTTTTTTGAATAGCCATTTTATAATTTGACACAGGAGAATAGCTTTAGGTGAACTGAGCTCATTTGGAGAGTAAGAGAACACAGGCTTGAAAATTAACAACATACATAATCTTTTTCTTTAGAGCTGTGTTTTAGATAATACTCCCTCTGTTCAGACTACAAACCCCACTAGTACTAGTGTAATTTGTAAGTGAATGAAAGTTTTATACAACCCTCCTTAATTAAGGCCTTATCATTAATAAATTGGGTTTAAGTGGGGGGGGGAGGGAGGTGTGCATGTGTGCACACACACTGACATTGTGAATATTTGTATGGAAGATGCCATTTAGCAATGATATATTTTGTGATAGGATAAACACTAAAGAAATATGCACAAAATATTCAGTTCATTTTCTTTTTTAATATTTATTTGGTTTGGCATCATCAACAAAATCAAAACTTTTAATTAAAATACATTTATTTTTTAGGAAATGCATGAAATTCAGCCCCTCATATTATTATTAAAAGGATCATTACAGTACAGCTCAGACTGATTTATTCAGTTAATATTTCCTTACATCTTCCAGTATCAAACTAAATGATGATTATCGTATTTTAAGTGCTCGTTTTATAAGCTATCGCACTTGGATTTTCTTTTTCTTTTTTTTCTTTTGCCCTTCCATTTCAGTTTACCTCTTCAAGTCCTCAGATTGTATGCAATGATTGGAGCTCATGAAATGCATACTACTTTGATCTGTGACCTTTTTGTGGTGCTAATCGGGTTCCTGATATCATTATACCTTACTCATTAATCATATTTCCTGCAGCTCGTCAACCAGCCAGACAGCCCAAGCCCCCATTTTCAGCCCTGTGTTGGCAGGTTCCTGCTTTTCCAGATTATTACAGTGCGATACTTTGGCTTCTCATAACCAGACCCACATCAAGCTGTGTGCTACAATTAAAGTCAGATGGTCCTCAGGTTGAACAGGGATATAGTGTTGCAGCTGTCTGTCTTTTTGGAACAGACCAGCACGAGGAACAGATGATAGGTAGGACAGTGCATAATAACAGATTGTACAGTATTGGGTCAATAGCAGGGGTTCAGGACGTTAATTGACAGAAACATTGATTTAAAATGGATTCCCAACTTGTTGGTTTTTTTAAACACTGTATAGGATGTTTTTAATTAAAACAGATTGCATATCTTTTGTATAAGCTGGGGGGAGGAAGAGCAACTGGGTAAATGATTAATACTCCCTTTTGATTGATGGAATGTCATACAATTAGTGAAATGATTCTAACAACATCATGCTAGCATTAAGAAATGTAAAATAGGTGTATTTTACATAATTTTCTTTTTCATATGTTATATAATCTGATAATAGATAGCAGAAATCAGCATATTCTGGCAAAGGAGGTTTATTTTACCAAAGTAACAGTCTTTCATCAAATTGTAAAAAGAGTATTTTTTTAAACAAGTTTTCATTCTAACTATGGGGGCGGGGGGTGGAATGGATTTGGCCAGTATTTTTCTCAGCTTTTAGATAATTGTGTTCTAGTTTTCCTCATGTTTGACTACAGTGTGCTGTTATTGAAATAATCATATCATATCAAATTTCACTGGCAAAAGGGCCAGGGAAGAACTGTGAAGGATCAGGCTCTTCTTAAATGTACTTTTAATCAGATATATTTCAAAATGTTCCCAGTTTCTCAGTCCGTCCATAAAGCTAAAACAATTGTCATTAATAAAAATTATTATTAAAAACCTATTGAATATTCATAGTAATAAAATACTAATAATATTTGGTCAAAACATCACCAGTACTTAAAGCCATCCGTCGGCCTTGATTTCTGGAAATATTTCAATATATACAGATAGAGTTGCCAAATAGTAAACAGTGCATCATTAATAAACTAAAAATACCAGCATTTTAAACAATACAAGTTGACCGAATGAAAAATAAAAGGCAAAGTTAATTTCCTCGTTAATTGATTATTATATTTTGAGGTATTACATCTAGGCCTGAGTATACATTAGTAGTTTTGTACTTTACTCTCCCTTTGTTGAGTGAAAGGGTCATGCAACCAAGGAGAATGCAAAATAAACAGGAAACAAACTTTTTCAGCCTTTTAACCTATTAAGATCTTTTTCAGTTACAGTTAACTGTTACCAGTGAGATGTATTTAACCTGATGGTGTCCTTTTTACTATTGACTATATATTTATGTTTGTTTCATAGCCTGAACAGTATGTAAATTGTCTTGTTCTAATATTTCTGTTTTTTAACTTATTTTACATTTATGTTCTTTTCATGTTAAAATAACCTATTGCTGCTTCAGAAACTCTGTACACAAACTTTCAGTTTCTACCATGAGAATCACTGTTGTCCTGGTAGAAACTCAAAGCAGGCAGACTTTCAGGTCTTTTTTTTTTGGAGCATAATGACCACTTCAGGAGAACAAGAAGTCAGGAACACCAGTAGTTAAATCGCTCCTGGAAGACTGAACATCTGTACACTTTCTTCCAGCTTAACTTATCTCTGGGACCAGTAAAAGAGGATCTGGGGAAGGGCTCTGTTGCCTTCCTAAGGCTAGAATCACTCTGGTCTTGAGGAGGTGTAGGGGAGAGTTGCTCCCTCCATCCCACGGACTGGGAGGGGAGAAGCAGCCACCAGCTGGCCCACTCCTGCTTCTCATTCCTGAATTCCAGTGCAGGATGAGTCTGAGACATTTCCCCACTGTGACAAGGTTCCTAAGCAGCTGTCTGCTTTGCCCCACTGTGGATCAGCTGGGTGGTGTGGGCACCAAGGGGTAACCAGAGACTTTGCCCAAGCCAGACTTTCAGCCTCTGCGACTTTTAAATTCCTGCTCCCTGCCCCCCCCTCCCCCCCTCCATAGGGGGGATGCAAGGGAAAGCCAGCAGAAGCCAAGAGCTGGACTTGTAAACCTTGTTCTCATGTACTGACTTTTCAGTTGTCACCCCTGCTGCTCAAACACAAGGAGCCCTCTTCTTTGCCTGATTCACTTTGGCCTTCCACCACTCAACTGAGTGTCAGGGGCAGTGATTGAAAACCAGAAGGGCTGTGAGTTCAGCTTAGGGAAAGCCTCCATGTGCACAGTTTCCAGCCTTCCCCCCCAGTTTTGCCTTATTGCCTGTGCTGGCCATCTAAACTGGAGCAGAGCAGAGCAACGCATGCTGCTATGCTGTAGTGGCAAGGCCAAATGCCCTTGCCTTGTCGTGCACTGCCCTGGCTCAGCCCGAAGCAGTGCCAGATAGAGCAGGCTGCTGTGTGTCCCTGCAGAAAGGCTCCCAGAGACTTATTGTGTGAGTGCCTTCCCCTCCTCCACCCCCCCCCCC
>NW_005841924.1:2707869-2717242 GCF_000455745.1 Alligator sinensis
CCCCCCCCACACACACATCTGGGTCATCCCTGAGAAGGGCAGAGAGCAGGGCTGTTCTCCTGCAGGGGAGAACCAGGAGAGTTTCTACCATGGGAGACTACCCCCCCACCTCCTGTCAGTCAGCTTATTGGCAGAATGGGGGGCATTCTCCCAGGGCTGGAACCCTCCTCCCTGGCTGTGTGGTAGCAGCTGTTTTTCAGCAGTTTGCTTTTTGCCTTAAAAAAAAATAGTAGTCATAATCCATCACTGTGCCTTTTCATAATATGTCTAAATCTAAAATATTTGTAGTGCCTTATTGAAGAGTTACCCTTTCCTTAAAGTAGTTCATTAGTAGTTCAATTAGTAGTTCATGCCTCTTCTCCAGTCTGATAAAGTATCTAAAATAGATAAAGGGACCATAAACAGAATCTGTCCTGGCATAATAGATCAAGAAGAGAAGAGACATTTCATCTGCCCAACTGTAAATCCTGATAGGGAAAAAAATTGGTACTCTGAATTAATATTTAGTTAAGAGAAGCCTACAATAGAGTATAATTATTGATCAATTATGGTGCATTGTTCCTTAGTGCAGGCTACTGTTTCATATTCCAGAAAAAATTAAATTGGCAACAGTTCCTACTAACTGCTATGGCAACAATACTCAGAGCTGCCAAGCACAAAACCTATTTTTGTGTTTTTTCAGTCTTCAGTTTCTCCTATCTGAAGGAAGTGAATTGATTAGAGAATGGGCAGTCAAGGCCATTGTGCTACTTGCAACTTGTTTGGTTACAGCACTGGATTGCGACTCTGGATATCTAGATTTGTTCATGACTTAGTCTCTGACTCTCTGTGACCTTGGATAAGAGATGGCATGACTTCTCAAGTACTCTAATCCCTCACCAGGCGATACTTCTCTATCTTACAAAGTTATTGTGGTACAATGATGAGCATGGGAGGAGAGCTTTTGAAGAAAACTGCATCAATGCAGAAATAGATAATCAGTGCAGATATGTTGAGAGAGAGAGAGGGGTACTAAAACGACAGAGATTTATAGTTTTTACATAGTTTTTGATGTGCCAATTTGATTAAAATAGCCTTAATGAATGACAGTATAGATAACATTACTTTGGATAACATTATGTTAGTGGGTGGAAATGCTTTAGGCAATTCAATCTGATCTGAATTTTTTAATAAAAATAGTGTGTTAATGTAACAATGTAGCAACTTTGGTGCACGTTTCTCCCTCTCCTAGCCCTCTTTCAGCTGGTTCTGTTGGCATGTGGGACATCTGGTCAGCCAGAAGAAAGGTGATAGACTGTGGTGAAAAAGGGGAGGTGTTTCATTACCAGTTCTAACATAAAGTGGAGAATAGGGATGTGGTGGTTAGGCGTTAGGTTAATTTGTGCTTCAGAAGACTGGTGATTTCATGTGGCTTTTCTATTTTGACATTATCGCCTGCACACAACATAAGGGCTGAAGAAAGAGAATTTGTTGTTTCTGCAAGTGTTTTATGTTGTCAAAAATCACTGTTTTTATTGAACATATGCAACATATGTGAATGATTGTTTGCATATATAATACACACTTTCAGAAAACACATGCAGAGTTTTAACTGCAATTATTGATGAAGTATCTTAAAGTAATAGATTACATTTTTATTTTGCAGTCACATTGTGACTGCAAAATGTATGTAAAATTTACTAATGTAAAGGGGGAAAATGTCTGCAGTAATGGCAGCCATGAGTTCTACAGCATCATTCTGTCTGGTACTGAGCATCTAATGCTTCAGGGAAGTCAATAGGAGTGGAAGGTTTTGCAGTATTGGGTTCTTACTCTCCAAGAGTCTTTAATGTTTTGCATGTTGTTAAAGGGACGGTATCAGTAACATTTCTGCTTTCAAATTGAATATAATTAATACTTGTTCTGGTTGGGTTTGTATTTATGGGGTGTTGTCAAGAGACAGTATACTGAAAAGGGAGGTTTAGAAATGGTATAAAACATTTTAAACTTTACAGATCTACACATGCTCCTTTTTCTCAACGAGTTAGAGATTTAAACTGCTCTTTACTTGAAGACTGACTGCAAAATACAGGAAGCCACGAGTCTTACTCTGTTCCCTTTTACTTTTGGGAGAATGCCCTTTGTTTAATGGCAGCAGAACCAAGATTATTTGCCCTTTTAAGCACTGAACATGGGGTTCCATCTACTATACTAAAATTATTGTTTTGGGTGACCATGTTATAACAGCCCGGCCAGCAATGTTCTATAGTACTACTTAGTTCTGTGAATACAGGCCAAGCTGTGTTTCAGCAGTATAATGACGGTGCAAAACAAATGTGCCTAACCAGGCAAAATGAGCAGAAAAGTGTTGTAACTAGGAAAACAATTAATAGGACAGTGTCAAATCAAGCAGGTTTCTTTCTTTTTTGCAACATTGCTTTACTATATGTCAATACCACACATGAAGTCAGAGTGAAATACTAGTTTATCTTGGTTGAATCTGTTCCATGCAGTATGCCAAATTATTTAAACTACATTCATTTTGCACAACTGCTAAAAAGCAGATTGGTATAAGCTGCAGTGCTTTATTTCTTATGGTTGTTTCTGATCAATTCAGATGCAGAACTATATTTGTCAGCACTGAATTTGTTGGAGTCTCAGGCTTACTTCCCAGGAGTACTGTTCCACTCTGTCCTTCTCATGCAGTGGATATTTGTATGCAAAATACTGATAGATGTAATGGTTATGTGCCAAGATTTGGGCATTAAGTCATAAAATGAGGGAAATGTAGTCTTGCTTAAATACCTTTAGTACCTGATTATACTTACATCTGAGTTAGATGTTAGAGTTACATCAGTAAGGCCAATAGAAATACATCAGTGTAAAACTGGACCAGTGAAAGCAGAATCTTGTCTGTGTGCTTATTTATGTGTGTATTTTTAAAACAGAAATGGGGAAGTACATCAAAACAGGAAATGGGGAATGCAGAGGAGAAATGCTACCTGGAGTAATTTAAGATATAGCCCATAAGTAAGAAAATATCTATATTTAGGATTTGTATTTTATATTCTGTGTGAATGTTATTTATTATTTTTATTTTGCAGTTCAGTTAAGAAAGCTGACCGGAAGTTTACTTGTGCTTCAATCTAATCCAGTTAGAAGATTCCCCATCCTAATTTTAAAATGAAGTTGCATATATTATTATTATTAGCTATAAAAATAATTGATTACCTGATTGTTCCTGGAATTCAGTGAAAAGGAGGTAGCAACATACCTTCTCCTAGCAAAGAAATTGGTGTGGGAGTACAATATGGAATATGATCAAGAACCAGAATAGAATGTACCCCATTTAATTTTTTATTATTTTAACCTAACAGAGAAATACTACTGTGCATAACTACTTAAAATACTGCATGTGTTCAAACCATTTGGTTTTAATTTGAAAATGCATCAGGAAGCATTGTTCTTGTGGATATTTTATTTTAAATGAAATCTGTTCATTCTGGATGAGGTGCAGTGGAAAGCACTGCAGAGATGCTTTTGTTGGAGCAATGGTAATCACAATAAAAATATGAAGGGGTAAAGGTATTTTTAATTTTATTTTCCCTGATACAGAAAACAGTGAGTTTAGAGAATCACCATCCTGATAGCTCATTAGCTAGTGGTGAGCATAGACCCTTTGATATTTTTACTGGGATTCTAAGTAAAAAAATATATATATTTTCCCCCTCCTGCTAACTCTTTCCATTCCTCAGAGCTCTCTCCTTCTTCATGAATAGCAGTTAAAAATATCTAATGCAAAGTGCTTAGCACAAAATGACTTCAATATTTTAAGCACAGAAAAACAAAGATGTATATATTTAGATAAACTGTATTTTGAAGCTGCCTCTAATTTGCCTAAGCAATGAAAAAAATAAATTGTATTTTAAGGTGGCTTCCTGGAAGTATAACTGTTTCTTCCATTATGAAGAGAAAGTCGGTGTCAAAGAAGCCAGTATCAAAATCTGTCAGTCATAAGCTTCATCACACTCAGAAACAAAATCTTAATCAGGATTGACAAAACAAAGTCTCATTTACTTTTAAAAACAAAGCAAACTGGCTTCAGGGAAAAAAAACAATGCTAATATAAATTAAATAAACCAATGCGGCTTTGTGATTTACTATATTGCTAGCCACTATGAGGGCTGCTGTTTCAGAGAAGCAGTCAATTTTTTTCTCTTTTATGGACTCATCAAATGTACCTCTGTGGATTGGCTTATTTTTTCCAAGAACCATAGCATTATTCCATCAGAGGGTTTTACTGCGTTTCCCTTAGGCCAAGCTTACTTTATACATAGTATATATTTTTAGTTTTTTTCTTTTAAATGAAATCTTTCATCCAATGTACTTGTTATTCCCATGTTTATTTGTGGCTGTTCTTTTCATTATCTTACATCTTCCTTGACAAGAAAGGGAATGTTGCTGGAGCTTCATTCCTTGGAGTAAAATATCCCCATCCCCCAACCCTCTCTTTTTTCTTGTTTAAGCTGAATTAGATTAAAAGTAGAAATGGACATTTTTCCCTAGTGTGGCATTTTTTCTTGTACTGTTTATTCTAATAGGGAACCTTAAAATGTGAAAGAAGAGGCTACAAGTAGATGTAATGAGGTGTAACTTTCACTTGAGGCAGGAACATTGTAGTGACCTGAGTACAAGAATGTCACTTAGGAATTGCAGAATTCTGTGACATTTCTGTAACTGATACTTTTGTTACATTTGAGGAAATCAGCAACCCCTTCTGCCTCAGTTTCCTTCACCTATAAAAAGAAAGTTCTCAAGAGTGATTGCAAGGTTTAGTTTATTTGAAACTAAAAGGATTTTACCTTGTCAACAATACAATATTGGTATGAATGATTTAGAAACATTTAAAAATATATGAGTAGATTAAATTCTGGTAAATTTGCTACTTCAAAAGAAATTCAAGCAATAGCAAGTTATTCAGTAGGGACAAATTATCAGGAATGTATCATTTGTGGGGTAGGGGGAGGCGGGCATGGATACTGCTGGGGAAGTCAGCTAGGGTCAAAAGATCCCAGCAAGATAAGCGTCCAAATGTTTCTTAAAAGTGTCCAGAGTAGGTGCTTGCACGACCTCTGGGGGGAGTCTGTAAAGAATTTTTTCCTTATGTCCACCCTAAAACTGTCTTGCAGGAGTTTGTGACTATTGGATGTTGTCATCCCTTGAGGTGCTTTGGTGAACAGTCATTCCCACAGATCGTAATGCACATCCCTTACAGGCTGCCACCAAGTCACCCCTGAGCCTGTGCGTTTTCAGACTGAGAGTCCCATAGCTTGTAGCCTTTTCTCATAAGGCCTGTTCTCTTGTCCTCTGATCATGCATGTGGCTCTCCTCTGGACTCTTTCAAGCTTCTCCATGTCCTTCCTGAATTGTGGAGCCCAGAATTGGATGCAGTACTCCAGCTGTGGCCTCACCAAGGCCGACTGAAGTGAGAGGATGACATCCTGGGTCTTGCTCAAGATGCATCAGTAGATGCAAGACATTTTTTTTTTCGCTTTGTCAGCTGCAGTATTGAATTGGTGGCTCATGTTCATCTTGTGGTCAGTCATGACCCCCAGCTCTCTTTTGGTCATGGTGCTAGGGAGTGTAGCATTGCCTAGCCTGTAAGTGCGATGCAGGCTTTTTTTCCCTGAGGTGGAGCACCTTGCATTTCTCCATATTGAATGCCATCAGGTTTTCATCCACCCACCTTGCAAGCCTATCAAGGTCAGCCTGGATGACCAGCGTATCCTCAAGTGTGGATACTCTTCCCCAAAGCTTGGTGTCATCAGCGAACGTAGCCAGTCCACTTCTGACACCAGTGTCCAGATGGTTTATAAAGACATTAAAGAGTACAGGTCCGAGAATGGAGCCTGGGGGGATACCACCAGTCACTGAGTGCCATGTTGATTCAGTTCTGTCAACTACCTCTCTCTGGGTCTGACCTCGGAGCCAGTTCCCCAGCCATCAGACTGTGGAGTAGTCAAGGCTGCAGTTGCCTAACTTTTCCATGAGGACATCATGGGACACCAGGTTAAAGGCTTCTTTAAAGTCCAAATATATGATATCAACCTCTTCCCTTTTGTCTATGTGATACATCACCTGGTCATAGAAGGAAATGAGATTGATCGGGCAAGACCTACTTGCGACAAACCTGTTCTGGCTATCCCTCAGAATGTTGCCTTTTGTTTGCCTGTCAAGAATGGTTTCTTTGATAATTTTTTCCAAGATCTTCCCAGGGGTTGAGGTCAAACTGATTGGCCTATAGTTTCTCAGGTTTTCTTTCCTCCCTTTCTTGAAAATAGGCACCATATTGGCCCTCTTCCAATCTTCAGGTACTTCACCCGAGCACCTTGAGTTATTGAATATCCTTGCCAGTGGCTGTGCTATAATGTCTGCCAGTTCCTTTAGCACTCTGGGGTGCAGTCTGTCTGGACTAGCTGATTTGTGGGGGTCCAGCCTTTTGAGATGCTCCCTCACAAGATCCATGCCAATGGTGGGCATATATTCACCCTCACCTTGGTCATCCTACATCATGTCCCGAAGAGTGTGGTCCCTCTGGGCTGGTGAAAAACCTATGTAAAGTAATCATTAAGCCGATTGGCTCTTTCCTAGGTGCCAGTAGTCAGCTGCCCCCACTGGTTTAGCAGGGGTCAGATGTTGCCCTTGTTTTTCTTTTGACTTCCCACATATCTGAAGAAGGACTTTTTATTGTCTTTGATTCATGTAGCCAGTTGGAGTTCAGTTGCAGCCTTGGCTTTCCTAGTTTGCTCCCTACAGGAGCGGGCCAGTGCAGAATACTCCTCCTTAGTGGTGTTTCCTGTCTTTCATCCTTTATAAGCCTCTCTTTTTAGACATAGGAGGTCCATGAGCTCCCTGTTGAGCCAAGGGGGTTGTTGAGCCCTTTTACCACCTTTCCTATGGGTTGAGTAGACTCCCCTTGTGCTTCTAGGATCATAGATTGCTTCCTTAAGGAGCAACCATTCATCATGAACTCCCCTCCCTGTAAAATTGTGGCCTCTCAGGGCCTCAAGAACAAGCCTCCTGAGCTTATGAAAGTCAACTTTCCTGAAGTTGCCAACTTTGCGATGAATAGTGAAAATGATCAACTCGTGGGCACTATCACCCAGCTTCCCTTTGATTCTTACGTCACTGATTAGATCATCCCCTTTGGCCAGTACCAGGTCCAACAGCACCTTACCTCTTGTCAGCCCATAAACTTCTTGAGACAGGTAGAGCTCATCCATGCATGTAAGGAAGACTTGATAGGGTTTGATCTCAAATATTTTAACTTGAAATATTGTCATCTTTAAATCAATGATGGTGGATGCCAGGGAGAGTAATGAACAAGGGATAGATCACTCCAGATATACCTGGCTCAGTAATCTTGCTTTAAAACATTTGTTCCTGCTGCTGTCAGAGACAGGATACCAAGCTAGATGGACCATTCGTCTAAATTAGTATGGCACTTCTTCTGTTCTTATTGTATTGTGGAATATTTTAAGCTAGGTTGGAGCCTACATCCTTGACAGCCTCATGAAAGTCCTACTGAAGTCATTTGACTACTCACAAGAGTTATGAATAAACTAGACATGGTTTTCAGGACTGAGCTTTGAAGCCAGATTCATCCTGGTTAGATAGTGTGATTTTTCTGTTGTTCACTGCACATGCTACACTGCCAATAGCAACCTTCAGGGGTATCTTAAATTAAGCCACTACTTCAGTCTTTCCCATGGGGTAAGTACAGGGAGTCAAAAAGCCCAAGGGTGAATTGATTTAATCTTTGCAGGTTAGTCTAAGCTGTGTTGATTGAATTGATAAGCAAGTGAACAGACATTCACTTTTGATTTTGGGAATGCAGAAACATGACTGTAGTGGCCCAGGTCAGAAGCCAGGGGGGGCAGGGACGGGGAGGGTGCTAGAGCATGCCTCCCTGCTTGGCTGAAACAGGCAGCTTGGGCCAAGGCTAGTCTACCCACCTTGTGAGGGGGGGGTTTGCAGGGGAGGTGCAAAGTATTGTGGGATGCTGGGGGACTGAATCTGGAGGGGATCTGGGACAGAAGTTCAACAAACCCAGTCAGTTAAGTCTGATACTACATCCATCCAGGTTTATGTTAAACCAGTTTCCACCCTTTTGAAAGCAGTTTATGTGCACTGAACTTCTGTTGTGTTACAGATTTGAACCAGTTTCTGATCGCTTATACCAGTTATATGTCACTTGTATCCCTAGCCATATTGTTTTGTGGGGACAACAGACTTCCTGGGGAGACACTGATAAGAACGTATGACCTCTATTCATTTCCCCTTTTCACTCCTGTCGTCAGAACCCTCCCTCTTCCCCCTATCATCATGGCTGTTGTGAGGGCAATACAATATTGTTGGAACCAATTAAAAGCACTAAGCAGGGGTTGCCTGTATTGATGAATCTTAACCTGGGTGTGTAAGTGTCTTGGTAAGTTTACAGGTTAAAGCTGCATTACAGAGGAACAGGGATAAAATAGAATGTAATTGTAACTTAACATATACTTGTTGTTAGGTAATATTGAAAACAAAATTTGGTGAAATGAAATAGTACAACAGCAATACAGAAATGAAAGGAAGGACAAAATCAAACATAAGGTACGGGTGAAATAATGAAAAAAGGCTGATTGCAAGTGGAAGAGTTAAAATCTGTAAGTGGCTCAGGAGGGGTGAGGAGAAAGCCAGGTTATGCATTGAAGGGTGAAAATGTAGTGCAGCCAAGATGAATATTAGAATGTGAACAGTGGTACTGTACAGTTGGGACAGAACCTTTTAACATGCTGAATGACAGCACAGTGTGAGTATATTAATTAAACAAAAAGACAAATATTGAAAGGAAAAGAAAGGTAAGTTTCCTTAATACATATGGTTGATTAGAGTCAATCTAGACAACTAAATTTGCTTTCAGCTATTTCATTGTTAGATGTTTTAAAAATTGGTGTCTGGGAGCAACCAGGGAGGACATAAAAGTTATTACTCTGTGAAATGAAGTGGGAAACAATGACATTGAAGCCTTTGCCACATTTAACAGGTGTTCTCTAAATCTATCTGTCTTGTATTTCCCTGTTCCCTTCATGTTTGCATCTTTGCACTTCCTAGTAAGTGTCTGGAGTGATATTGTTGAAGATATATTAAAAGTTCTTTCTTAATGTGGAAAATTGCAGCATGAATGGGGTGTCAGAGGAGAAAGTGATATGGCACCTTCTACTTTTATTCGTTTATTTATGGTACGTAATTAAAATGTTGGTTTCCAGTAAGATGTGGAAAGTTTATTTACTGTATCATATGAAATAATAATGGGGTGAATTTCTAAGAAATAGCAATGTATTAGGGAAAG
>NW_005841924.1:2717273-2722465 GCF_000455745.1 Alligator sinensis
GTTTCTTCCATTTATAGGTCATGTTTGAAGTGCTCTGCCAACATTGTATCTAATTTAGGCTTTTATAATGTTAGAATGGTTGTTTTTTGTTTTTAAATTGAACTATGCATAGTCTAATCAAAGCATACAGAAATTTGGTTCCTGACAGTCATAACTAAGAGAATGAGGCCTTTTATTAGGGATTACATGCATGAAGAAATAAACTGTGAATTTGTGGCCTTCAACCAAAGTAGGGGAGGGGATAAAAAGCATGACCATCTGTGCTG
The DNA here is from genome assembly GCF_000455745.1 of Alligator sinensis. NCBI lineage: Eukaryota > Metazoa > Chordata > Crocodylia > Alligatoridae > Alligator > Alligator sinensis. The sequence goes on from NW_005841924.1 coordinate 2,717,540, forward strand.
TACATGGAGAGATACAAAAAAATCAGCTGAGGCTTTGCTTTCAGTGCTTTTCTCTGGCAGCTCTCTGCTTGTGGAAGCTTGGGATGAGGAACAGCAATGTAGCAAAAGCCATCTGGGTTGCAGAGAAGGAGGAGAACGACTAGGGACTTGGAAGAGCTCACAGGTGAAGAAAGCTTGGGGTTGCTTCCCAACAGGGGATGTTAAAAATTTTATAAAATAATGTATGGTAATGAGAAGATAAATCAAGAAATTCTAGTTTGCCTGTCCTGTACAAGAATAGGGATGGTAGCTAGTGAAATTAAAAGATAGCAACTGAATTTACCACAAGAAAATAATTTTCACTCAGTGTGCAAGTAGAAGTTGGAACACATTGCCACAGGATGTCACTGAGGCCAATATTTGACAAGACTCAAATAGGGATTGAACATCCAGAATGATATAATGTTAACAAAAAAAATGAGAAGGGATATAACATTTCTTGTTCAGAGTGTAAGACAGGAAAGTGTCTGAAGGAAAGGGTGAGGCATCCATGATACTCAGGCTATGCTTTATCTGCTTACAACATATCTTGTACCTGCCTCTGAAATAACTGACGACAGGCTTTGTCAGAAAAGATTCTTAACAAGATCAACTGTGGGTCTGATCTAGCACAACAGTTTCTGCTATATTCTAACACAAGCACTAAATCTATATTACACCACAGATTCCAATGTAGCATAGAGATATCTGAGCTAGATTTAAACTAGATTAGTTTGGGTATGGGTGGCTAGTTTAGATCATAAGCTGCTGGTACAGGCTGCTGTATAGACAACAATGCATAGCAAATAATAGACGCCATTCCTTGGCTAATTTTATTGCCAACTACTGTTAGTCAAATCCTGCATTTATTCAGAGCCTCCTCTCATTTTCCTTTATTCTGTTTAAAGTAGGAGTTAGATTAATGCAAATTATTTACTTCAGAAATACTGACCATTTCACGTATACAATAGTAATAGTATTAAATAACTTTTCTATTGTTTGTGTATCTCACTTCGAATCTTTGTTGCACAATTTATTCCTATATGGCTGGAATCTTGTTGCTTTTTTTAAATAAACAGGCACAACTAGAGACATTGATACAGAAACAAGAGACCAGAATCTAAAATGTGTCATTAACAGATGAAAGGCCAGGCTAAGTTTGTTGCTTGCAGATAAGCAGGCAGATATCTGAGATTCTTAATATCCTTTCCTTATCCAAGTTCCATTTCTCTGAACTGGTATTTCAGAAGAAGTAGTATGTCTGATTGAACTCCTGTTATCTTTAGTCAGAGCTGGGTTGGGTCCACAAAAACATAAAAGGATCAGTTGCTTGCAAGTTACTATATGTGAAGGTAATTTGAAAGGAAAGAAGTTGTTTAAAAATATTAGGCAGCCCCCGCTTTTAATAAAATAAAATATTTGGCTTTCCACGTTGTGACTTTTGATGTTGGATGCTTCATTTATACTTTTCTCTATTTTTCTACATGATTTTAGAAACAGAATGTTCTCCACAGTTGGCCTTATTTTAATAAGTGTATTTGAGATGTTCAGTACGGTATACATGGTCAAATATATTGTATTGTAAAATGTGCAGGTATAAAATATAATTGGGTAGGTCACTCAGCTAAAACCTTGTAGCACATATTACAAGTATAAATCAAAAGTGTCCTTTAAGGCAGTGGAGCCTTCTAATCACTGCTGACATTATCGTTTGCCATCTGCTTTCTGAGGCAGAATAAGGATTTTGTAATGAGGATTAGGGTTGGAAGATGGTGAGAGAGTGCTGCTCCAGTGAATGCTGCTTTCATTACAAATTGTAGGAATAAACTTCTAATACATTATAAATATACTGCACAAAAATTATTAAATAAGGCTGGGAAAAAATTAACTCATTTGAATATACTACTATGACAAATTACATTTTATTAAATCTTGTTTCAATTACTTGAAATGATCATGCAGCAATGAACTCGATGTCTACTCCACCCTTCAAGTTCGTCAGACAAATATCGTACACATCACTTAGGGGCCTTGTGTGTTCCCCGAAATGATGAAACTGTGTTTTTAAATTCATTTAATAACTGTTTGAAGAATAGCTTTTTATCTAAAACATTTTGACATGGTTTCACCTTTAGAATGGGCAGATCCAAGCCATGCTTGAAACTTTTCACTAGCTGTGTTGAAACCAGGTTTTGCAAGCATATTTGTTGAAATGTATTCTGAGTACAGTTTGACCATGTAGGCTGGCACTGTGCTAAAATTGGGCTGAGAAGAGAGCTGGGCTTCGATTTTTCTTTTCTTTTTCTTTGTTTTTTTATATATATGCTTTTGAATGCTCTCCTGAGTGTAGAGAGAGGCTCAGGTCCTACAGTCATAAAGTCTTCAAAAGAAGCATGTAGACTTCAGGAGTATGGACAGAAATTACACACAAACTGGTTTAAGTGATCAGAAACCAGTTTAAATCTCTAACAGAGCAGAAGATCAGTGCACATGAACCAGTTTCAAGATAGCAGAAACGAGTTTAAGATAGACCTGGTTGGCTGTAGTGTTAGACTTAACTGATTTGATAGATCAGTTTATTAAACTTCTTTCTTAGATCCCCTCCCAACTCAAGTTAACTCTCAGCACCTCAGCATCCCAGCTAACCCCTTGCCTACCTCTCCTTGCAGGGTGGGCAAGCTAGTCTCTGTCCACTGTCTGCTCCAGTGGAGGCTAGCTGGACCCACCCCTGGGCTATCACAGAGATGAGAGCACAGCCACTGTTCCCTGGCCCAGGGGCCCAATGATGGGCTTTTTCCTCCCCATAGCCTGGCTTCCCCTCCACCCCAAACAGGATGGGTGATGGCCCAGGCCCTAACCCTGGAAAGCTGGGCTGTGATGAAAAGCCCACACCTGGGCAGAACCTAGCTGGGGGGGCCATGGCTGCGAAGGGGCTCTGTTCCCTACCTCTGTCCCTGTTCCTCCTGTGGGTGAGAGGCCAGATCTGGTTCAGGGGCAGGCTGGGTTGATCACCTAGATGAGTTACAGGGAGGAAAGCTGTGGCTGGGGTGGGGGCCTTGCCTCTGCCCCCCTAGCAGCTGAAAGGCCAGATCCGGTGCACTGTGACTACCCAGCCAGACTGCAGGGAGGAAAGCTGAGCTGTGGAGGAAAAGCTCATGCTATAGGACTCCCCTGCCCTGTGCAGACTCCAGTTTGGGGGAGGTCATGTCCAGGGCAGGGGCCTCTGTTTGTCCTTTTTAAAATTTTAACTTATTCATTTTGCAAATGTAGTCATTGTAACAGTGGTTCTCAGTCACGGTCCATAGCATCCTGGGTTCCAGCAGGATCCTTTTAAGGATAATAGGTTTATTTATTGATTTATAAAAGCAAAATAAACCTATTTTATACAAAATAAACCTAGAGATCTCAAATAGGAATCTACAGTGTAAAAAATATTCTGACATGTTGTGATCTTTCTGAGTTCTTTGCAAGAGGAGAATTGCTCTTATTTTTCTGTTGTCAAAGGAACATGTGAATGCTAAGAGCTGGCATTTTCTGATGGGTATCTTGGGTCTAACAAGCCGTTTTTAGTGCCTTGAGACTAAAAACATTGAGAACTATGTCATTATGGTGTAAAATAAAGGTATTTTAATCGTATACAAAGTCTGAATCTTAAAGTGACCCTAAGAGTGAAATTTCTGTGGCATTTTCTTAACATCACTTGAGGGTGTTCAGAGTAATTTTAAAATAAATTAGTTAATGGTTAAACTAAACTATCAAAAATGTGTGTAAGTTAACATTTTTTAGATCTTGTATAATTTATACCAATATTATGAAATTGCATTTATTAAAATAAGAGTTTTATATAAGCCTTTTGACTTATTGTCTCATAGGATTAATAGAATTCTGAATCTTATGGAGTTTGAAATTTTAAGAGTCCTGAAACAAAAATACCATTTCAGAATTTCATAGTTTTACTCTACCTTGAGTTGTTAAAAAAAAAATACTGAGAAGTTATGAAATGTTATAACGACTGAACAAAGAGACATTTTTAGTAAACTGTCCTGTAAATGGATAATTGCTTTTTCAGTTATCAGATCACTTCATGCATGTTAGGTTTCTAGCATTCAGGCAGTGGTGTGTAAACAAATTTCAGGAATTCTGAATGTTCTCAGAGTAGGTTGTACACTTGTGACCCAAGGATTAGAAGATAAAGGGTAATACCTCTTAATTTGGGGTAATTAATGCTTAAGAGTCATGTGCTGACCTGACAGCCTTTCAATGACTAATTTATGTCATTTAATTGTTTGCTTTGATAACTCGGACACTTCCACAAGATTCCAATAGAAAAAAACATTAAACAATTCTAATGTGGAGTAGGGTACTGAGAAGAGGTCTGAATTTAGCAATCATGGGTCATTTTAAAATTGTAATTCTGCTTCACCCTCTCTTCCCCCACGTTTAAAATTGATTGGGCCAGAAAGAGAATGGCATTCTAGAGTAGTGGTTAAGGCACTCACCTGGAAAGGAAGGACTCCTGGCTTCAAGCTCTCTGCTGTAAGGAGATATATATATAAATATCTGCATCATTTAAAAAAATATTTATTTATTTATTTATTTATTTATTTATTTATTTAATGATGCAGTTACCGGATAAAATTAATAGAAAGTCATTTCAGGAAAATGTATGATTTTGATCCCTCTATTACTGGTCTGCATAAAGAATAGCAGAATGTTCCTGCTATCACTTTCTTAATGCAAGTGATTGAAGTCTTTGAAGCTGGATTTTTGTTTCATACCTCCTAGTGACCCAGTTGGATGACGCTGTGCTGCCATGTGATGGAATTTCTATATTTGTTTGCCCTCTTTTAAATTAACAAACAAACAAAAATAACATCTGTACCTTGAGTCTCATGTGCATATTTCCCT
>NW_005841924.1:2722496-2728902 GCF_000455745.1 Alligator sinensis
AAAGCCCATTATTAAAAGGTTGGAAATTTAAAGCACTCAAAGTTAGGAAATACTAGAATTAGGGTTGCCAGTGCAACCTCAATTTACCTCCTTTTTTTTATTTATTATAATACAGTCTTTTATTGAATGCACCATGTTAGTTTTACCACAGGACCCCCATTTCATTCAGTATTTAGATGAACAGTGTTCACTTATTGAACATCTTTTTAACACCTTTTTCCCCTTCTCTTTGTTCAATTGTCCCTAGTATGATTTATTGTTCTTTATTTAAATCCTGCTCTGAAGACGAAACCAGTTTCTTTGTAGAGTTTTCTATGAGACTCATTGCTATAGTATTTGAGTATTTCACAAATTAATTAATGTATCTTTATAGTACCACAGTCAGATAAAGAGAGTATATAAACTCCATGGATGAGGAGTTTAGGAATAGAAGTGAATGTCAAAAACCTAAAACATAGACTCCTTAAAAATGTTTCAAGGTAGGCACTCAAAGTTATTTTCAAAAACCTTGGTCCAATATGTGGTCACTACATGAATGACAATGGGCTAATATGAAATCAAAGTATGAAAAAAAACCCCTAATAATCACTGAGTTCAGTCTTAAAAATCTTGATATACTATGAGTGGCCTATAGATTGTAATATAGCTCCTTTTATTATTTTTATTAATTTTTTGCTAGTGTAGGTACACATTACTCTTAAACATTCGGTAATGGTAGCTACCATATGCCCCCCATTGTAATCTAGCATCCTACCTGATATATGGTTCAGAAAGGTGTTACTGAAGGCCAAAAAACGTTATTGAAGTTTAAAGCCATTAGTTTACAACCAACTGAAATTTTTTAATTGTGTGAGTTTTAAATATAGATATCAAATTTTATCTTCAGTGTTTTTGGGGAAAATGGGGTGTTTCACATTCCCAGAAGGCTGAATAGTTCCTCTTAGCTGTGAACTAATGGCATATCTTACTATGTTTCTAAATACTTTCTGTGAAGGAATTTTGGTCATCCAGAAGAAAAGTTGGAAAGTCTTCCAATGAAGATAGGAAGCATGCTATAAGCAAAAGAAATTACTTTGAGGCTTATGTTGTTGGCTTATCTGTCTAAATTAGTATTCTACAGCCCTATTTTAACAACCATGAATGTTGTCAGAACAAATTAATCAAAGGAAGGTGATTAGTATGTCAGACTTTTACTACAGGAGTGGGTGTTCCATCAGACATCAACCTGTAAGGAAATATTTTCAGAAAATTACTGTCTTAAATTTTCAAAATTTCTTCTAGTTCACGTGGGAAATTTGTTCATCATTTTGAGCAGCTGAGAGCTGCAACAGTAATGTCAAATTCTAAGCTATCAATTTGTTCAGTGTGAAATTATCTAGGGAAATAGCATTTTGTGCAGTTGGTCATAGAATAGACGTGTCATTCTGGAAATTGGTTTAGTCCTTTTTTTTAATAATTAGTTTACTCTGTGTCTGGTGATTAGGATTTTGGGATTATAAATGAGTGATGTAATTACCTGACCCAGTGTAGGTAACTGAAATTAACAGTATAAATAAATATTCTGGAATTATTTATAGTTTTGGTCATGTTCCCATTATTTTGGTGTCAGTTAATGATGTTTTTAATCCTTATGATACAATAGATGTGTTAAGAAATTCTGATAAAATTCAAAATTTAATTATGCCCATAGGGAAACTATATGAGCTTCATTAATTATTATAGGATAAATTCCATGGAGATATGGTCCTGCTAAACCATATCTGGGAGAAAACCTGTGCGTGTTCTGAGGAATAGTCTGATAAAGCTTTCAATGTTTGAAACATGTAAAAAGCTGCATAAGTGCTGGTATTTACTGAAATAATTCTAAAAGCTTTACTGATCAATTATGAAGATAAACCTGGATGACATAGTCATTCCTGATTCATATCGGTGTTGCAGTCTGTGAGCTATAGCTACTTTTGTTGAGGGCTGTGAGAATATAGCGTTTGTGTAAATGTTATGAAAATGTGTTCTGCAGGCAACTATTACAGTTGTATTTAGGTCTTTCTGTCCTACAGAGGAAACCCCCCCCAATATCTTATTAATCAAATGAAGGACAACTGATGCCATATGTACTTGCAGCCTTGTTTGCTGTCTTTCATTCTTCGCCAACTTTTCAGGTTGTTAGAAAAACTTCAAAACAAATAACAACAACAAAACCTTGAAAAAACAAGGAAGAGAACTATAAGAGCAGGTTAATGTAAACTGCTGGTATGGAGGCAGGCAATTATTTTGGGCGGAGGGTTGCTTACTGAGTTTTGGCAAGCCATCGAGGGCCACATGACAGGCAGCCAGGGGCAGATAAATGTTATTTAAAAAAAATTTTTAGGGGCCCCGCGGGCTGGATAGAATGGCCTGGTGGGCTGCATCCGGCCCTTGGGCCACATTTTGCCCACCCCTGTGCTAGTAGCATCTCCTTTTAATGCAACTTCCCTTTGGCTTCATTACATATTTGCTCACCTTCAGATAACCTTTTAGAACAACTTTTTATTGGACAACATGGGGCAATTTCATATTTTCTAGTTCCAGTTTGTAGTACTATTCACTATTGCAAAAAGTCAAGTTGAAGTGGATTTATTTTGGCAGGCTCAGAAAGAAATGTAGGTGGATGTTTAAAAGTCATGGGATGGAGAAAGCACTGCAGCCAAAAATAAAACCAACATCCCCTTATGGAATAATATCTTCATGCGTAGTCAGCTACTCAACCTGAAAGGCACTGAGCCAATAGACATTTGGATATGAAGTCAATTGATCTTGCTTAGTACAGCAATTAAAAAGAATTTGCCTCATGGCTGGGGATCCTATCTGTGTTTACTGGTATAGAAACCATTTCTGAGCATTGCTGAACCAGGAATGAGCTTCAGATGTTGAGTAAGCTCTTAATCAGTCAGATAGTGAAAAGTATTGCTATTTTTAATGTTTCTGGAACAGTACCTTTTCCCTTATGAGGGGAATGAAGAGGATAATCAAAACTGTGGTGACCTTGTGGGTGGCATGGAATTTACTTAGAGGTATTTCATTATTTAGATAGTTGGGGAATGGCCAAATCCATTTGGTATACAGGTGGAGATCTAGTTTTGGGACAGATGTAGTTTCATAATATAAATGTGAGTTTGTACACTGGAATGTCTTAAACTGGTTTAAGGTTCTTTTTTCCAGACACAACTGTGCCTAAGGCTTTGGTTTGCAGTTGTATTAAATTATTATAAACCTATTTACAGTGCATTTTGTTGTAAAGTTATAACCTTTGCTCTCCAAAATGGGTATGTCTTCTGAGGGAAGCAGGGCATCTTGGGGGCAAATGATGCTTTCCTTGCAGTTTATTGTACTTAAGGAATTTGATTCCCCTCCCCTTCTAGAGCTGAAGACAAATCTCTGTTTCTGTTGGATTATAAATAGGTTCTGGATAATTTCAGCTGCTGCATAGTGCAGTGATATTTTAATTTGCTGGGCAGACATGTTTACTGTGTACTGGGTAGTTTATGAGTGTTACCATAAATGAGGTAATCTTGCATCTTGGTTTCCATGTGTGAAACATTACATGAGCTAATACAGCTGTGCCTCTACTCACTGGATTTTAGTAGACTTTATTTGGACATAAACTTTATGCTGAACTCTTTTAAATATTTGTACAAAAACTGGTATTGCTGCTTTTTAATGTTTTACTATGACACTGATGAACACCAAATTTCACTAACATAAAAAGTTAAGGAACACACAGTAAATTTCTGTTTCGTAGTCCAAACATTCATAAAACTGGGGGTTCAAGAATAATATAAAATTTATTACAAATGTGCTAATTTATATTTGACTAGTATTTTATGGAATGGCTCATATTTAAGTATATGCATGGACAGTAGCAAGCATTGCATACTGCCACAGTCTCACGACTTTGTGTTCTGTCCAAAAGCAACATTTAGACCTTGATGAGATCATTTGAGGAGGCCTGAAAAGGGTTAACTGAAGCCTTTTGGTTGTGTGGGTTTTTCCCCCTACATGTGTAAAACAACTGTGAGACTTTTTTTCTCATAGTCTAAGAACTGTTCAGCAAAACACTTGGATCATTGCATCACCGTTGAACTCTTGATGTGCTATAGGTGGGGAAGAGAGGATGGGTAGGTGAATGAATATTTAAAATAAAAATGATTGTACTTCAGGTCTACATTACCAGGCCTGTAGCATTATCATTAAATCTGTTTTGCAAACGATGGAATGAAAATGTTTTGGATTAAATTTACCAATGAATTGGTATTCCTATTTCAGGCTTGAGTTTAATCAATTGTCTATTTTCCCCCTACATTCATGTTTTACATATTTTCAAGGCAAATTTAATGGATCTAGTCTTATGATAGGGTGTAAATGGTATCTAACCAATATTCTTGTACTAATTTTACCTTCTATTACTTGTCTAATTTTACATACATGAGATTGTTCTGCTAAGCAGGAAGAATTGCTAGCTGAAATGGTTTTGACTGTTTCTTATGAATTTTTTTTCAAGATTTAAGCCCTAACAAATGGAGAAGATTAAATTACATTTTGTAATTCATGGTAGTTTTTGTTAAAGGGACAAAATTAAAGTAATTTAGGTGCTAGTCTGTAATAATGTTTCTATATAATGTTTATGTTTGAATTGGATGTTAAGATTAATATCAAAATTGTCTGTGTATTGTATTCATATCTTTAATGTTTACACGATTTTTAGTTGATATGTTTTTTATGCTTCACGTTTTCTTATATGTAACATTCTTAAATTAGTCAAGCTTCTTGGGAAAAAAAGTTACTTTCTTTTGGGGATATCTCTGATATAGTATAGTAAGAGGATCCTGCTGTTTTTCCTAGAAAGCTCTTTCTAGATAGTTCAGGTCTGAGTCCTGAGCTTGAAGCTTCTGGCAACCTCTTGTCTCATCTTTTTTATTTTGCCATTCCTGTTCTTTATTTCAAGTTGTGCAGTATTTGATATTCTTCCTGGAGTCATATGATGATGGAAGAATCTAGACTTCCCTTTTATTTTAAAAAGTACTTTTCTAACACTCCTGGTTACAGATTGAATTTGAAAATTTGAAACCTGGAGCCTAAAATGCTAAAGATGACTAAAAAGAAAAACAAAATACATTATTTTTAACAAAGAATGTAATGATTTCAATCTATCTCATTATTTTTGGAAGTTGACTTTTTTTTTTTTAACTTCTGAGGCTAGCAAGATAAGAGCTTAGTTCACTGTTCTCCTTCATCTACATCTGTTGGACCTCAGCAGGTCAGGCACCTGCAGTAGATTCCTGCTTATCAGGGTTCAGAGACTTCTCACTCCAAGGACCCTGTTAAGACTCCTTAATGCCCTGTTCTGTGCCTTCTCATGAGCCCCACAGTTCTGAAACATAATTAACTCTTTAGTAATTAAACTAGTAAATGTGAACTGGTAAGTATTTAAAAAATTAATAATACAGTAATATTTAAACAACTTGTGATGAAACAGTCTCATAATTAAGATTTGTTAAGTACCTTTTTGAATTTCTCTTTCTGGGAAAAAACAAAATTAACGTATGCGTCTGTTATTTACATCATGTGAAATATGGTGTTAGCTATTTCCTCTGTTCAGAGGGAAAGGTCACCAGATAATTATGATATTTTTGTAAAATTCAAGATGCAATTAAGTTCTGATTTAGAAGAATTTGATTTTTCCTTTTTTATACATTTTTTGGTTTCCAAGTTTTCAGGAAAATTCTTTACTTCTCTTAAGCTACATCAATTTTCTGGCAGAAGATATTAAAGGTGTTTAGAAAATATGACTGTACCGTCTTAGCTATCATACCTCTAGCATCATAAAGTCTTTTTCACTTTATGTTGCATTTTGTATACTTACAAAACTTTTTGTTTTCTTCATATATATAGACTTCAGCTTTTCTGTCTTATAAATCCAGCAACCATATATTATGTTATATTATAAAAATTATTTTCAACCAGCAGCCAACTTAAATATTGGTTCAACGGGTAAATCAGTTATAACATTTAATTGGCCAACTAATGCAAGCAAACTTTCTCAATTTTTTGTGTTGTTATGCTTTAGTGCATTGTGTTTATTGTATTATTCATATAAAAAATCAGCATATAAAATGTTCTATTTGTTCTCGTATTCTAGAAGAAAGTGTTTCTATTTTGTACAAATGTTAAAATTATCTTGGGGTAGAGGACTGACTGTATGTGCAGTCTGTAACAGCTTAAAGGAAGCATCAGTGTTTCCACCCTAACCCTCCTTTTATTTCCTTGTGAGTTTTTCTTTTAGTCAGGGAGCAATTTTTTTCTGAATCTAGTTAATCAAAAATGGATTTCTTTTTCTTTTTTTTGGCCATGGGAGGAATAATAGGGAAAG
>NW_005841924.1:2728933-2745383 GCF_000455745.1 Alligator sinensis
ATGGTCTTTTTGTGAACAGTTTTAGCACCATGTGCAAAGGCAATGGCAACTTAAACATTGGCTTTGAGTGTAATTTGTCCTTTTATTGGTTTCATGAAATATGAGAATTGATTTAACTGTGTTACAAATGTTAAAGGATGTTCATTAGGCACTGATAAAACTAGCAAATTCCTGGTATACAGATGATAAAATGTTCTGCTTTTGTCTAGCAAATTGCTAAGCAAAATTAAATTGATCTATTGTTACATGAGGCCTGTTCCTTGATAGGTTATCTGAGCACTGCTGTAAGAGGACTTTATAGTTTGTGTTTGGGAGAGAAAGGGAGGAGTATTGTTTGGAGCAGATTTACATGTGTATTTTAACTGGTACATGGTTTTGTTTGTGTACAGACAGTGTAGAGTCTGTTTTTTCCTTCATCTTACTGCAGTTGGGTGTAAAAATAGAGTTGAGGAGTGAAACACTATTCCCCACTGTCCCTTTTGGTGACTATAGGATGTTGAACTAACTTGTCAATACATGCAGGTTTTCGGTATGTACCAATTAGTAGTAAAGTTAATGGGGAGCTCACTTAACTGGAAAAAGGGGCCGTGTTTGTTCTACCAGTGTGATTGAAGGTGCTGCATTATTTGTAAATATTCGATGATTGTACTTCAGGGTATTTGTTTCTCATAAGATTTGTAGAGTAAACCTAGTCTTAAAGGGTTAGTAAGAACAATAGCATAACTTAAATCTGAATTGAGAAACTCAGTGGCTTTCTTTTACTTGGAGTAAAATATGCTGTGTTAAGTTTTAGGTTCGAGTGCAAAAAATGTAGTCATTTTCTCTACTTTTTTATTGTTCTTTCAGATTAAAACCAGATTTTCTTTTAACTGAAAATTTGCATCCTATTACTATATAATGCAGTTCACAAACTCTTGGTATATAGATGAGGGAAATGCCAGAGTGATGTAACTGAATTTTCATGCAAAAAATCAAAAAAGATTTTTATCATGTAGACTTGCATGTGAAGATTTAACCATATTGCTCCACTGCTCCATTTCCTTTAACTTGTTATCTAATTGTTAATTATAAAATACTACAGTATTTTGTCATTTTGCACAGTTTTAATCAGATTCATACTAGAAAAAAATTAGGAAATATGTGTTCCAGTTAAACGAGAGATATTTAGCATTCTAAATTAACACACATCAGGATATTCAAAATTAAGGTTGATATTTGAGCATCAGTATTTCCCCCCCATAACTTCATGAGTTAAGTATTAGCATCTGAACACTAACATTGCTTTCCTTTAGATTAGGATTGATAATGAGATTAATTTGAAATTGGACCAGTGCATAATACACAAACATTTGTATTTATTATTTGTGTGATAAGGAGTCTTCTAGTCATTTTTAACAGAAAGGCTAAAAAGTAACTCCAGGTGCTTGCAGTTTTTTCATGTCCCTTAGCACACTAGATTTTACAATGGCATTCTCCTAATTTTTTTTAATGTTTTTCTTTGACTTTTGGTTATATGAGAATTCTAATCAGAGAGAACAAGAAGTTAACCATACACAGAATGCTGTTGTGTGCACATGTACAGCAAATGTACTGAAAAAAACATGTTTTGTCCAGACTTTTTTTCATGTAAAATTTAAGATTATGTAACAGTAATTAAGTTTTAAAAAACAAAACAAAATGGCAAGTGACTTCTAAATTGCCAGTGCTCATTTAACTCAGTTTGATTTTTAGAAGTCCCATAGTCATTTCCTTAAACAAACACCAGGGGGAGAGGTGGAACCTAAGTAAATCCAGAATTTACACTGAACTCACTTGCCTACACCAGTAGTGATCATTTTTCTGGCCCTGAGCTGGATGAGTGGTGTGGGGCTGGTCTGCTGGTAGGGAGCTTGAGAGGTGAAGTTAGGGAGATGTGTGGTGTGGGATTGATCCTCAGGTACAGTCCAGCAAATGGGACTGTCATCCAGCCCACAGGGCTTCCTTTGGGTCTGGAAATCTGGCAACCAGGGAGCGATAGCAATATTAATTGCCATGGTTCTAAAAAAAAAGTGTTAGCTTACAGAACCCTCCTTAACATAATTATAAGCTGCAGCAATTTAGTACATCTGGTAGATTCCATGAATTGTTGTGTAAATCATCATGACTTGAATTACTCGAAGAAAAGGACCAAGAGGGACATCCTAGGTCATTGAAAGCAGTCCAGTGTTATTGAAGGCAACCCCATCATATAATTCCTTTCATAAAATGCATGAGATGTAGCTGTTTGTGTTTATTCTACTGTAGTTGTGCCTGCCAGTCCAAGCCTGAGTTCATCCTGTATATGCAGAAATTGCATACTGGAAGAGAAGATCAGGGGTTATTGATAGTTAAAGATACACATTTAATATTAACAGGCTGTTATAATCAGAGGCCAGTTCTGCTCTTGGATTAGTAATTATCATATTTAAAATGCAATATTTGTACATTATTTATTGTAATGGTTTGATTTGGTTTCTGGATCCTTCTTTCTTTTTTGTAAGCTAGAAGTCCTAGGCTGGGCTGAATGTAGAAAATTAATATAAACTATGCTGCAGGATTGGGTTCCTGGGGTAGGGGGAGGCTATGTGGTAGGGGGAATGATTTAATGCAATGTTTTCAGTTGTATACGGTCATCCTTTTTTGTCTTGATTTGTTAAATTACCTGATGTCTGCATGTGTAATTTAAGCAAGTTTTTGTTCTCTAGTTTTTCTTCCTTTTGAGCTATCTTCTCAAGGAGAGGGATGATAAATGGAAATATAAACATAGCACTGCATGAGAATGTGAACTGGTTCCCAAACATTTCAGTGGTTTTATAAACAACTGGTCATTGTTACCTTTTGCTGGATTACATTTTCCTTTAGAGCAGCAGTGCTCTTCAGCTGCGTTACAAAGTTGATTTTAAATGTTTTAGCGTATTTGTTTAAAGGCTTTAATGTTTAAATAATGGTTATATAATTATACATTGTTTAAACAGTTAGCTTTTAAGTCCCACAATAAGCGCACATTTTATACACATACTACCAAAAATTATAATTAAACTGCATTTTGAAGACAAACTGACCTTAGCATGAAGAATCATAGCTTAAAGACCAATTTCTTAACAGTTCTTGTTTTCACTGTAATCATGAATAACAATTTCAGTAGTTGGCTGTAGAGGTTCTGGGAGGATAGAGATGATCAGATGCAAGTTTTTTCTTTTCCTTCTAAACTGTCTTTGACAGTCTTTGTGCATGGTGTGCCCTCTTCTCTTCAGAAATGCCAGTCTGAATCTCACTGGTCTACATCAGCATAAAGGGTTTTCTGAGACTTGAACTAGGATCCTTTGGGGCAACAGGATTAACTTCATAGTATTATTAGTCCGCTAAGCTATCATGACAACTGCTAATTTGTATTTTTTGAACAATTAAAATATAAAAAATTGACATAAAACAAAGTATTGCTCAAAATAGTTTGGCTTTTACTTTTAAAGCATTTTTGTAGTATTTTAGATACTTAATTTCTATTTAAGTAACATGGTAGCTTGATTAATTTTATTTTAGTAACATTGTGCAATTAAACATCTTTGAAGAGTTTTACAGTGGTTAATTAATAGCTCAACCATCACTTATATATAGTTTTTTTGAGTGCAGTTGTATAAAATATGAAAAGAATTCTTGCTGAGAAAGTTAAATCAATTACATTTAATAGGGAATTTTTAAAGCATTTTATATATTTTACTGCATTTTGATTTTAGATTCAGTAACTTTAAGAGCTTTCAAATTTATACAATTTTTGTTTAGTTGTCAAAACATTTAATTGTATCTTGCCTTGAAGGTATAAAGCTGTCAAATAAATCAGAATTTCAGCATAAACACTTGGTGAATTGCTTTTGCTACTATACTATAGTTGTTACTGGGCAGTTAGTGAAACTTTTTTAAAGCATTTACTCAGCAGGTACAGGACAACATTGGTACAATGAATTGTTGATTGCTTGTAAAACAGCAGGTAGTAATGCCCCCACTCTTTGTAATTCTTCTTAGTAAAATGAAGTAGCAAGATGGTGTGGTAGATTACATGACTGTGTGTGCAGCCTAATAGCTCCTTAAGATTGCCAGTCCTATTTCAAAATATATGGTATTTTTGTTGTCTGCAGTGCAAAAATTAAGGTTCTTACCACTAGAGGGAATAAACCTCATTAATGTTAAAAATTGGCAGAACAAACCTGAAAAATGGTCTAAATAAATACATTAGAGGACTGGATTTCTTTAAAACTTTAATATTTTTCCTGAAAGAAAAAAGTAGGCATCTTTAAAATGTTAAATAACCTGCTTTTTAAGATGAGTAAAGGATATTCAAAAGGGTAATGTAGAGAGGTTTTTTTGTTGTTATTGATAATACAAACTGCTAACTCACCAAAGGGGGTTTAGGGTGAAGTAAATTAGTTCTACTTTGAAGCTTTTATTTTCTCCTCCTTTCAAAATGAATGGGAGACCCTTGAATGAAAGCTGCTTTTCATTAGTGCCCCCAAATACCTATTTGAAAGGAAGAGCTCTTCTAACACATACAAACACAGAGTAAAGGAAAGCTTCCTTTTTCTACCAGAATACTGTCAGCTAAACAGCTCCTAGCTTCTCTTTCCAGTTAGGTGGTTTCAAATCAGAGTTAATTACTCCAGTCATTTATTCTAATCACCCTTCTCTTATGGCTAGCTGCATTCTGTCATAGGATGGCATCGTTTGAAGCCAGTTAGGTTTGAAAGCCACTGCAGGGTACTTGAGGCTCATTAGTGAGGCCTATCCATGCCTAGCTCTGGATATGCTCCCTGATTAACTCTGTTCTTCCCCTTTTCCTCCCCCTGCATGCACCCATTTAGTTTCAATTAACTATTGCCTTGCTGCTTGCCTTTTACTCGCATAAGAACAGGGAAGCAACAAGATTTACTAGTGTGCTTTTATCTGCAAAGAGATGCTGACTCTGTATTTGGGCAGTTACCTACATTTAGGGTTATTTTTTTCACCCATGTATTCCACTTTTTTTCCCATATATGAAGAGATAATTCTGGCGGCTTTCTGGTGGCTGGCGACGAAAGCAAAATTTTTTTGCAATGTTCTGTATAACATCAGTCTGTACTGGATTGGTAACATCTTCCATGTTCAGCTAAGCTGTAGAGCAGTATCTATGGCCTCAGCACAAAGTCGAATTGAAGCCAAAGACGTTTCCCATGAACTTGACAAAGACAGTTGTATCTCCTGAGGAGCCAGCTCCTGCCCTTGACTTAAACCAGTGTAGTTTTAAATCAGGTCTCTGTTCCTGAAAAGTCTCTTTTTCAAATGCACACAATTTTTCATTTAGGGCAAAACTCCTGTATGGCTTTAAACAAATAGAAGCTAATCTTATTCATTTATCAGTGTATTGGGCAGAATAAATAGATTTTTTTTTAAACGGCGTTAATTTCTCTACTGATTTCTGAGGTTCTAGTTAATTAACTTTGAACTTAAAACTTAATTACAACGGAATTTGGAAATTGACAAGAAATCATTAAGACTTTTATTATCTATTTTTCCTCCCTGTTTTTTAACTTTGGCTACAGTGTTGGGAACCTCCAGCTTTTCAGTGCCATGTATCACAGTTAGTTTGGTTTCTGAGTGACACTGAACTGCAGACAAAGATTTCAGGTTATCCATATGTTTACTTTAATCTAGATGTTAAAGTTTTTGCACTAGCAGCTTGGTACTTCATTTCCAGGTTCCTGTGTCTTGGCGTTCCTTTTAGTTGCTATCAGTCAGATCAATTGTTTAGTTTTTATTCCAAAGTCAACTGATTAACGAGTGAGATTTAAAATGTTGTAGCTTTGTTGCTGTCAATAAAAAGTGTATTTAAAAAAAAATAGTAGTATCCTGAATCAGAAAGTTCTTTGCCTAGCAAAGATGAAAAGTTTGAGTTCTTCCTTGGATACTACTTCTGACCTAAGTAACAGATTTAGGAATGCTTACTTTTTTATTTTTTTAGTATTATTTTTGTCTCATTCTGAGACAGATAAAGTTTTTAGCAAAGTGACAGTGAAAACAACTCTAGATTTTTCTATTCCTAACTTCAAAAATTCTTTTTTGCTATAACTGAAACCACTTGAATGCAATTTAGTTTAGTTAGCAGGTTGTGACATATGCTAAACCAACAATTAATTTTTAAATATTCATCTTTTTTCTATACTAAATATCTGTCTCATTAAATAATGTACAAGTCTCATAAAGGTTCCCCTCAACTGCCTACAGAATGCCCATATCAGCCTGATGTATCTATACCTTGATTCCCTGGCCATACTCAGTGTAATTAATATAACACTGGAAGACATTCTGTATACTGCTGCCATGGTGAAAAGTCTGTAAAAGTCCAGTCAGCTGAAGTGGAATGATACCAGAAAAATGCTGTTAGTTATTAGGTGTTATGACTAGATCTGATTGAAACTCAGCCTTTCTGTTCCACAGGTTCATAAAATTAGAAATTTTGTAATTTTCTATAAAAGGAAACTTTAAAAAAAGTTTGGATTGTGAAACACTGAACTCTTTTAGTTTGATTGTTTTCAGAAACCAAATGGCACAACTGGCTACTCCTTGTCCTGTTCCAACTGCTTCCGGAGAGTTAGAGGCAGCCCAGAGAGTTTCCTACTGAGGAACAGAGAGCCAAGATAGCTTTGGGACCCCAAGGTAGAGATGTCCTGAAGCATCAAATGATGGAACCTCTGGTTTCTGTCCTGATCCTAAGATACCCAATACTGGGGTTGGGGTATAGCAGTGGACTCTGGGGATGTCTATACACATGCTCCAATGCATTTTAATTAGAACACATTGGAGCAGACTTGATTAATTGAGTCTGCTCTGCATTCTAATTAGAACACTTCAGCATCACTGCAGTATCACATGTATAAGCCCCCATGGGTTTAAAAATGGCTGCTGGGGCGTTAGCTAAAGCTCGTTGAATGAGCTTTAGCTAAAGCATCCTGTGGGGGCTTAATACATGTGATGCTGCAACATTTTAATTAGAGTGGCTCTCCAGGTAACCACTTTAATGAAAACACCCTTCCTCCACCCACTCAGGAACGGAGAGCCACTGCTGCAACACTTGCCTGAGGTTTCTACAGTGTATCCCACCAGTCTGGGGAAAGGTGCTCCTAAGCAGCTCTACTCACCTGCTCCCATTTGCATTATCAAACCTGGAAATGCACTGGTAATTTTGCTTGAGGAACATCCCATTATAGCCACACTGCAAACCTTTGTCTCTAGTGCAATTAGGAGTGACCTCAAGGGATGCCTCCACTGCCATACTTTCTGGTTTGGCTCATGACAAGCAAAGTGGGTGGGTGGGGAATGCTTGAGTGTGTCCATCTCCAAACAGTTTTTTCCAACTATTTGAGTTGGTCTAATAAAAGATATCAGATTTACCTGGAGAACCTTGTCTGCCCATCTCAACCTTGCATGAATATAACACAGCCACATCTTAATATCCTCTGTTACCTGTATGGAATAAAAGGCTCTTTTATAGGAAATTTTGGGAATATTTGGATATTTGGACATATTCACATTATGCTCCCCCCCCCCCCCCCCCAACACACCCTAACCAATCTTTTGGTAGCTAAATGCCCTATGCTGTCTTATAGAAGCTCACTTAAGTGCATGACTCCTATCTTCCAAACACACAGATGCTTAATGGAACACAATGAAACAATTGGTAGTCCCAATGAAACAATAAAACTACTAATATGATGGATTTCTAGATTTTAGACCCTATTGTAAATTAGTGTTTGTTAATTGTTGATGTAGTTGAGGTTAAAATGAAGTTAATTTGTAACATACAGAATTGCATCTATTTTTTTTCTATGTAGTGGCCATGCTTAAAATATATTCCTTAGAGTAAAAGGCATTCTTTTTAAAAACATATTTTAAAAATAAAAGTGGCCTATATCTTATATCTGAATAAAACCATGCATAGAGCTCTCTTATGTATAATCTTATTTGATCTTTAATTTGTTCTCACGTTTACAGTAAAAAAAAATTGGGTTCATCTTAAAGTGCATCTTATATTTGAAGAAATAGGGTAAGCCAATTTTGCTATAGAAAATTACTGTTTGCTGATATTCTTTCATCTCCCTATGATTACTACAGTGTTTAGATATATATACTGCACATATGAAGGAGCAATTTTTTTTTCTGAGGCAATTACAAATTTTAAGGGTGAGCACCTAAGAATTCAAGCGCTGTGATTACTGGGAGATGTTTTGCAAATTTGTCCAACTCTTTTGTTCTTAGCACATAGTAATACAAATTGCAGTTAAGATTAAAACTATGATTTTCAAAGGAAACACGGCCTTCATCGTAGAAATATATATCAGCTGCTTCACTATACTATTTAAAACTACAAAATAACAGTTATAGACAGAGTGCTTCACTTGCCAATTGATGCACAAGCGCGTGAGACTTTTTTCTGAATGTGGTACTGGTTTATGCTCGTTTTTGTACTAGATTATAAAAATGTAGACGGGATCTTAAAGGAATTAGATTCCACAATACATTTTCTCTGCAGCGTTGCTTATACAATATTCATTTTGTTCTAAAATGTATTTTTCATTATGGTTTAGTATTCCAAACAACTCCTAAAACATAGCTTAATACTGTATTGCTGTTTAAAAAGCAAAAAATAATCTTTTTGAAGGCCCTCCCAGTGTTGAATATTTTCAATCCCCAGTATTAGCTTTTCTAGGAAAAAGAATACATCTCCTTTTTATAGTACATGAGTAAAGATTTGCTCCTTTTAAAATACCTGCTTATTTCTTCTTCTATCTAGTCGGATACAGGTTTTTGCCTTGTTTTCTAGTGTGTTGTTTATGGAGTCCAGAAGCAGTAAAACATGAAAAAATGGGCAGTGTATTTCTGAGGTGGATTGTAAAAAGTGAGATCCAAAGCTGAGTGATACAGTCCATATAATCAGAGATGTACAAGAGTTGCCACTACCTGCTATATTTCATGGTTAACCTAATTTGTAAAATATAGTAGATAACAACACATACATTTACTAGCATTACTGGCATGAAGATAACATTGCTTATGCAAGGAACTACCCATTGTGTGCAAAGTTTTAAGGTCAATTTCAAGCTTCCAAAATTTGTATCATGCAGAGAAAGATCCGCTGTCTTCCTCTCTCCTTCCTGAAAGGTTTCCAAGGCAGTCCTTAAGTTAATAAAGGGCTGTCCACCGTCTGAGCTGCTGAGGGCCACACACTTCATGGACCACAGTAGGAGGCACTGAACCAGCAGAGGCCATGGACCACTGGGGCCATGCTCTGCATTTTCCTCAGCTTCATTGTATGACCCTCTGCCTCCCCCACCACTGCACCGTGTGCCCTGGTGCCCACCTGCTATATTGTACATCTGCCTACTGTATGAAGAGCCCCAGAATCCCTCCTCTGGTGCACTGTATGCCCAGGTTCCATACTGGCCCCCTGTCCCCTGCAGCCTGCCCCTATCCCCTGCCTTCCCTCCTCACTAAACCACATTCCTGAGCTTCCCACTTCACTTAAGCCCCCTGGCCACAAGCTTCCCTGCTGTACCACACCTCTCAGGCTCCCTGAGCTGCAATCTGCACCAGCCTGTCCCTTCACACAGGGAAGGGGAAGCTGGAGGGAGAGAGAGCCCAGAGACCCTGACTGCTTCAGCAGCTGGAGCAATGGGCGGAGTGGGCAGCCCTGTGGAAGCCTGGGGGCTGCACTTTAACCAATTGTGGCCTGTGGGCCACCAGTTGGACAGCCCTGGTTTAATAGATATCTGATAATAGATTAGATTATTTTAGATTTGTTTCCTCTAGTGTTCACTAGAATATATCTGAAAAAATGTAACGACATTTTAAAATACAATTGGTTACCTTTGTGTCTTAAAATACAAGGTCAGCGTCTAAAGAGTTAATATCTTATTAGGAGGACAGGAAATCTGGCAACTATTGCAGAAACTAGACCTAATGGTGCACACAAACAATTTGTCAGTCTTTGTAAATGTGAATAGCTCTCCACAAAGTGGCTGTTCTTGCTTTGTTTGAACAGGCTAAACTTTTCCTTTTTGGACTTCAAATCTTAGAAGTGTAATGTGATCCACATATTCAATCAAAATAATTTAATTCAAAGCATATTTTGATTGGAACACAGTTGACATGGAAAGAAACTTTAGAATAAAATAAGTTGAAAGGACTTTCTATCATATATTTAGCAGGAAAATTTGAAACAGTTCTAATTAGACTGAAAAAAATCAGCCGCCTTTGTTGTAATTTACAAAGGTCATATATCAATGTTAAGGCAACGTTACCAACTAGTATTTGAGATCCAGCACATGCAAACGTAATAGATCAGTTGGTTTTTCATATGTTGTGTGCTGCCTAAAATATCATACTTAACACATTTAAGCTGGTTATCCAATACTACTTGTGTGGCTGTTACCTTTGTAAGACGCTATAAAGATATCAGATCAAATTATGGTGTGTGTTTAAAGTTTCTAGAACCCTAATTGTATCTATCAGGTCCACACATAAGCATTTTTATTATGAATTGAAAAATTTATAAAGATTAAACTTAATTTTGAGTAATCACAATGGCATCTGTTGTTTTAAAGTGGAATGAAAATATTTTTATTTTTGCCCTCTGACGGCTGTTCATAGCTGATTCATATTTGCACATCTAATACTAATGTTCTATGAGATTTGAAGCAGTATAATTTTGTCAAATTATTCTAGTGCTTAAAAGTATATTTACAGGAATAAAACAGTATGCACCTAATTCCCTTTGGATATTTAAACGTAGTCTTGTCCTCAGTTAGATGGTTTGCACTTTTATTTTTGCCACCTGTAAATATTTAATACAACAAGAATTTGCACAGATCTTTAAACAGAAAATATAATTATATCCAATACAATAATATTGGTATAACTCTTATTTTAAAGATACTGGTATGGTTTAAATAGCATTTTGTATGGTATAACCTCTTGCCTACTCTAAACCAGAAAAATAATGGGAGAAGGGATTAAACCTAGAGGTAGTTAAGTATAGTTTAGAAATATATGTCTAGATTACTTGGACTTTTGATTCTAGAAGTACAAATTCTGCGGGAATCTGGTGTACCGTTTAGTGAATGACAGAAAGAAAGCCATTTCTTACTTGACCAGCATATTTCAGATTTGACCAGATTTTGGTACACCGTTTTTATAAGATAGTTTGTAAATACATAAAATGCTGTTTTCAGTTAAAATATTTTCTGTTAATTGCTTTTAGGAAACAGGAAATAAATAGCCATATAGTGAGTCACAGAATTCAGAATTATATTTCAAGGCATAGTTTTATTTGCATTTTATTTAATGCCACTGAACTTTGCATTTGAATTATAGGTATTAATAAACTGGAAGTTTTCTTGGAAGATCCAAGCTTCAATTTGTTGATGTTTTGAAGCATTTCTGCCTTGGGAATGGACAAATGGAAGTTACTAATAGGTGTTTGTGTTTGACATCTATATATTGTACTTTTTAGCATATCTCAAGTGTTTTAGTCTCTGTCTAATAGATCTCATTAAAAAAACAGATATCAGCCCCTAGACAGTTTGTCAAAGCAAATATGGGTCCCACTGGACTAAATTGACAGTTTGTGTGTGGCTTCACATGACAGTCTTTTCAAGGTCTTATTTGATCCTTAACAATTGGGCATTAGTCACTGATTTATTTTACAATAACTCAATAGAGTTGAATATTACTGTATGGTGCTGGACATTTTAGTGGATTTTCTTGTTTTACAAATTTTACTCAGAGCACACATTGGGTGTAAATGATATATCCTGCTTGCTGTGGGAGTACTAACAATTGATTGGTTAGTTTTAAGAGCAGCACGGGAAGAATGTTAGTATCCCATAGCTGCATACCATATTTAACTCTAGCCTTAATGAGGACTGTCTGTCCTAGATGTTTGAATAATCCTAAATATTTAGCATTCCATGTCCTCCATTTTATTTTTTGTAATGGAGTAATATTGAGTGAATAATAATAATAATGATAACAATAATCACAAATCCAGCAACAACTATAATATCTTCTCTTTAAAATGATCATTGTCATGGAATACACTGGATTTACTTTGTAGTTTATGAATGTTGTAAATTGCATGTATTAAACTTTTTTTACAGATTTTTGAGGCATTTTAGTTGTTATAGTTTTGGATTATATTGTGTTGTTTGTCTTAAAATTGGGTTTGTTTTTTAATCATTTTATAATCCAATTACTTTTTTCATTGCATCGATGTGATCTCATCCCTCTCTTTCTACATCAAAGTCAGAAATTTCCAATGAGCAAAACAAAACTCTTAACTCAAAATGACAGAAAAATCTTATTTATCATGTAAAATGGTGTGTGTGTTATTTGGCATTTTGTACAGTTTCCCGGGTAGTAATATTTATCTGAGTCATTTTTTGTTTAACCTCCACATTTATGTCATGAGAATTGGAGAAAGACGCTCGAAAATGGTTCAGAGTAATAGAAAGGGAAAGACCAAGAAGAGTATTTGGTGTTTCATTATTATTCTGAGTTCTGAGTCTAATTAATGTACAGAAGTACTTTTATCTTAATCTTGGGAAAAAGTTAAAAATTTAGGATGACCAGGAACAAATCTAGGAATAAGTGGCTGATTTTTTTAAGGGATGTCAGATTTACGTATTTGGTAATCTGAGGAGATTGCAGAGCAAAATTACTGTAGTTATCCATGCCTGTATGTTTTATGAATGTAATATTACCATGTAATATGTTTTTATTTTGCATACCCTCTAGGAACCATGTCCATTGAAAAAACAAAACACAATCAAGCTCTGTGCATATTAAACAAGATAAAAATCATAAGTCTTTAAAAGAAAAATGCTTTTCTAAGATCAAAGAGGTAAAGCAGAAATAATAAATATGTTCCAGTGTTTAAAGGATTTGTTAAGATAGCAAGAAAAATAATTCAAATATTCATCATTTTCCTGAGCCTTGTAGATTTTTATTGCTCCATATCATAGCACTCTGGACACTCAAGAGACTCCTGACTGGTTTTATCTTATTAAACAATTTTGAAATCATTAATTTTTAATTGGCTCGCTTGTTTGTTTTTATAGTTTTAATTGTGTGTCTCTGTGTGTATGAACTTAATATATTTTTTATTTAAAGTACTAGTCAGAATACTACTACATAAATGAGAATAAGTCCTGCATAAGCATATCTATCATAAGATTTTTCTATATTGTCATCTTGTAGAATGTGACATGCTATCGGGTAATCCATTTAAGAGGATGTTTTTAGTAGCTGAGCATCTGAATTTAAAAAATGATATGAGCTGGAAGATATGTACAGGTCTTTTCTTGATTGAAAGTTCTAATTAAGTGAATCGAGGAAAATTAACTGAAATTAGCTGTCAGAAAGTCGCATTTAAATGAGTGATGAGCTGGTCTGGCAGTAAACATTTAAATGATATAAATTGCCATTTAAGTGTATGGTTTAATGTTTGTCATGCATTAATGTGACATGAGACTGCAGTGACAATCAAGCAGCTTGCTCTAATTTGAACATATTTAGGGCTTTTGTGCAGAGTGCACCACACAAATTAAGACAATTGCTGTTTTTATGTGTCAATTTAAATGTTGTTTTCAGGCTTCAGTTAATGAAACAAACCTATCATTTTTGTGTGCAAATTACAGTTTGTTTTTTCAAGTTTTTGTATTCATTTTAACTTCCTTTATTCAAAATTAGGCTTTTTTTTTTTTTTTTTTTACAAAAATGGCATTTTTTTTGCAAGTCAAAAAGAAAATCAGACTTCTTTATATTGTTTAATATCTTTTTGCAAGTCAAATAGAAAATCAGACTTCTTTATATTGTTTAATATGCACTTATTAAAATTAGAGAGAGAATACTGTGTGAGGCAGCATCCTATGAGTTCTTTAATTTAGTTAGATTAAATATTTAGAGCATAGTAATTTTTAGTTAATATCTTTGATCGTGTATTCTACCCAATTCTCTTAGTCAGAGATTCATTTCTGTTAATTTAATTGTGTGTCCTTTCTCTTGAGCATAACATTGTTGGTCAGCTAAGTACATTTACAGCAGTGTCTTAATCTTTCAGCGTACGATGAAAAATGGTTATATGTACATATATGAAAAGTGTAGGTTTTCAATGGGCAATGTTACAAAATGTGATTATTTGTTACACCACAATATTCAGCTGTTTCATGATACTTCAGTGTTCCTTATACATACGTGGCAAATACTATGAGAAATTTAAATACTATGAGTAGTAAATGGCATGATCTTAACAGCATGCTGTATTTTTATGGAAAGAAAATAACCATTTTTATCCCTGCCTTATTAAATGACATTACAGCTAATTATTCTAAGTAGGTACGGCTAAACCTGGGAGAGAGACTTTCTTGGTTAAAGACACTTTATGATCCACACAAGGAACAGCAGCCTCTAGCTGATGCTTGGTACTACTACCCCAATCTATTTCTCTCAAAGAAATGCTCCCACTCCCTCCTACAGCTTAGATCCTCATCCTATGCAAGTGAGAGTTGGGTCTTTATGAGACTTTGGCCTGTTTCCTTACATCCCACATGCTCAGAAATTGAGAACCTGCTCCATGTTCCTATGCTTTGGTTTGAGCCTTTGACTGTTTGAGGAATGAGCTAAAATGTTCTAAAGGTTTCATGTCAAAAACAGCAGCTCACCAGATGCTCCCATTTGAATAATAATGAATGAGAAATCTTGTATCATGATATCATGTGGGTGTACTAGCAGCAACTAGCAGCTTGTTTTTGTGATAATGTTCATGAAGGCAGGCTTGACTTTGTGGTTGAAAGTTGTTTAATGCAATCATGCTCGATCTACAGCCTGCAGACCAGATTTAGTCCCCAACATGACTAGATCCAGCCAGGGGCACAGAAGATCAGCAACAAGCAGTTCAGCCTGGTACATCCCCTTTTCTGCCCTGTGCAATACCACACATTCCCTTCTCAGGTGTCTCTGTCTCCCCTCCATTATGGCAGCCTCCTTCCTCCCTCTTTCCTCCCCTCTCTCTGGCTTTGGCAGCCACTTTCCTTCCCCTTCTCTCCTGCTCTATTCCCTACCAGAGGGAAGGGGTGCTCTGCGGTGCAGCTGGTCTCAAGCACCCAGTCCACCACCTTAAAAAGTTGAGTTTCATTGGCTTAGTGCAGGGATGCTCAACTCTTGGCCTGTGGGGCAGATCTGGCCCACAGCACCATGTCATCTGGCCTGTATAGCTCCCTATGGGTCTGGAAATTTGGCACTGGGCAAGTGGTGGCACCACTCCCCTGCCACCAAATTTTCAGGCCCATGAGGAACCCTAGGTCCTGCACAGTGGGTATGGTGCCTGATCCCAGTGTGCAGGGCAGGCTGGGGTGGCACAAGACCATCTTTAAGAAAGGAAAGAAGGAAGATCTGGGGAACTAGAGGCTGGTCAGTCTCACCTCAATCCGTGGAAAAATCATGGAGTTGGTCCTCAAGGAATCCATTTCTAAGCACTTTGAGGAGAAAAAGGTGACTAGGAACAGTCAGCATGGATTCACCAAGGGCACGTCATGCCTGACCAACCTGACTGCCTTCTAGGACGAGTTGACTGACTCTGGATATGGGGAGAACAATGGACACGATATACTTTGACTTTGGCAAGGCTTTTGATATGGTCTCCTACAACGTTCTCACCAGCTAGCTAAGGAAGTATGGGTTAAATGAATGGATTGTAAGGTGGATATAAAACTGGCTGGATTGTTGGGCCCGAATGGTAGTAATCAATGGCTCAATGTCTAGTTGACAGCTGGTATCAAGTGGAGTGCTTCAGGGTTTGGTCCTGGGGCTGGTTTTGTTCAATATCTTCATCAATCATCTGGCTTAAACCAACTGGCTGGGCAGCACCTCTGCAGAAAAGGACCTGGGGATTACAGTGGACAATAAGCTTAGTATCAGCCAAAAGCATGCCCTTGTTGTGAGGAAGGTTATAGGCATACTGAGCTGCATTAATAGGAGTGTTGCCAGCAGAATGAGGGAAGTGATTATTCCCCTCTCTTTGACTCTGGTGAGACCACATCCGTAATACTGTTATCTAGTTTTGGGGCCCCCACCACAGAAAGGATATGGACAAATTGGAGAAAGTCCAGTGGAGAGCAACAAAATGGTTAAGGGGCTGAGGTTCATGACTTCTGAGAAGAGAACTGGCCTTATTTAGTCTGGAGAAGAAAAGACTGAGAGGGGATTTAATAACAGCCTTCAACTACCTGAAGGTTGCTTACAAAGAGGGTGGAGCTAGACTGTTCTCAATGGTGGCAGATGACAGAACAAGGAGCAATGATCTCAAGTTGCAGGAAGGGAAGTTTAGCTTAGATATTAGGAAACACTCTTT
>NW_005841924.1:2745402-2755264 GCF_000455745.1 Alligator sinensis
TGGAACAGGCTATACAAAGAGGCGGTGAAATGTCCATCCTTGGAGGTTTTTAATACTTAGCTAGGCAAAACCTTGGTTGGGATGATTTAGGTGCAAATGGTTCTGCTTTGAGCAGAGGGTTTGACTAGATTACCTTCTGAGGTCCCTATGATTCAAAGACCAGTGGGGCAGGAGGGGGTAGCACCAGGCCCCCAAGGCCCAACCCTGGGCTGGGGGGGGAGGTGTGGGGGGGCAGTGCTGGACCCCAGGGCCCTTGATCCTGGCATTCAGGGCTCAATCTGGCCACAGGACCCAAAGGTTGAGCATCACTGCATCAAGAATCTCAAGAACTTGCATTGATTTTTGATCTGGAAGTGTCTGGGGTGTATAAATTAGTATGTACATGCTGGGTTCTTTTTTGGGTATGAGCCTAACTGTCTTGTCATAGGCAGAACATAATATGACTAATCTTTTACTTCTGTTGAACTTAATTGTGGTAAACCAAAGACCTGGAGATTATACAGTTTTAGTTTCCAGCCAATAGATGTGTATGCTGGCTAAATATAGCATTTAAATTTACTGACTAGCATAAAAAATGGTAGCAGCTCCCAAAACCTCCCCAAAGTTATGTGGTGGTAATCTGCTGTATTGCTATGTGGATAAGAAATGAATATTTCTTAGCTGCCTAGTAGTGTCTGTCTACCTGTTTATCTTCTGAGGTTAAGCACTTATGGGCAAATCAAGAAACCACGTAAACTTAGGTGGCATATTAGGAACAGCTTTCTGAAAATATGAGGTTGGTTAAGTACTGAAACAGATTGGCTGGAGAAGTTGTGGAATCTCTATCATTGGGAGTTTTTAAGTTCAAACCTTTTGTCTATCATTGACATGGCTCAAACAAAGGGTTGCCCTAGATGACCTCCTGAGGCGCTTTCTCGCTCATTTTTCTATGTTTCTATGAAATTTATAAGCAGATGGTCTAACCCATCTGATTTTTTTGAAGTCACTAGCAAATTTAGCAACCCCCATAAACATACACCCTCTTCATAATTGGCATAGTAAGTACATTACCTTGGTAGCTGTGTTAGAAAGAACAGTCCCAGACAGGTTTAATATGAGCTGCATTATTGTTAAATAAGTTTTGTGTGTAGAACTAATTATGCTTACTCTTTATAACACTTCTGCTACCATTTGAACAATAAAGTTGTGAAATCTGATGTATGTTGTGGCTTGAGGGAGAAGGCAGAACAGAGTGGCACCTTAGACCACCTCTACATGTTACATGTATTATGCAATTACCAATTAATTGTGTAATTGATTTAGACTGGCTACATGTATAAATTAACTATGGCACCATAAAAAGGCCCAACCAGCTATAAAATTATTGCTGGAAAATGCATAATAACCTTATAGCTGGTTTCTGTCCAGCTTTAATTTGCACATGTAGCCTGTGACCCCATGGCTGGGAGCCCCGTTAGCTCATAGGAGCTGCTAGCTGTGGGCCAAGCCTGGGAGCTCCTAGCTGATGCTGGCTCCCAGCCATGGGAGAACATGTTCCCATAGCTGAAAGCCCCATCGACTGGCAGTGTGCCCAGCTGCAGGGGTGCACTATGCACCCCTGTGGCTGGGAGATCGCAGCAGCTATGGTGTCCCAGTCATGGAGGGGGCTTCCAGCTGCAGGAACTTGCTTCCTGCACCAGTGATAAGGCATGATGGGCTCTGATTCACAATCTCACAGTCAGGTGTCCTGCCATGTATGTGTAGCATGGCAGGAGCTGCAATTGTGTGGATCACACATTAGATCCCATCACACCTTTACTTGCATGTGTTGAGGTGCCCTTAGAGAATAACTAGTTCAGAGAGATATAAGCTTTTGTAGCTTTCTCAGATGCTCTAAATGGACTTGCAGAAAGCAAGGGTTCTAAATAGAGGAGAATTTAAATACAAAACATAGGAGGTGACAGTTCTGAGAGGTGGAGGTATGTTGAATAAGTCAATAGACACTTAACCTATTGAGGGACATAGGGGTTGTAAAAGCTACTCAATGGCATAAGAATTCGGAGTCAATATTGAGACTATAACAGAGGCTGATTTGTGGATTCATAGTTTCGTAGTTGTTAGGGGCTGGAAGGGACTTTACAGATCATTGGGTCCAGCCCCACTGCACTTGGGCAGGAAAGACTGCTGGGATCAGATAACCCCAGCAAGATGGGTGTCAAGATACTTTTTGAAGATTGCCAGGGTGGATGACTGTACCATCTCCAAGGGTGGAGCCTGTTCCAAACCCTCCGTACTCGACTTGTAAAGACATTTTTCCTTATGTCTTGTCTGAAGCAATCCTCAGTCAGCCTATTATTTCTTGTCCTCCCCCGGGGGGCGTTGGTGACCAGATGCTCCCCCAGGCCCTGATG
The DNA here is from genome assembly GCF_000455745.1 of Alligator sinensis. Taxonomy (NCBI): domain Eukaryota; kingdom Metazoa; phylum Chordata; order Crocodylia; family Alligatoridae; genus Alligator; species Alligator sinensis. The sequence continues at coordinate 2,747,793 of NW_005841924.1, forward strand.
TATGCCCTTGATATACTTATAGGCTGCCACCAAGTCCCCTCTCAGTCTTCTCTTCTGCAGGCTGAACAGTCCCAAGTCTTCAGCCTGTCCTTGTATGACCTGGTCTTTAGGCCTCTAATCATGTGTGTGGCCCTCCTTTGGACTATCTCGAGCTTTTCCACGTTCTTCCTGAAGTGCAGCACCCAGAACTGGACGCAGAACTCCAGCTGCGGTCTCACCAAGGCTGAATAGAGAGGGAGGATGACATCCTTAGCCTTGCTCGAGATGCCTTGGTAGATGTATGCCAATGTTTGATTTGCTCTGCTAGCTACAGCATGGTGGCTTGTGTTTATTTTGTTGTCTATCACGACACCCAAGTCTCATTCATATGTGGTTCTAGCAAGCATAGCACTGCCAAGCCTGTCAGTGTGTTGTGGATTATTTCTCCCCTGGTGGAGCACTTTACATTTCTCCATATTAAATGACATCAGGTTGAGGTCCATGGATCTCGTGAGCCTGTCTAGGTCAGCCTGTATTGCCAGCCTGGTTTTGAGCATGAGCACTCTCCCCCATAGTTCATTGTTATCAGTGAACTTTGCTAGTTCGCTTTTAATACCCGAATCCAAATCATGAATGATTTCTAGTTCTGCAGTTTGAGTTTTGCCTTCAAGTCTCTAGAGTTTTATTTTCTGAGTACAGTTACTCCAAGGTCAGTGATGAAGTGTGCATGGCGGTTAGTGTTCTGCCATGGGCTTTTGTTTCTTTCTGTAATTGATGGCAAAATGGCATCATTTCATTCTTTCGTATAGAGATTGTCCTGTCTATCCAATGCAGACATCATGGAGGCACTGTAAGCAGGTGATAGCATATATGAGCAGGTAGAGGAACAAGTGAATGATAATTTGTTTGGTCAAGGGGTGATGTTATCTGTGCTGATGAGAGGGCATACCTGGCATCTGGGTCTGTAATAAGGCCTGATGGCTTGGTGAGAATTGAAGTTAGTGTAGCCTTTAGGGGGGAAAGGCAGCCCTCCAACCTCAGATGATATCTCTCCAGCAACATGGAAAGGATAGATTCCTGAAAGATGAAGAAAAGTATCCCAGGCTGTCTTTTACATGTCGAAAGAGCAAAAGCTACCTAGCAGCTGTTTTTTGTATCCCAGCCACTGGAATCTCCTTTCCCTTTTGGTTCCTAGGAGGCAGAACAGGTGGCCTACATGGCTGGTTTTCATTGCACTGCCTTGCCCCATCTGAGGCATTACTCATTTTTGTACAATTTCTTTGAAATATTATTAGTAATGTTCCCATTACTGCTAAAGGTAGCTCCCTAACCCATTTTTGAATATTTGGCTTCCTCAACGATAACGTATGTTGCATTTTGTTACAGGCCTTGGAGAGTGAGTTTGTTTCATGCCAGCTTCACCAGTGGATTGATCTAATTTTTGGCTACAAACAGCAAGGGCCAGAGGCTGTCCGATCCCTGAATGTATTCTACTATTTAACCTATGAAGGAGCAGTGAATTTGAGTTCGATAACAGAACCTGTATTGAGAGAGGTAAGTGTGCATTAAAAACTGGAGGAAAAAAAACTTGCTTAAACACTGCCATTTTCATTCAGTAAAGGATTCATACTCGCTGAACTTTATCACTAGTTCTTCAGATCTCTAATTTTCTGGGGAAGCTTGTCTGTAGACCAGTGAGGTCCAAGAGTTTCAAGTCCTGAATGTTAGTCACTTAAGTTTCACAAAACGTGTGGACACTTCTGCAAATGGTGGTCTTAATCTCTCTCTGCCTACATTCTGGATGCATTAAAAACTAAGAAAAAATAAGTGTTAAGTAATTGCTTCTTTTTCATATGTACTGTTTGTCCTGTGTACCAAGTCTAAGATCTCATGAAAAAGTATATGATGAATTTATGTTTTATAATATATTCAAATTTATGAGACTTTTTATATTTGACCTCTTCCTTAACTATTGTGTTATCAGCTTTGCAACCTTAATAACTTTCTTTTATGTACTTTTATACTCTTTTATACTCCTGTTATACTACTCTTTTATAACTTTCTTTTCATATGTAGCATACATAGAATTCCATATAACTATAGAATGATCTCCTTTATTCTTCTTTGGTCTTGCTGTGGTGTCATATTAAAACTTAAAAATGCTGCATTTTATAGGAAAAAGGAAAATGATACCTCTTAAAATGATAATACCCCATATCAGTATAACAGAAATCGTATATGTGGGAACAATTGCAGGATTAGGCAAAAATTTATTTTCTAAAATATTCCTTGGAACTCCTGCCAAATATTGCTTTGTGGATTTAAAAAGGTATAGCTTTTGTTAAAAATACAAAATGGTTCATGATGGACTTTGCTTCTTTTGTTCAGAACAGTAAATTTGAACCAAACATAATCATATGTATATTAACTATAGAAAAAAATGTGACTTTTATAACATGTTTTAAAATTAAAGAAACTGAACTGATACGGACAAAGACACTGTTCTATTAAAAAGCATAGCTAGATATAAATACCACAAGGAAATATTCAGTTGAAGTGGAAAAAGCAATATTTGATTATGGAATTTCCATACTCAAGCATTCATTATAGAATTTAAAAATATATTAGGTTTTCAGTTTTGCAATGTAATATTTATTGAAAGAGATAACAAGGCAGGGTCTAGTAGCCATTTCAATAAATAAATAGTGTTCCAAATTGCTACTTTACCTGCACATACTGAAAATCTGACCTCCAGGTGAAATTTAACTAGGAGTAACAGGAAGATGATCTACTTGGGTTTGGAAGCTGATGGAGATGTAAATATCTCTTTCATGATTCGGGCTAAAATCTTAGAAGAGAATTGTATATCATTACTTGCAAAAGTATATATTAACACAGAGATTAGAATGCTTGACATGTAGGAGAAGGTGTTAGCACCTTGACTTGAAACAATTTTTGGCAAAATACTGCTGAAACTGTCATTAGTTTTTCATTTCAATAATTATATTTTTCACTGTACAATGACTAGGAAACACCTCTTTGAAAAGAATAGTTAGTAGACTCCTGAAGTATTACAAAGGTTTAAGAGTGTGATGGAAAAAATCCAAATGTGATTCTATTGCTTAGGCTTAAAAATATTTAATTATTTTTTAAAATTTTCATTGAAGTTAGTTTTGTTTTATATAGGATATATGAAATTTAATTGCTATTAAGAATGGATCTTTTTATAAAAAGAAAATACTGAATATGCTATGACTGCTTGGCATTAGTGGTACAAGAAATATGTGCTATAAATCTTATTTTTACCTTGTATTTCTCTCTTAGGAGATTTTTTCTTCTAATGCTAACTTCCTAGTGTTTTATACTTGTAATAGAAAAGCATAAAAATAATCTTTCTATAAAAGGACATTGAACGATGCAAATAACTGAAGAAAGAGTAATCAGAGTAACAGCCTGCAGCACATTAAACTTTTATGTAGTTTTTAATTTTTCAAGGACAGCTGCATTATCAATATAACTGTGATCCATGTTTACTTACACTGTAGCCTGAAAAAATCATTTAGGAGCAAAGAAGTTAAAAATCTGTTTAAAACGCTGTTATTTCAGATTAGAGATAGATGTGCCCTTTGTATGACCACACACAATAGCTTGTTCTCTAAGTAGGAGTCATGATTTTGTAGTGGTTTTATCTGATCTAATCCTTGCAATTCTGGCTTGTTGACTGCTTTTAAGTTGCTTCATACTGTCTGCACTGTGGAAGTGAGTGGCCTAAAAACAGGGGAGGGAAAGAAAAAATATCATGGTTAGTGCCACAATGATGGGGTTGTTCAACAAGCATAAGAGATTTCTGAAACTTTTCTGCTTGAGTCAAAAATACATATACAAAAGGTCAACAGCAAAATGAGTACTATCAATCAGTATTTGTTTTGAGCATCTTTGCTGTTTGAAGACTTCTCAACTGCAAAATTTTCCTTAAATATTTTTCAGCAAGTCAAGCAAAAATATTTCTAATAATAAAAATCCTTCAAAGAATTTGGTATCCCTTTAATATATCTTTATTTTGTGTAACATGTAATCTCTCTATTATACACACAGGCATTTGTAATAAAAATACAGTGGCTGATCAGTTGTCATATGTGTTATCAATAAGTGTGCAAAGAGAATTCATGAATGTCATCATCAATAGTGAGATATTCTGTCTTTAACTCATGAGTGAAGATGAAAGCAATAAAAAAATCAGATTGTGTATATATCTGTGTGCTTAATCAGTCTGTATCTATGTGCTAAATTAATTTATCATGCACCTTTGGCAGCTTCACTTTCTCCCTGCCTACTAATCCATCTCCCTGAGGACTTACACTAGCATACCCTATCCTTGAGCAGCTTCAATCACTTGCCAGTTTTGCTTTTAAATCAGGCTGCCAGAAAATGTTTCCTTCTTTTTGCCCCGAAATCATCATAGTCAAAGGGTCAGATGAGTTTCTGGTCTGGCAATTAACAATGTTTTTAGACACAAAAAGGTCAAGTATTTTGTTAACATACAGGACTAGAGTCAGGGGTTTTATGCCATTATAGGGGGGAACATTTTAAGTTTTTAATGGTTTAGAACACACTTTTTTTTTTAAAGACATTTGTCTTTAAATCATAACAGTTGTATTAGGTCACAAAAGACTTTTAGGTCATGCAAGAATTTTAAAAGCTTTTGTATTCTTGGAAATTTACAAAGTACTAAGAGTCAATAATCTCATGGAAATAATGTATATTTAAATCATGGGAATATCTCCAAATGGATTGTGTGAGAGAAAATATACACACCTTCCCTAGGCCACATTAGTAACTAAAAAGGAAGCCTGAAGTGTGTGTATTGATGGTGAATCCTCACATCTGGGTACTGGTAACCTGGTTCTTCATCAGAGGCCACACACAGAATAATACTGGGAAAAAAACTGGGGAGGAGAGGAGTTTAGGCTAATGCAAAATTTCCTCTGGTCTCCTAAACTGCTCCAATTGGCACCACTACTTTTACAGTTAGTCAGGTTACATATATTACAAGAAGGAAACACTGGTCTGGGTAGGAAAACTACCTGATTAAAACCATATTTTAACCTTTTTTTTAGTTGAAAATGTAGAACTTTTACATCCCTTTATACTGCTGTGAACAATTTTTCCTGCCATTCTTTCTGCCTATGGGAATAAAGGAGTTTGAAGTATTTTGAAAGGATCTGACTGCTGTAATAGAAATTCTTAAACTCAAATGCAAACCATGGGCCACATGCTACCTTCTGGCAGATAAACCCATGGGAGTGAAAAGCATGCATAATTTAAAGGCAAATCTCTGGTGGGGGTAGTGCAAGAGAGAGATTGAGCCAGGGCAGCGGGGGGAAAGGGGCCACAGCCAGGATAACGAAGAGATCTAGTGAATCTTCTGGCATGTCTTGTACATCTTCCATTTTGCTCTCTTGGCTTCCCATTCTTCCAGCTGTTTGGTGTAACAACAGCACAGTTAACTTTGTCCCCTGCGCTCACTCATCTTTTCCGAAAGAGATTCAATGTAGAGGGAAGTGACTGCTTAGTGAGCCATTTTTATTTGCTCTGCAGCATATAATATTTGCCAGAGGTAATGTTGCATTTAGTACCAACTCTTTGTTCTGTCTTGAATTGTCATATCTAGATCTGTGTCAAGGTTTAACCTGGGACGATAGGGACAGCAGAGACTTCTGGCTGCTGGCATGTACTGGTGCAGTCATGTGCCTGCAGTGGCAACTGTTATTTTTCTGCTATCACCCGTGCTCCTCCCTGCTCCATTAAGTCGGCACTTGGGACTCCTGACCTAGTTACGCTACTGCAGTAGTGTCCCACATGCATATATCTGTTCTGAAAAAGGGCTTCCTTGGTTTTTGGATGCAAGAGGAAGATTGCCACACTCGTCTATCTAGATTTACTGATAGTACATTAAAATTATGCTTTATTTTTTTTAATTAGTAATTTAAATAGTAGACCACTGTTCAACCTTCTGGCCAGATCCCACTGATCGGGGTAGTGTGCAGGGTTGGTCCTCAGGTACTGTCCAGCATGCAGGACCATGTCATCTGGAAATTTGGCAGTATGGGAGTGGCAGCAGCATTAATTGCTGTGGTTCTGGAAGCTGTGACTGTTAATTCTGCCATCACTCCCCTGCCGCCGATTTCCAGACCCAGGAGGAGCCCTGCAAGGTGGAGGTCAAGCACTGCTGGTCTAGATACTTTTCACTGGTTTGATTAATTTTCCACACAGTATTTCCTTTGTTTTTACGGCAAATGTAGCTCTTTCCATAATGGCTGCACAAGAATGAAAATAGCCAATTGAGTCTTTGCAATTGGCAACTAATCAAGAACTGAAACTTGACAAATTGCATGTAGTCAGTGGAGAGTTTGTTTGATTTAGATATTTCATGATTATATTTCCCAGCACATATCTCCTTGAAAAGCCCCCTTTAAATTGGTGACTGTATGAGGTAGTATATTTAGAGGAAAATAAGCTAATCCCCTTCCCTAAAGCTACTATTTATTATTACAACACAGAAAATCAATTGTACTTAGATATTTTATTTGACATTGGTACAAGGATAAAAGATATTTTATTAAATACATATCGGAGAGAAGGAAAAAAATAAGAAGGCTGCTGCTTTCCCCTTTCATCATTATGTTACTAAGATGCACATAAATTGTATCTACCCAAATAAAACTTAGGACTCTGTGGCTAATAGAGTTCACGCTTTTACCTCAAACGCTCCCAAGGATGTGCAGGTGAACAGGTCTGTTAGAGAGATGGACAGGAACCTTTCTCAAACTGGCAACCACACAACTGTAGAGGTGCAGCCAGTGGGTGCATCTACACGAGGTGTTTACTGTGGGGCTCCCTAATTAGCTCTGCAGTAGTCTCAACATCTACATGTGTGGCCCTATTTGGCTGCAGGAAACTAATTAACTACACTGCAGATTAGTACTTGTAAATACAGGTACTATCTTACAGCAGCGTTCTTTGTGTATCAGTACCCATGTAGATGCTGATGGGCTTCACTGGGGCACAAGGGTGCTTCAATGCGGCTGGCTAGCCCCACACTGGAGCACCCTCATGCCCTAACCAGCCCCTCTGCAGCATTAAGGCTGCTCTGACCCTGCAGCTGGGTCAGAGCAGCCTTAAGCTAATGGGCTGACCCCCCTGCCCCTCCCCCCCCAACCTCTTGTTAGCCAGGGCTGCTCGAATCCAGCTCAACATGCTGTGTTCCCAAGTGCACATAAAGATGCGACACCCAGGAGCAATAAAATCCAACAGGATATGTGCCAGAGTTTATTCATTCACCTTAATTCCATATGTAGATGCACCCAGTGTTGTTTCTGAGCCCTCTTCTGGAGCCTCAAGGAGGTCCTGTTGGGTGGAAAAGCTGGCAGTTTTATGATGATGGCTGTGTGCTGTTTTATTTTTAAGTTAATTCCTTTTTTTTTTTTTTTTTT
>NW_005841924.1:2755338-2779250 GCF_000455745.1 Alligator sinensis
GGAAAGAGTAAAGTTTCTGAGGTGATATAAGAACAGGTGAATTTGCTTCTAAGTTCCACTCAAAATTTCTAGTGACAAAAGTTTATTTTCCTTAGATTATGATGGTGCTTTGGTGTGGGTAGGCAGAAATTTAGGACTAGCCTAAAAGCACTTGCAAGAGGTGAGGTCAGCACTTCAAAGCAAAATAATTTAAACATGTTTGAGAGAGCAGTCAGTTTACTGTGGGTACATTTATGCATACCAAAAGGCAAAGAAGAGGGTGGTATAAAACATTTTCAAAATATTATGCATTGCATTCATAGTAAATTAAAATTCAACTTTATTTTTTTAAACAGTAATTTAAATAGTGGAATGAAAAAGCTGAATCAAAACCCAAAAGGGTAAAAAAAAAGAGGAACTAGTAACCCAAATATTTTTCAATAAGAAATCATCCTGTTTAACCTAAGGCTTTGATTGTTATTCATCCTTTGAATACAACTGTAACATTTTATACATGAAAAGTAATCTGGATAACATTAAGTGGTGTGGCTTTGTCCATTCCATCAACACCTTTCTTTGTACCATTGACATTGTATTTCCAGATGTTTCAGGAAACATTAATTGTAATTAGCAGAGAGAACTAGTTTGAACACAGACTTTGGTATGTTTTTTGAATGTGCCTTATATGTAGGGTATATAAGGAAGATAATTGTGATGTCTTAAAAATAACATATCTTTTTTGTGGGCAAGGGCAGTGCAATTTTTGACCCAGATTAGCATCTTTGAGTAAATTGAATGCACTTAAACTGATCCCTTGTAAGTGTAATTTTTATTTTTAAATATTTACAGTTTGAAAGTTTTCCGTGCTTTCCAAAAGAAGCAGCAAGGATGTTTAGTTTATATGACCCCGGTTTCATGACAGTAGTAGCAGATCTGATATCTTATCCCAGGGAAAGCATTTTTGGCCTCCCTTTTTACCACACTTATGGTGGGAGCTAATAGTCTATTTCGGCTCTAATTCAGCTGGGGAACACTGACAGCAGTGAATCTTTCACAAAGTATAAACACAATTTGTATTTATAGCATAGTTAACATTTACTAAATAGTTGGGAAAATAATCAGCATGTCTGTTTTTAGCAGGTGGGACACACTTTGTTGTGGCAGCAGTGGGTTTCAAAAACTGGAATAAAGTGATTACAAAACTGTCAGAGAACAGTAAATTTTCAAGTGTTGAATACAATAAGTGAAGAATTCAGGCAGACACAATTCAAAGTGTTGTAGAAACAATCTCTGAAGAATCTCTGGCCAGAAGTGTGCTGTGCAGATGGTATGTTTGACATAGTGCAGCACAGGAACTGTGTGTTAAAAGCCAAATAAATGTTAAGGATTAGTTTAGTTTAATTGAAAAGCAGCATTAAAAAAATGTCATAAAGTAGTGCCAGATTTAAAAAGAATAGATCAAAACCAAACAGTATTTTCATGGCCAGTTGAAGGTTAATTTGTCAACAGTGCTCAGTGCTGGATTCTGATTTCTTCTTACGAAAGTCTCATGGAGAACAATCCTGTAACAGAGATAATGTATAGAGGGGAAAGGAGGAAGATGAACGTTTTGCTGGACAAGTACCTCCTGCTAGCAAAGCCATGGATTATTGGATAATTAGAGGAAGTTAGCCTGGTCAATTTGAAGACAGAAGGCATGGTAGATTTGTACCTTATAGACTAACTAAGATGTATGTATATATAGCACAAGCTTTTGTGAATCCAAGTTCACTTCATCTGATATACATGTCTTAGTTAGTCTATAAAGGTGCATATCCTACCCTGCCTTCTGTATAGGATCATTAGCTGTTATGGCATTTGGGGCTCAAGAGTTGGAATTCTTCCAGATTGGCTTGTATTTGTGGCAGTTGGCCAACTTTTTCTTTGTGCTTATATTTAATTACAAAATTCCTTCATTTAAATAAAATGTAAGCCCTTTTTATTCTAGTATCAGGAATGCTACAGAAATATAAGAACATAAGATAGACCTGGAAGAGCTGGACATTTGTCCATCAGTTCTGGTATCCTTATTTACTCTGACCAATATGTGGTGTTTCTGAGCAAGTATGTAGGATGAACATAGGTGACCGTGCACAAGATTGCACCTAGGAGATGTGACATTTCTTGCAATTCTGCAAGGTGTGTGTTTTGACATGATGAATGTGTTTTACTTTCCTTAGTCTTAATAACTACAGCCCTTGCCAATCAGTCATAAAATTAAGTAGGTTTTCACATTATTGGAGAAAACAGTAAAAATACCAACATATTTGGGCTCTGGATATTCACTTCATTTTATGGTGTATTTGCCTGGTTCTGTTCTTCTGTTGTAGTTCCTCTCCAGGAGAAAAGATGGGAACCTTAAAAAAAATTTTTTTTTTAGAAAAAAGAATACATGAATACAGTGTCTAGTATATACAGGTTTAAAATTTTTTTTGAACATGGCTATTCTACACTTGGAAGCAGAAAAGCTCTATGGCAGTAGTAAGTTCACATAAATTAGCAGGTCAGCTGTGAGTGCTTGTTTTTTCAGCTTCTGATTGAAATTCAGGGAATAGAAATCTTCAGCCCAGTCAGTTCCCTCACCTCTTCTTGCTTGACTTGTTTTGTGGAGCTATCAGGGTGGGAGGGGGCTTGAGACCCCACTGGGCTCCTTATATTTTCATTCCTGCCTGGCTGGTCAGGTTTAGATATTTATGACATTTTTGGCCAGCATAACAGAAGGAAGTAACCAAAATGGTGTGAGAGTAAAGCTCGGGGTAGAAGCACTATGGTATTCCCACCCTTCCAAGAGTGATGGGCATGCTCTAATCTTTCTTTCAACTGCCAGGAGTGAGGAATATGAATGTATTCCCCCTTTTCCCTCCCCTGCTTTGTAAGCCCCCAAAATCAAGCAGTAAGATAGGTTTATAGACAACATCAGACGAGCAATTTTTCTTTTTCATAATGCCAACATGCTGGGATGGTTTTCATTTATTTTAGTGTGTTACTCAATAATATTTGAATTTTTTTTTAAGTAATTATGAAAATAATCCAAATGGAGATTATATCCTTTTAGATTGTTCTTTGTGTACAAAAGTATTGGTTTTGTATGAATAGATAGTATTTTATTTACAAGAGCAATAATATTTTGATATAACAGGGAAGAACCTGCTTCTTGAGTGAGGGTGCTGGGGTCATACTGAAGCTGCTCATTCCACAACAGCCTCCAGAAAGCATGCTAGTGTGAAACACAACATGTTGCATTTTATCAATATGATTAAAAAATAAAATAGTCATTGCTTTAGAAAACTGTCCAAGATTGTTTAGAAAAAAGAAAAAAAATCGAGTTAAGCTATCTGGACTTTTCAGACTGAGATGTTAGCCAAAGCAAAATGATATAACTGATTTTCTCTATTTACAAAATGCGTTACTCTTCTTAGTTGCCTGTCTGTAGTTTTCACAGGTTCTGAAATGTCTCAGATGTACTCAAAATTACTGTATGTTTGCATTTATATTGTATAATAACCAGAGCTTTTGAGAAATAGAATTTCCATTTTGTGGGAAATTAAACAATTTTCTGATTGATCTTTGTTTTAATTTAAAATATTTTGACCTATCAGGATGTTTAATTTTAATTTTTCCCCACCATGAACTGTCACCTTTTTTTTTTTTTAATGGAATGTTTCATTTTCAACAAATGAACATCTTCCAGCAGAAACATTTTGTCAAAAATTCTTTTTACCGGCTCTGGTATTCTTTTCTTAGAAGAAGTCATATTGTTTGTTCTTATATCATTGAATCAGTTAAGAATCATTTTGATGAAAATGAGTGACAAGACTGTGGACAGTTCTTGAAGCTTCCCATATGTCCCTACTGCGCTGTGTATGCTATTTTCCACATTTAATAAAAATACTATTGTTTTCATTAGTGTAATTGTTCACTTGAAATCTTTAGCTGATAAAAATGACTCTGGATTGCTTTTTGCTTTAAAATAAGCCAAATATGGTGATTGCTAAGCTTATGACATACTCTGTCCCACTCTCACAATTAATTATATTTTTGTATGCACTAAATGTTCATGTTTGCCCCATCTATGCATTTTTTAAAACATGTTTCTCAACTTTTATTTGAATTCTTTGGCCATTTTTGTCAGTCTCTTTGAAGTACCACCAGGCCTAGTTTTCTAGTTCAACTTTTTATCTGCTTATTTCCAGTAGCCAGAGATTTAGGTGTTTTGAATGAGCACATCAACGTTCCAGACAGAGATACTGTTTGAAATTATCCATGAACCCAGTGCCTCTGAACATTATTGAGTGACATTTGTTTCTGTTGGTTGTGTCTGCTCTGACTAACTGGTTTCTTTCAGATTGGCAGCTGGGATTACAATGTAGTAGATGGACAGCTGCATGAACTGGAGATTGCAGTGAGATTGTGCTAGGTCTCTTCTTAATATGCTTGGAATGTATAGACTTAGACTAAAGCAGCCTTATATCCCTGATAGGGAAATCTATTTTCACAATTGCTGTTTATTTCCTGTTTTACCTCAATGACTGCCATGTAATTAGATATAGTAGTCATACCAATTATTTATCTGGTCCCAAATACTTAATTTTCTTGTATAACATTCCTTTCTCACAGCAAACTTCTGAATATATTTAAAGGGTAGTTAGAGTGTTTTTAACATAGAGCTGTTTTCCTGGTTTTCATGTAAAACACACACGTGTACAGCTCTTTTACCAACAAGATTAGGTCTTACACATATGCCGACTCCAAGATAACAAGGAAAGCATCCCACATGTCAAAAACACATTCTCCTCAACTTTTAGGTTTTAAAAATAATGAGCAACTAGATAAGTCGCTTCCTAAAGGGCCAGTATGGAAACACTTCTGAATAATTTGAGTTAATTCAGAGATGATGGAAGTGTCTTAAAATCTGGTTATATGGTGCAGCTTTCTTTGAGAAAGTAAAGGATTTATGCTACATTTATTACAGTCCATTTTCAGTCATTGAATCCTCACTTTTGCTGTTTGATCTTTTTGTTCACAATATGGGTGGGTTAGTTTTGCCAAGCATTTTATCCCACACACAAGGATTTCGCCTACTGGCTTTATGCATTTGCAGTGTTTTAGATAAATGTATTCCTGTTTTATACCATACATTGGTAATGACTTCCTCTACAAGTTGTCAGCAGGGTTAGAATCTGTTCTTTCAGCACCAGAGCACAGACCTCTATTGCTTGAATTATAGTAATAACTGTACTGGAACTGTAGTTGGCAGCAGTAACAGTCTGTTATATTCAAAGTTGACTGTCTACGGGAAGGAACATGACGCACTCTTGAGAAGCACATCACACATCTATACAAAATACAGTGCAACTCAGTTCTTCTTTCTTTTTTTCATTTTTCCTTTTTCCTGCTTGTTAGATTTTTAATGATGAACTATGCAAATTCTTTATGTTGTTTAGAAACAGCAAAAATTATTAAAATAGAATGCTAAAGGTAAAATTGTAACTTAAAATGAGGGACTGAGTTGTTGAAGTTAAAATAACTGAAGCATTTTATTTTGACATGAAAAAATTAAACCGTTCATTTCATTCTTAAAACATTGGTTGCAAGCATGTGAATTCATGATATTAAAACTCAAGCACTGTATTTTTCCTTGGGTCAAGTGAAGTGCAGTATCTCCAGTGGCAAGTATTTTGGTGGCAACTGTTGATCCTCCTGGATCATGGCGTATGCATGAGGGCCATCCAGACCTTCGATGCATATGCCGGGCTGGAATTTTGGAGGAGTGGAGCCTGGCAGGTATAAAGCAGTAAGGAAGCCAATTGTTTTTTTTCCCAGGTGATACTTTGCCAAATCTTTACAATCTTGGTCTTTTGGGAACAGATATCTACTAAAGGGAGAAAAACTCTTTGTAATTCTATTTTCTTTACTCTTCATCCTGCTTTCAGGAATTTCATCTAATTGTTATGAACCAGGCTTGTTCTCTGTGGCTAGTATTATCTGAGTTGTAGTTTATGAGGAATTTAACTAAGAAACTTAAAATAGAATTTTAAGTAACTACCTGATTAGAATGATTTTCTATCACTGTTATCAAAAGCTGATTATAATCATGGTCCCAGAGGAAAGGGAGTCTAGTCAGTCAGCCACTAAGCCATTCAGCTGCACTGTCTGAATGGAAACCTGTCAAACATTCAGTGTTCTCGTGTGCTGCAAAAGCAACATCTGGGTGGAAGGAGAAGGAAAGCAAGTAATCATAATTGCATATTGCTTAAGCCAATAGAAATCACTGAGGAACATGTGTGTAAACCTTTTTGAATATTGAAGAGTGAGGTAGGAGTGGCAAAGAGCCAAAGTAATTATTTTTGCAAGGACTGCTCAATTCTGGACATAAATACTGGGTGAAGAGAGGGAGGATGAACCCTAAGCCTTTCCTGGACTTAGCACATATGCTGATTGAGTGTATTTTATGCTTCATAGTGTTGTTTCACCTGGTCTTTCACATAGTTGACATTTAAATCCTACCAATATACGGTAACTGAAAAATTCATATGTTTACATATGTAAAGGCATATTTTCAGAGAGGGACTTCCAATTTTCCCTGTCAATGCATTAGCATATAATAAAGCTAAGAGAAGTGTAACTATTGTATTTGTGCTTTCAGAATGTGTGGATTCTGACATTGGACTTTGCTGTCAGACTCTTTAGGAAACGTGGTACTGTGTACTGGAACATGGTTGCTGTAGGTGACAAAATCAGCCCTTGTTTCTTTAAAAGACTTTATAACTGAAGCTAAGAGTGTTATGTCTTTATTTTTTCATTCAAAGGGCCTTAACGTTTCATGATTTGAATTAAAAATGTAGTCCATTTCATTTTTCCACATCTTCCTTCACTCCCTCCTCCTACCTCCATCTCTCATATTTAATGTTATAGTTCTTTCAGACATAAGCATGAAAAAAGCAATTTTGACTTAGTTTCTGAGTGTTACTGCAAAGAAAAGTAACAAACATCTGTTTTTACCTTAACTGTATCCATATGTTCAACCTCCCTATCACCGGTCTCTGAAAAAAAATTTACAACCTTACTTGGTGGGTACTGCATACTATTGAATTTAACTTTTTTTCACAGTTAGATTAGAGGGTATGTTCAGAGACTGAAAATATCTGTGTTTAAGCAGTAGCCAAAAACTACTTGAAACTAAGCCAGGTCTTCATTTGTTTCTTTCTTCCCCTTTTTATTTTGCCAAAAAAGGAAAAATGAGAACAAGGAGGAAGAACAGGAAAGATTTGGAGGGTACAGTAACAGGTTACTATTGTAAACAAATGAAAAGTGTTCAGTGGTGAAATTTTGTCCCTAATGTTCATTTTTACAAGTTCGTTAATAGATTTTCTAATTAACATTTGACAGCTCGTATGGGCAGCATAAATGTGATTTGAGAAGCAGATAGTGTGGATTCTTAAGGATTAGTTAGGTTGTTTCATTTTCTTGCTACATGTTGCGGCATCTGGAACAATTCTAGCCATACCAAAGTTGTATTCTTACAGGGGATTAACAGGAAGAAGGCTATTTTCCAAGATATTTGAGAAGCAGTGAAAGGGAATGTTGGTCAGTGCTATCTTTTACTTTTTGGTATGCGGTAGGCATTTAGAGATAAAAGTACATAATACAGAAGGACATGTGTCAAAAAAGAGTGTTTCTTTTCATTTTCATGTTGACTTAAGTAGGTTTCATATTGGTTATACCAATTTCCCTTTATAATATGTAATTAAATGAGTTAAATCAACGTAATTCAATAAAAGCTTTTTCATCAGATGGTGTAAAAGATTCAGTGTTTTAAGATTCCAATTGTGAAGATCTTATAAAATCTGTACCATCACTTCATCAAATTCTCTTTACAGTGGTTTATATCCATAATCATATACATTTTTGAATGCCATACATATCTTCCCCCTGTCAGTGGACAAAAGGAAGCCATTCATCAGCATGATAAATGCCATTCCCAAGTTTGCCTGCGAAAATGAGGGTTAGGTGGTGAGCTATAATTTGCTAGAAAGTCAGGTAATGGCTTCTTGGCTATTATTGGTCAAATGATTGCATAGTCTAAACTGAATGGTACATTTTCTTTTTCAAAGAGGGATTAATTATTAGGGCTGTGGAAAGCTTTGATAGCCGATTCAATTCGGAGGAGGTTTGGCCCAATTTGGTGGCCGAATCTCCAAATCTGAATCAAATCAGGAGACCCATTAAAAGGTCCAAATCGAATCAGAAGCCTCCGAATTGATTTGGAGAGATTTGGTGCTGGTTCAGAGATTCAGCCATAGAATATACAGGCAGCAGTCCTCCACAACACTGGACACAGCTGCCTTCAGTTAGTAGGTCTGTTATGGTGGGTGGAGGGGGGAGGCAGATCAATACCCCCACAGCGAGGGAGGAATTGGGGCTGGGACAAGCTGCCCAGCCAGGGCTAGCTGCCCAGCTGGGGCTGGGGGGTATGGGACTTTGGGAAGGCGGCTCCCGCCACTGTGCACTGCCGCACGCTGCCAGTCTGGGAGTTGGTCTTCTGGCAGCTCTCGCCATCGGTCCAGGAGGGCATGGAAGCAAGTGTGTGCCCCCGGATCTGCGCGGGGTGGGCTGGGCTGGGCTGCAGTCTGGGGGGCTAGCCCCAGCCACCTGCCACTGGGCTGCACTCCGTGGGGTGGGTGGAGCCAGGGCTGTGCTCTGGGTGTCTAGCCCCAGCTGCATCCCGGAGTGCAGCTCTGACTCTGCCCGCCCTGCAGAGCACAGTGAAGCAGGGACTATGCGGGGGCTGCAGCCACCCTAAAATTCCCCATACCTCCTGCCACTGGCTCTGCCCCAGTCCAGGTGTACGTGTACACGCCCACCCCCATGCCCTACTGCTGCTCCCCCAGCCAGAGTGGAGCTGTGGCTTATCCAGGAGGTGCAGGGAGGCTAGGCGAGTGGTGGGAGGGCATAGCCCCTGCTCCCAGCGCCTTCTGCTGTCTGTCTGGGACACAGCCCAGCCCAGCCCGCCCCATGTAGATCTGGGGGCATATGCCTGTTCTCATGCCCTCCCAGACAGAAGAGCAAGTTCTGGACTGGCGGTGTGCAGTGGCACACAGTGGCAGGAGTCCTGCTCCCCAAGTCCCATGCCCTCCTGCCCCGGCTGGCCAGCTTGTCCCATCCCTGATCCCTCCCTCACTGTGGGGAAGTTGATCTGCCCCCTGCATGCCCCTTCCCTCCCTACCTCCACTCATCACAATAAACTTACCAGCTGGAGGCAGCTGTGTCCAGCGCCATGGAGCCTGTACTGCTGCCTGTATAGTCTATGGCCAAATCTCCAAATTGAATCGGGACAGTGATTCGAATCACCAAATTGAATCACTGTCAGTCCGAATCCAAATTGAATACTTGCTGCTTTGCAAAGGTCTACTAATTATTTCTGTCAGGAGAGAACTCATGGTCCTCGCTGACCTTCCTTATCATGAAGAGTGAATGTCTGAGTTGCCTCTGGTGGCTAAAGTGTCTTGTAGTATATTGAGTGTCCTTTGCTACACAGATGGGAACTGATTACAGTCCTGCTTTTATACGCTTCCTGTTTTGCACTGTCATCTGAAATTCAGACGATGTAATCTGTACAATAAGGTGGTGTTGTACTTACTTCTGGATTACTTTGAGGGCAGTTGGGGATGAGGAAGGAGACTTGCCCTCAAAGTGATCCAGAATTGACTTCTGCAATGTCTAAGAAAAATTCTTTCCTTCCCTTAAAATTATGGATGGGCAGGTTTTTTTGTTGACATTTGTCTGCTGCTCACTTCTGTTTACCCACCAATGCCCTAGTTTGGTTCCAGTTTTTTTTTTACTTATCTTCAAAGAAGGTAAAAATCTGCTGTATTATATATTAATGTCTTTATTAAATGTATATGCTGCCTTTCCCCAGAAAGCCTTGGCATGGCTTACAATGAAAGACAAAATAACTTATAAAATAACAGAATCAAATACAAAATAAGATAGTATATAACAAAACAAACTCCCCAAATAAAAAAAGAACTGCTCCCCCTTCCCTTGCCCCTATAGTGCCTACCTGTAGAAGAGAGAACAACTTAGGTGTCGTTGTCTGTTGCTATGCTTTTTCTACAGTTATAATTTTAGAACAGATCGTTTTATCTTTGACTGTTTGGTGGGACATGACTTGATTATGAATGTAGTTAGTGCTGTAAACTAATGAACGTGGACCCCAGTTAGTTTGGCTGTTGTGCTTCTTGGAAATTTGGGCCCGTATATCTCCTTGGAAGAGGAAATGTGGCTGCTCTGGGGCTAAGGGAACCACCTCTTTGTGAACTCTTAATCTAAGTATCAGATCTAATGTGTTCCAGGTTGCAGGCATGAATCCAGAGATAGCTTGTCGTAAACTCCCAGTACACAGTTTGACAGATTGTGTCTCACAGCATCAGAGGTGTGTATATGATCTGTGTGGTACTTGAGGATCACTCGAGACAACATGCATTGGCAAGATCACCATCAGTATCTCTACCAATTTCTACAGAAAACCTTTAGAGTGGAAATCTGTAGAGTAGTGGGAAGTGTATCTGATTCTGTCTGTTGACTAGGAGGTTAAGTGGATAAATCTAAATGATTTTTTTGGATGCTACTCTTCTTGTCTAGTTCAGTGTTTTATTGTGCAAGACATGGTTTTTATGGTGCCAGGTGAAGGTGGGAATTTTAAGTGCTGTGAAGCCTTGACTGGTAGAGAATTGATGGTAATGAATATCCACCCTCATTGAAATCAGGAGCTTAAGCTCTACTTCTGTACAGCTTCATCGTCATCTCATATCTTGTGGTTGCATTTGAAGTGTGCTAGGCTAATATTAGGTATTTCTTTTAGTATTTTTTGTTGGTATCTGTTTCCAGTGCTTTATTTTTCTGTAAAGTCCTTGCTGTGTACAGGAGCAAGTGGTTTATAATGTTGCCATCCTGTAATGGGGGTGGGAGTTAAAGGATAAACTAGATATCATGAGTGACAAAACTCTAGTCCTTCTCTGGGCATTTTGTGTTGCTTATCATGCAGGAAAGTGAAGGACTGGGTGTAGGTCTGTTGTAGAAAAATGTATCAGGAAACTAACCACTCAGAGCATTTTTTCTTTTGCCTTATCCATTATAAAGCTCAAGCTACTACTCAGTTCTGGAGCGCCTGAAGTTTTGGTTAAAAAATAAGTTGCTAGTTTCACATCATATTTGAGACCCCATTAAATGTGTTCAGTCGAAGTTCATTATTCTTACAGGCACTACAGTTTTGCCATAAATAGTTTCATATGCAGAAAATAATCTGCGCTCGCGGCTTGTTTATCACTGTCCTTTCTAGTTTACCATCAGAGCCTCCATCACAAAAAAAAAAGTCCTACTTTGAATTTCAGCTGTGTTTAAATTGCAGTGTCAAGTAAGCAATGCTGGCATTAGGAACCTTTTCTGTTGAAGTGAACAAGAGCATTTAATATGGAGACACTACAAAATAGAGAACTTGGAAAGGATAAGCAAATGTAAAGATGTACAAAGTATAGGAAAGTAACTAGTGCTTTTATGGGTGCTGAACCTAAGATACTTTTAAGAAGGCCTGGTTTTCAGGGA
This sequence comes from Alligator sinensis, assembly GCF_000455745.1. Taxonomy (NCBI): domain Eukaryota; kingdom Metazoa; phylum Chordata; order Crocodylia; family Alligatoridae; genus Alligator; species Alligator sinensis. Next base: position 2,766,961 of record NW_005841924.1, read on the forward strand.
AAGGGGCATCTCTGGTGGGACACCCAAAATCATTAGTCTCTTTTGAAAACTTGAGCAAAAGTACAAATACTGATAGCTAGGTAGACAGATTTAGTGAGGCTATAAAGTGTCAGAATATTAACAGTTACATTGCAAAATATTAACTTTTAAGAATTGCTAAGTATGAAGTTGATTGGTAAGAGAACTAGGTGTTTGAGAGGTCTAAGTAGGATCTTAACTGTTTTAAAATCAGACAATTTAAAAGTTGTTGTATGCAGTGGAACTTTCTTCTTTTAAGTATAGATTACATGTTGTCTTCTGATCCTATCTCATTTATATTTTTATTAGTTGGCTCACTATCACATGTATAATTTATTCAAAAAGGGAAATAAAATGCGACATTATCTTTTTTTTTTTCTTAGTTATCACTATGAAACTTGACCCTGGAACTTAATGTTGGAGGCTTTCTTAGTACCTGTAAAAAATTAGCTTTTGTTTCCAGGATATGATGCAAGCAGGATAAGCCAGTGTTAGAAAGCAAAAATGGAGCCAATAAAGAGGTTTTCTTATTGTAATAGCCAGTTTCTGTTTAATATCACTGAGCAGGATGAGGTTTTGCAGTTTCTCATGGAAATAGCATCCATGGTACTAAAATGATTACCTCACTCTCAGTACCAGTGCCAAGCACTTAGCCCCACAGTGAACACACGGGGTTGATTTTCAACATGAAACAAGCCAGAAGTGTGGAATGACATATTCAGGTGACAGTTATGGTTCTATTGCCTGTAATTAGCACCTCTTAACATGCAAACCTGCCTGTGCCTTTTCCAGGCTGTTGAAGCTCAAATACGAAGTTTTGGACAGACCCCTTCCCAACTGCTTATAGAGCCACATCCTCCAAGAAGTTCTGCCATGCAGGTGGTAAGTGCCATGTTAATGCTTTGCGACCCATTATTTTGATCGTTTTTGCATTGCTGCTTTAAATATGTAGATCTTGATTTTTGATTTTGTGTATCTATAGAATCTAAAATTTGATACATTAAATTATAAAAACAACCTATGAGTGATGTGTTTGCAGGGTTGCTGACACATGCAGTGATTAATTAATTGCTATTGTCAATGTATTTGTTGTTACAGTGCTAGTGAGGGTTCGTAGAACAGAATATTTTCTTAAGTGTAATCCAAGAACGCTTGACCAACTTAATTTGTTAAACTGTACTTGTGCAGGTGAGAGCCAGTCAGCAAAAAAGATGGTGTTATTAGTTCTTTGGCGGATCCCTTGAAACCTGTAGATTTAGGAGGTGACCTCCCTTTCCCCGCTTCCCTCAGGCCTAGTCTTCCCCCTAAAATAAAGATTGCTGGGCATTCACAAGCTGACACTTGCATAGTGACAAATTTGATTCAGTGTATTTTTCAGTAATACTAGGGTGATAAAATCCAGGTACTAAGTATTAACATGGTTTCTATTTTACCTCTACTTGTATTTAATATAGTTTTATTTTATAACCATTATTTTATTATCCATTACTTTTCGTTACTGTCATACACAGTTGCAAGATCTAAAATAGCATAATTTATGTAGCCATGGATCCCTGAAACAAACATTGTGCTAGTTGACAAGTCTTTTTAAATGTTACGTTCCTTTGCTGGTTAAAGATGGATCAAGTATTTTAAAAATTAAGTCTTAGTAGAGGAATTCTGTCTATCATGTAGTTAGTGTAGAACCTGTCTGTGAAACTATTGTTGTTAGGTTAAAAATGTGACAAGAAAGTTTTAGATGAATTATACAAAATCTAAAGTTTGTATAATACAACTAAAAACACTGTCCCATAGCTATCTAATGGACTGAAGTCTTTACAGCCAACTAATTTCTCGGCTGGGTGTAGTGACTTCCTTGCTACTAACTCTCAGTCATGTGAACAGCCACTATCATTGGGTTTTATCACGTTAGTGCATGGAGACGACCTCAGTAACTACTGAACATCGAATGAAAAGTTCCATTCAGTGAAGTTAATTTTTCCTTCAACTCCTATAGCTTTTCAGAAGAGCCTACATGCAGAGACTGAAATGGAGTTTATGGCTTACTTTAACAGTTTTTAGCTATTGACATAATTTTACAGAACAGTTGTGTTAAGAATTTAAAATGCAATGTAAGAAGAAAATGGGGAAAATATGAGCAAAAGTATGTTCTCAAATGCACGTTTTATCATTATATTATTTACTAAAATTTCAAAGGTTTTTTTTCTGTGTATGCACGTGAATAGAGCAAAAATAAAAGCCACTGTGTTCTGTATTTAAGTGCACAAGCCATAATATACACCAGGTGTAGTAATTAGCAGTCACACGAAGGCTGCCTATTTGTCTGGTTTTGCTGCTGTTGCTGTATCCCCCTGTGTTTTCACACCATCAGATAGCTGGATTTAATTGAGGCCACATCAGATGAGGCATTACTGACACCTTTAATTGAATGAGCATCCAGGGAGGATTAACTCATAATATTGATTGGCTTTTAGCCACTTGCTCAGAAGGGTGTCTGGGTAGCTTATTAGTTGCTTTTATTTACACCTTTATGCAAAGACTGTAAATAGGAATTCATAGTGCAATATGTTTTTCTAAGTACTCTTAATAACTTTTTAAAAAGGAGTGATAATAAAAATGCAAATGTATTTAATTTGTTTTATTAGTTCTGTATAAATATATATTAAATGTATGCACTTATGTACACACGTATGTGCTGAAGTATTGCAGGTGGAAAACAGCCAGGAACACTTCATCAATACATTTCAATTCCATAAAGAATACCAGTTTAGTTTTTAGGGAATGGACATACTAGGAAAAATATGGCTGACAGTAGACAATATGATGATAACTCTGTATTATTGTAGACTTTCACTTTCTTTGGAAGGGAAAACGGGGCAGTGAAAATGAGTGTATTAAGTATCTGCTAATTTCTTGGCTACAGAAGTACTTATTTGATATTCACATTATGTAGATTTCCCAAATTTAAGATAAACAATATTTTGTTTTGACTTTTTGCAGCAATCTTTAGGGGGGTTAGTTCTAAGCATCCCAATTTGTGAGTAACTCGCCCTCCTCCTGCATAAAAATACTGTATTCATAGGAGTTAGGGGGTTCTTCTAGGAGGGAAAGGTATTTGCAATGTAATAGGGTGTTAACTTTGGTTCTGTGTATTTTATAAGCATGTTTCTTTACTACATTTAATTATGTTTACTTTGCAACACACTTACAATTAAGCCTCTCTCTTGTATTCAGAAGTGTTACTTCTGTGCAACATAAATACACATAGAGTAAATATCTACTGTATGTGTGTATATATAATTTATTTTAGTTTAATTTTTTTTCTCTCTCCCCGCCCCCCTCCCATTTAGCTTGTAAAGAACCTTAGTCTGCCAGCTAAATGCAGCTTGTCATTCCTGCCAACAGGAATTTCTTTTGCTCACTTCTTTGGCTACTGTGACCTCTGGCATTGCTTTCTGTGGTGTGCTGCAACTGTAGATATGAAACAAAATTCTATTGTCAGAGTCAGGCCATTGGAAATGTTGTAGTTTAACTTGCAGCATTCTGTAGTAGATGTTGACTTCAGATGTGTTGTTGTTCAGTATTTTCATCCTAATGGCAGACATGAAGAATGCCCACTCAATTTGATTGTTTCCATTGGCCTCTCTGTTATTGCTGTGTTTGCTTTCACTTGCAGTTGCTATTGGTTCTTGTATGTTTTAATCCAGTCTTCCTTCTCTTGTCCTGTCCTGTCTTCTTTCCCTCCCCTCCCCATCTCTTCTTTTTCTCTGTATTTGGGTTCTTGTTGTGTGCACTCAACAGTATCTCCTCCTGCAGAGTCCATTGATGTTCACAGACCAAGCTCAACAGGATGTCATAATGGTCCTAAAGTTCCCGTCCAACTCCCCTGTCACTCACGTAGCAGCCAACACCCAGCCTGGCCTGGCAACTCCTGCTGTGATCACAGTCACTGCTAACAGGCTGTTTGCTGTAAACAAGTGGCACAATCTTCCTGGTAAGTAAAGTTCCAGCAGTACCAGAAAGTGATATTTTTTAAAATATGGTCTATTTCAAAATTTTTAGCAGAATTGTGTTAAATTAAAATAGTGAGCATTAATCCAGCTGTACTTATTGTGACATATTGTACGCATTGCAAGTAGACAGAGTTAGGAAGCACTAAAATCCAAATGTTGAACAAATTATTCAGTGGAAATGGTTTCTTTGTCTGCTCGTTTTAACCAGAACCATCAAGTAACACGAAGAAAACATGAGCAGTAGGCCACCACTTTAATATAATAAACAGTCACATGCATCCAGTAGGCTAAACTGAAAACTGTGGTGACATACCCTGTTGCCTTCTATTAGACATCCAAAAACCAATGGCATTCAGTTAGATCAGTGTTTCTCTGGGGTACTTTGAGATCCTTTCAAGGGTGCTGTGTAGTGCCATGCAGTGTTAGCACTTTTAGATGGGCTAACATGATTCATTTTCTGAGGAGTAACTCAAGTCTACTGAGGGGCATTTCAAATTGATCAAGGGCTACCTTAAATCTAAAAACATGGAGAACCATTGAATTAGATACTTCAAGATATTTTCTGATTTAAGCAAAAAAGGCACAATATTTCTATAAGCACCCATGTTAATCTTTTTTTTTCCCCTTTTTAATTTGTTAGTCTATAATATATAGGCAGTTCTGTTTTCAACCCCAGGATTCTCCAGTCCTTATTGGTTTCATCCTTCTAACCTAATTCTAGCAGCCTCAATCCAGAGCCACAAGCAGTTAATTTCTAAAGCACCACAATGAATTGTTACATGGTCAAAGGCCATTCATTTAAAAAACAAAACAAATAAATAGCCTGGTCCATACATCAAGGGATTATCTCCTAATATGTGAAACATGGATTCATGTAAAGGTGTATGGACCCATGTTCCTCCAGTTACATTCTGGGGAAAAAAATGAACCCCAGCATCCTGTTCTAACTATTGTTAAATCACTGATTCACCAACATGTAAATGGTAACCTCAGTCAAACACCATTTCACCTGTGCAAGAAGCTCTTTATCTGGCTAGCAGAACTGTGGATAATACTACCTGCATTTGGATGGAAATAGGAGGACAGCAGCTTTCCAAATTATTATATGACCACAAACTTCTTTTCAGTTGTCTGAGAATCAGAAAACCTCTATGAGGTTATATGTTTTAGCAGTCGTATTTGGAAAAAAATACCCTTTAGGTGTTCTAAAATGATAGGTGTTGACTGTTTTTTCCCACACTTCTGCTGGTTGATGATCTGTGCCAGAGCAACAAATGCTTGACATGGCAACCTCCATATCCTGGTTCTGTTCTGACCTCTGAAATGGCAGTGCGCTACGCTAATCCTCTGAACCACTGTCACCTAAGGGCATTTCAGGAGTGTTCTCTCTGCAGAGAAATGGGAGTAATGATATGCATCAAAACCCCTTTCAGAAAAAGTACACTGATCACTACTCTAGGCTACTGTGGGTTACTTTTGGGAAAGATGGATGTAGCTTCCTGAAGTAAAGGCAGGGTAGAGCAATAAATACTTGGCATCTGCTTCTATGATCTTGAGAACCACTAGCCTTTTGAGGCATCTTGACAGGAAAGTTCAGTTGGTTAGTTGCTGGGTTGTCACTGTTACTATTAAAAAATCCCATACCTGCCTCTCTACCAGTCTAATAGCTTTACCAACCAGGCACCCATTCCCAAGTAAGCCCATCTAGACAGGGCAGGAACCTGTACTCTATTGGTATTTAATTGTTCCTGTATTTATTTATTTCCATTTAAAGTACATAATCAAGCTGGTGATGTTAATTATTTATAGTAAAATGTACTTGTCCAGGTATTTGAGGAAATGTTACACTTAAGATTGATCTTTTATACCTGCTTGCTCTTCAAAAGGTGTTTTGCCTTTATTTTATTGTAAGGGTGGAAATAAAGCAAAGTTTGACTGAAACTGAAAGAAAACCAGGAAGAAAACATTTTAGTGATATACCAGATGTAGGCTTGTAGAATTATTTGTTTAGCTTTATTCAGACTTGTGAATAAGTGCTTTTTGGAGATGGATGAAACATTAAATACAATGAGACCAGAAGATCCCTGTCTCCATCATGAACTGACATTTTTTAAAGTCCTTTGTGTTTTGCTGTTCAAAGCAGGCTTTTAAAAAGTAAAGGGGGAAAAATACTATTTGCTACAGTCAGCAGATGGTTGTCACATTTTGTTTCCAGTGCTCTTTACCACTTAATTTTGTTTTGTTGCGACAGGAGAGGTTGCCAGTAAAGCATCTGCTGTAGCTTATGGCTCAGGATCGGAGCTGCTGCTGATGGCACAGATTCAGAATAGCACTAATCTAAAATAAATGTTTAATAAGCAGCCATGAAAGCACCTGGAATTTTTTTATTTAGTAAAGGCAGAAGAAACTTGGACGACTAAACAGTTGTGTGTAGGGATTGATTTATGAAAATTTATGTGGCTTAACATGTTAAAATAATGCAGAGTTTTAAAATATTCTTTCCTGAATTCCAGCTCATCAAGGTGCTGTACAGGACCAGCCATACCAGCTGCCAGTGGAAATCGATCCTCTCATAGGTCTGTCACTTCCTTCTCTCTTTGCGATTCATTAAGCTCTGTATGGTGGCCCTGAAGTGTAGATTACGGTTGTTTTTCACTTGCTGGTTGCTGGGAATGGAATTTTCCTGATAAACCATTTGCATGCAAATTGGAATGCAATGAGCTGTGGCTATGCTGGTATTTCATCAACTCCCCCTCGTTGGTTTGCCTAATTTGAACAGGCCTAGGACGTGTGTCAGTGAAAATTAATATGGATGCTGTAATAATGTGTGATTGAGAATGTGCATGAAGTACTGTCAGGATAATATTGGATCTTTTCATCACTCAGACTTGTTGATGAGCAGGAGCGAGGCACGTTATGATGAATTGGTGCACCGGTAATGTGATGGAGCTCCTTTGCCGGGGAAATTTTCATAATAACAGTGGGGTTCTTAACAGCACCGTGTTGTGAAAAATAAAACCATGGTGCCAGAGCTTCATCATTAAAGGAGATCAATCCTTTCTTCATAGACCTGCTGTTCAGGCTGAGGGGATTAATGTGCAATTGCAAAGCGGTTCCAAAGTTGAATTATATTGCCCAGCCAGTTTTAGTGTTAAGATATTAGTATTCATTTTTTCTAGGGCACTGCATCTTTTGGAGCGCCATCAGCAGTTAAATGTTTTTTCTTTTATTAAAAGGGGAGCAGAGTCATGCTTTTGTTTAAGTGTGTATAATAGATTATTTTATGAATTGTTGAATTGGTGTTTTGCATTTTAACACATGGGTCAGGTTTTTTTACATTTATAAACCCTTATTTTTGGGGAGAGTTTACTATTTGGTTATAATTCAGCTGCCTGCAACTTGGTTCATTATGTTGCCTTACAAGAAAGTGTTTTAAAAACAGGAATAACTTCCTAATTTTCTGTGTGACAAGGAAAAATATCAACTGTCTTTTAAAAAATTTTCATACTTAAAATGTAGCTCATTTGAAAAAAAAACAAACAAGCCCTCTTATTCTCAAGCTAGTATTCTATTGCATGAAAATGGGAGCTGGATTAGCAAACCAAGAATAATCATTTATTCTTAATCTAGAGTTTTGCCTGACTCTTGAATGTGGTGGTATGGTATTCTTGCATAGTAGCCAATTTACCATAGTAGAGTAAAATAACTTGTCTATTAGATCAATTGGAATTAATATTCCAAAATTATATGTACATCATAAATTCATAGGTACTGCATAATACCTGTCAATAAGACTGCAGTGGTTTCAAAACAGCCACTGAATTATATTGAATAAATTATATGATGACTAGAATATATATGATGCATAAGCTAAATGACATCAAGTCTAAAAAAAAATCTAAACACAAATTGGTGGATAATTTTAAAATTCAATTTTCCAAATATTTTCTGGTATTTTTTCCTACATTTCTCTTATCTCAAGCCTACCTGTGTACTAGAATGCTTAACATTTAAAACAGTGAGGTAGAAACTAATAGTGTTGTATGAAACCTGATATTGTCATACATTAATTATAATGCCCGCATTTTGATAAATTTCAGTGTAAATGGAAGAATATAAATCAGACATCAAAAGATGTTTAAAAAACACAGTTAAACACCCAAGGAATTCACAAAGATTTACAAAAGCCAGTATAATTTTGCGTGTCTGGCTACATTTCCATCTTCCCTATTATAAGGAACATTGGAAAAAGAGATTCAGTTTAGATGTGCCTTTACATTTTTACTATTTATCAAAACCATACATGCTATTCAGGTTAGCATTTCCAAAGAGAACATTTACCTTGAATTTTTTGTAATACAGACCCACTTAAAATAAATGCAAAACCTCTGAAACTTGGTTTAAAGTTTTTTCCCCTCTATATCTGTTCATTTAGTAAGTTTCCTAGCGGCACCCAAATTCCTTTGGACATATTTAAAAATAAAATGTTTAAAGGCTTTTTCCTAGCACTGTTAAGTACCTTCACTGAGCATACACTAGTAATTGTATGGATAATATTAAAGGTTTCTAATTGTGACTAGACACATTTATCTAGAAATGGCACCTAAGAGAACTACAAAATTATACTTTTATGGTTGTAGCAGGAATCTTGTTGTAATCTTAGTCATAAGAAGGGATTCATGTTACTCTCCTTCTGCAGTTCCACAAGGAGGATGTTATAAAATAGTAATGTTTGTTATGAAATGAATTTTAGATCTTGGCATACAACACTTTCTGAATGACTGGTTCACAGCAAACCTGTGTGTTGATTGTTTCTTGGTTTTTGTGTGTTGTTGTTTCATAATAATAATATAGAGCATGCATTTATAGAGGACTATTATTACTTTGAGGCCTCAACTGAAATGCAGTCCTGTTGTGTTTCCTGTGAAAACACACAGTTATAGTCCCTCTACTGAATTGTTTACAATATAAATAGGTAAGACACCGAAGGTTAGGAAGTGTTATCATCATTTTACAGACAGGGGAGACAAGACATGGAGATTACACACTTGATCCAAAGCCCTATGAAAGTCCATCTCCTGCATGGGTCTGTACTAGAGCTGGGGACTCAACTCACCTGAGTCTAACTAGTGCCAAAGCTACAGAATCAAACTTTTTTCTTCCTGTTTTTACTGTTCTCAAGTGAATCTTCCACAAATCCCCAAGTGTGAGGAGTACAATACTGCCAGAAAGCGCCCTCTCAATATAGGCTCAAATAAAAACCCTCAGACCTTCTCATAGATGGGCTAGTAGCAGTTGGTTCTAACTTCATCATTTGGGCTGAAGTTTCAGATCTTTCTAAATGTTTGAGCTATGTTTTTTCATGCTTTCTGCCTGTCTCAGGCATATTGTATTTTTTGTTTCTTTTAAAAAAATACTTTAGGCAAAATGGTTCAGTTGTTTCCAAGAATGAAGCCAGTGAAAAGTACGTTATTTTTCCAAGGATAAATTCTACTGAAATTAAAAAACAACCCTCCTTCCCCCCGCCCTCCCATCCCCTTCCCTCCCCGCCAAACCACACTTGCACATACACACACTCTCTCTCTCTTTCTCTGTCTCTCTAGTGTTGACAACCCCTTTGGAGGATGGTTTTGAAATTTGGCAGGATAATAGCCTTTGTGCCAAGGATGTGTCTTTTGCCATCCCTGTCACAATTGGGTTCAGATTGGCTGAGTTATAATCCTTTGAAAGCAGAGATCACACAAGCTCAGTAGAATCAATTGGAATCTGGTATATTTTTTCTAAAGAATCTGTCTACACTGAATATGCTCCAGCATGGGGATGAGCAGGATGTTTCTGTAGTTATCAGTCTGGGGTGCAGTGTGCCATACTGAAGTCAGGTCTGAGCCACTGACCTGAGAGCTGGATGACTCTCACTATTGTGCTCCATGAAAAGCCCCAAACTATGCACTGGCAGCATAAAGAAGTAGGCTACCTAACTTAATGCAGAGGGGACAGGTGCCATGGAGAGGAATGGGAAAATAAATTTGGGGTGTCCCAGAATTTGGATGAGGAGTTATGAAAAGGAAAACCAGGGGTAGGAGCTTGTGAGGAATGAGGGAAAGGGTGCAATTGGAGAGCAGGGATGTAAGGAAGAGCTGGATTGCATGAGAAGCCAGGAGTGGTTAACTGGGACTGGCACATGGGGATCTGGATCTATACCTTCTAGAAACACTTCCCTCTAGACTGTGAACAGATTCCCAGGCTTTGCCATTTCTCTGCTGACAGCAGATAACTGTGGAAAGCCATTAGCAACGTGCACACACATCTCATTCCCCTCCACTACTAGACTATATGGATGATGGCAGCCTGCTTCTGCTGTCAGGTATTTAGCTGTTGCAGGTTGCAGAAATGAATCCAGTTGGTCCAAAGGATCTAGCCCTGCTGATGAGCCATGAGATGGTCAGTAATTGCCAAATGATGAAATTTCCAGAGAAAGGGGTTGGTTTGCCTCGTCTGTATTAAAACGTCTCTGCAACTTCACTTCAGTCTTCTTGTGCCTGTACATGAAAATTTAGTTCTTAATTTCATGATCATGTACTATTTTGTCCCACCAACACTCTGTAGTGGTCAGTCTGGGGTGCAGAAGTTGGAAAGCATGTAGTGAATTAGGTGTGGGACTGCAGAAAGAGAAAGGATGATATTTTGATTAAGGCAGTTGAATGCTGCCCTAGAGAACTGGAGTCTATAGCTGCCTCTGCTATAGAGTTCCTATGTGGTGCTCAGCAAATTTTTGAACCTGGCTTTCCTAGGTATTCGCAAGTTGCAGATCTCTCATTTTCTTAGTAACCAATTTGAAACTTTGTTTCCAAAATGCAGATGTAGAGAGCACTTGCAGCTACAACTGAAGTCACTGGGTGCTATACTTTGAACATAAAAAAGGGCTGCATAAAAGCTATTAAAAAAATAAGGTCCCAGGCATCTCATATTGGACATTCAAAATCAGTGATCTCAGTCTTTCAGTGGGTTTCTCCATTTGTAAAATAGAATAATGTCACCTCTCGACTCACAGGGATAGAGTGAAACTAAAGCTATTGGAGCATGTTTGTTTAAAAGCACTATGGGATCTGATCCGTAATCCCCAAAATTGTGTCTCCTGCCATCACACACATGCATAGAAAGAGGCATATTTATGGCATCAGGGATTAGATCTTGATTGTGCCCTTTGTACTTGCCAGGATCATGATCCTGGGACTAGGGCTGACAGTCAACTGATTGTTGGCCCTGGGACCACACCTGGGTCAGTTTGAGACAGGATAGTACCAGGGTTGTTAGAGACCACATATGGTTTTTGGATCAGGACAGACAGTAAGCTAAATGTTGGAACTGGCCCTGGGGAGCCCTAGAAATACTACGTGTTCAATTTAAGGTGCCATACAAACTAGCCATAATAATGTTCTACATAGTATGTGAAACATTTTTATGGCTGGTTTGCCATTTTATAGCACCTTAAATTGGGTGCACATGTAGCTAGCACCCTTTCCAGTTATGCTGTAACACATTAATCATAGCATAAATGTTACATGTAGAGGGGTCATAAATTAAATAATGTATATGAAGCACTTAGATGCTACAGTGATATGTGCCAAACGAGAGCCCCTGAAGCAATTAATTATTCTATATTTAGTGCAGTGTTTCCATAGCCTGTACATGAGCCGTATGCTGAGCAATGCAGGGAAAACAAAATATTGAGAAAGTCTTGATAAGTGAGCCCCTTATATTCTCTGTGTGTATAAAAATAGAAATTCATATGATAAAAATGGACCATGATCATGTAATCAAAGACTGTCATAATGCATTCACAAGAGGGAATCAAGGAGGTGCAGGTAAACTTAATTCCTAATGCCTTTATTTTTTAACTTTTGATTGTTTACCTTTGCAACGTTAATGTGTGTGTGTGTGTGTGTGTGTGTGTGTGTGTGTGTGTGTGTGAGAGAGAGAGAGAGAGAGAGAGATCTATAAATAAGGCCCATGGAAAACCAGCTGAAATAATCTGCTTTTAAATAATCTCTTAATATATGGTTGTAAGATTCCTTCCTAAAATCTAATTGCTATGAACAGGGAATATGGAAATAACTATCTATAAAAACAAGATAGTGCACCTTGCGACTATATGTCTTAGGTTATATGAAGTATTTTAAGTCTTTTGCCATTTTGATCTCTCATTGTGTTAAGCTCAGAACACCCTTCCCCGCCCCCCCCCCCCCCCCCCCACACACA
>NW_005841924.1:2779260-2827391 GCF_000455745.1 Alligator sinensis
GTAATAATATTTCCTAGGTATGGATACTTTGATAATTAATTAGTTAAATTTTCTATGGTGCTCCAAAATTGTAAAGTGCTAAAAATCCTATTATTAATACTAATAATTGTGTCAGATATGTATTATATTTTCATCATAATAGCACAACCATCTCTGATAACATTTTGGAAGAGTAATATTGTTAGCTACCACATAAGACTATTGTTTTCAATTGTGCCACTTTTTTCTCTGGTAGGAAAGAAATGATTAGGCATTTTATTTCTGTCCCCTTCATTCTTGCAATTATTTGCCTTTTTATTTTTCCGTTTAATTTTACTTAAGGAGAGGATGAGTTGCATCTGGGAGGTTATACTACATGAAACTATTATTATTCCCAAAAGTGTAGTGGGCACTTTATTGTACAGCTAGAAAGATATAGTTCCTGCCACAAAGGGCTTACAATTAGATTTTAGACAAGATGTAAAGAGGGAGGGTAATGAAGTGGTGGGACAGAGTTGAGGGAGCATAAAGGTTAGCAGCAATAAAATGAGTTTACAGTTTAGGTATGAGCATATCAGTTTGAAAAGGTAATAGAATTCAGTTCTAAAGTCCTTACTCTGTTTGTTTTTGTATCTTTTTCTTTTCAGCCACCAATACAGGTATGCACAGGAGGCAAATCACTGACCTTTTAGACCAAAGCATTCAGGTTCATTCTCAATGTTTTGTCATCACTTCCGACAATCGTTACATCCTTGTGTGTGGCTTCTGGGACAAGAGTTTCCGAGTTTATTCTACTGATACAGGTAAATATAACTTTAACACTAGACTTTAACACTGTTATAGTCTAGCTTGAATGGTTTGGAATTGAGGAGTAAAGTGGATAGGAACAGTATTCTTTATCCTTTAGTGGCCAAATTGTTTTCCGTTTACTACTACATTTTTTTCTTCCCTTAAATTATGACACCGGGGAGAGGGGAGGCAGGAGGCAGAGAACTAAGACAATTCTTGGTTCTTCCACTGTATATGTAACATCACGAGCAGAAGTTGCTGGTTACCATCTTTGTGTATGCCAAGGGCTCGTGTTTAAGTATATCACCTAATGTCAAATATATATATTCTTTTGTCTCTGCCTCCCAAGAGGCACGCTAAGCTTAACTCTGTAGATTCACAAGAAAACTAATCTGTTGAATCTACATGAAGTTTTGCATACTAAGAGACTTAATTGTTTTTAGAATACTTATCTGAATGAACTTATGTTGTTCATATGTATTGAAGAAAAATAGTTTAAGAAATATGGGAGAAGGCATATGGAAGAGTACCAGAACATATAAAATTTGAGAAAGGAAAACCTTGTAAAGCCATAAAGCTTGAGGAGCCCAAAAAGTATATTACAAGGATGGAAATACAGCCGTTAGAAAGAATGAATTTATTCACATCTTGTAAATTAGTCAACCTGATTAATATCCATTAAGTCATTGCAGCAGTTACATATTTTCAAAGAACAGAATTCAAATATATGTCAGGCAGAGTTGAAAAGAATTGAGTGTTACTGTCATGGAACATCAGGAAAAATAGGTATGATTTTCTTATAACTGCATTATAGCACATTTATTTGGGATTAACTATGGTTAATGTTTGTGGACTATCAACCTTCTAGTACAGTGGTGCTCAACCATGTTGCTTGGCAGTCCGGATGGGCAGTGCCCAGTCCATCCATGGGCTGGATCCAGCTGGCGGTCCCAATTCAACACCTGGGTGGATGCAGCACACCTAATCTGGCTGTGTAGAAGAAGGAGGGGGAAGGGCATGGGGAAGAGGGCTTGACCCAGCCCCAACTCAGCCCCACAGGGGGAAAGGAGGCATGGCTTGGTCCCAACCTGGATGCATGGGGAGAGAGGAGAGGGGGCAAGGGGGCGTGACTTGGGCCCAATCCAACTACAGGGGTGTTTGGCCCATACCCAGTCCAATTGTACAGGGTGGAGGGGTCATAGCTGAGCTCCATGGATTGAAAATTTTGGCAGCAGGGGAGGGTGGCCATATTAATTGCCACTACTCCCCTTCTGGCAAATTTCCTGACTGGTGGGAAAGCCCCATGAGCCAGATGTGATGGCTCCGTAGGCTGCATTTGGTCTACGGACCAGAGTTTGTGCACCCCTGTTCTAGCAGATTATTAATGTCTAAAAAATATCTGATGCTTGTTGTCTTTTCCTAAATAGATTTGTTAATAATGTGTTTTGCTTTTGCCAAACCAAAATATTTTATAAAAATCCATTAATATTAAACTTCATAGGAAAATTTGGAGGTGGTGGTATATCTGTCATTTCTGAAATTTAATATGCCTCTGTTGCAAATGAAAAGTTCCACATGCTATATTTTGACTGCATTTCTTTATGCAGAACCTTCGATTTAATTGCCTCCCTTCCATATTTTTGAACCTTTAGTGATGTGTTATATATAGAAATCTTTAGAAAACGTTCTACATATTTTCTTGAATGCATAAAATAATTATTAATTCATCTGTTCTTCAGTGTTTCTATGCTGAAAAGTGGACATTTTCACAGCGAAAAAACTTTATTTTGGTAAACGTAACAAATCTCATCTGCAAATATTAAATATTAAGTCATTGTAATTGTATTTAAGTCATAGAGATTACTGAGAAAATTTCTAGCATAACTAATTCTGATATGCTTAAACGTAAAATATTTACACTTGCTAGGAAAGTTGTAAAAAACAGAATGTTTATTTCTGGCTCTTCAGTTTGTTAGTACCTGATATACAATCAAAATCCGGCTGAAGTTACAGTTTATTTTGTTTTAAATTAAAACAAGAATATTGCACTGAAATACTTCTCCAGAATCTGGTGGAACAGCAAGGGAAAAAGACTATGTGATCAGTAATGTGTAATGGCAAGCTATCGTAAGTGTTGATTTCAATTATATTTTAGCACTTACGCAAAAAAAGAAAAAGAGAACCTTTTTTTATTAGATTTTTGGGGGGTTTTGTAACAGGAAATACTTTTAACATAAATCATGCATTCTGGGCACTGCTAGTAGTGCAGAAGCACAATAAAACCCTTCCTCCAGCAGTGGGAATTAATTTCAGACAGCCCTTTAGATTCAGTAGTGCTGAGATTTGAGTCTGAATTTTTTTTTATTTGTAGCACAGCTGTCAAATAAAACATTAACTAGAAAATTTGTTCTGTCAAAAAAGGGATATCCTAGTGCCTGTGGTAATATTTGATGTTACTGTGTAGAGAGAGGAGGAGTGGTATTAAAGGAAATAAACAAAAAAAAGTTGAAGAACCCCTATGAGATTGTCAGAAAGTAATTTTACTAAGATAAAGGGAAACTGAGCATTTCTATTCTGAAGCTTAGGATAAATTGTGAGCCTTAGCCCCCAGGACAGTAACAATGCAAAATTAACAGGGTAGTACAAAAACCATGAGCAACTGTCAAACAAATAAGTTTTGAAGAACATTTTTTCTAGACTATAAGCCTAAAAGATAACTGCAAAAAAATCTCTCAAATTTATACCTGTTTTAAGAATAAACTTTTATGTTTTAAAAATATGTATCACCTTGAGTAGTTGAATAGCTACAGAAATGTCAGAAAACTGGATTGTGTAGTTGAATTCCTATTAAACTTTAAAAAAGTATTGATAAAGAAATGGAAGCTTCAGGGAAAATTGTTTTCTGAGTTTATATACATATTGCCTGAGGTTTATGTAACATGGAAGTATTTTGCTGCTACCTCCCTAGCTCTGCAGGACAACAGCTTTTGCTGACCCATATTGCTGACCAGCCAGCAATTGACTGGGACAGTTACTTGACCCTGTGACCTAAGTGTAAATCATTAGCCCAATAATAACTGCACTGATGTGACAAAACATTTTGGAGACCAAAAGAAAAAGTTTTAAATAGAATAATAAAATGTAATATAGACTAGACTTAACAGTGTGAATTCCTGGGCTAGATCCTATCCTACTTCTTAGGTGCCTTTGTATAGATCTGTTCTACTCTACTTGGATCCCTGAAAAAATGTGAATACATCTACTTTTGTAGTGTTGTTTTGTAACGAAGTTACAAAATTCAGTGAGGAAGAAGTCTCCCATTTTAGATTACTGTTTTTTCAGGGACCCAGACGGAGTGGAATAGGAACACACACAGTATCTGAGCTCACCTGAGTGGTATAGAAGGTGGTCTTTAGCCTACAGTTTTTAGTTTATGTCCCACTATCACAATCAGTTACTTTTCAGACTCATGGAACATTTTTTAAAATTATAAACTTCAACTCTCCTTTCATATATCTGTTGTATAACTCTACCTCCATGACAAAATCATAAAGTTTAGTGATGGACTTATCAGATCACTAAGTTTGTTTCCCTCCAGATACAAGATTGTTCCCTGTAATAAGTATACTTTCTACCATTTTGTCCGTTCTAGATTTAAGTCTGCAGTGTGATAGATCTTCCTTCTACCATGTGTTTGTCTTAAGACTTTCTCTCTCCTACCTTGGGGGTCTTCAAGAGGAGGCTGGACAGATATTTGGCTGGGGTATGACCCTGGCACTCGTTCCTGCCCCGGGCAGAGGGTTGGACCTGATGATCTGTTTAGGTTCCTTCCGACCCTAGGTACCATGATATTATGATTAGTCCAGACCAGTACCTCTCCCTAGCAGTCTGTTTCTGATATCCAGCTTAAATTTTATTATAAAAGCACCATAGTACTCCCTCATGTACCGCATTAAATAATTCCTCTCTTTCCAAGATGTGTTGCTGCCTCCTGAAATTTTTGGTGGTTTTCTCTATCTTAGACATTATCTAGGGCCTTTAGTTTTTCATTTTAAAACAGTCTGCCCAGCTCTTTTTATTTTTGTTGCTCTTTACTTGCTCTACTTGATTTCTAGTTTGTTCTCTTTTGTATAAATTTGATGCTTATAAATTAATGCGGTATTCTGAATGCAGCTGTCATGGAGCAGTGTAAAGAAAACATATAAGCTCTTACCTCTCAGCTGTGTAAATGCTTGGTGCTTTGGATCATGTACACGATCCAAAACTATATTGCCTTTTCTTTCTACCCTTTTATTGAAATTAATGTCTAATATGATGTCCACTACTAATGTATGTCATGTTCAGTATTATGACTTCCCTGTTTCCTGTTATCTTTAATTTCATGCTTCAGAACTATTTTCCCCAAGTAATATAGTTCACACTTTTTCAAAGTTGATTCTTATCATTTTGCCATGTTTTGTAAACTAAGGCTATCATGCTTCCATAATTTATCTTTATTTCCCAATATTTCAGTTTTTCATGGTAAGATGTATTAATGAGCATTTTACTCTTTCCTCTTGATTGTTAAAGAAAATAAATACAGAGTATCCCATCTCCCAGTCCGAATGGTCAGATCCTAGTAGCTCCAGCAAGATGGATTTTGTGCCTATTTCCTCTTTCCACACAGTTAGTGTTGGAGCAATGATGGTGTGCAGGCAGCAGATTTAAAGCCCATCAATGCTCCTGCTGTATTGTTGCATGTAGAAGCCAGCTCACGCATGTGGTCCACATTTCCTTCAGCCAAACTGCTGGAGAACGAGCTTTTCCCTACCATGCTTCCTTGGGGTGTGTGTTCTGATGGAAGGTTGTTATGGTCAATCTTGCACATGTTGGCATTCATGCATGCAAACCCAATCTGCATGAGCATCCTCATGCACACATTTCTGAAATAAATTAAAATAAACACATTTAGGTTAAAAAGTAATAGGTAGCATTCATGTTTATAGGCTCATGCATTGCACATTTTTTACCGTATAGCTGAAGTTGAGTTTATCTAGGTTTAGTTTGATATTAGTTTTTATGTATGTATATAGGCCTTGAGAATTCACACTGTATATAAGAAAAACGTAGCTCTTTGTGTATGACTTCTGAGCTTTTATGGGTATTGTTAGTGTTCTTGAAATCTATTTGAAATGAGTGGCTAATGTACAGTATGTGATAAAGGAACTAAGGTAGAAGTTTAATATTCTACAAAAATTCTCAGTTGGTTTCATTTTTCTTAGTTAAATGGTGAAAAATGGGACATGTTAATTTTTTCATATAACTTGCACTCTAAAAATCTCCCTTGTACTCCAGCTGTTTAGGAATCTCTATGTACCATCAGTAGGTTTATATTTTATGTTCCTTTCATCACTAAACGTTTAAAAACAGATTCTGCCATGTTTTCTCATTGGTAAATGAGTTTTAATGCATAAGTCCTACAAAAAAAACATTTTAATATGTTTCAGGTAAACTGATACAAGTAGTGTTTGGGCACTGGGATGTTGTTACCTGCCTTGCCCGTTCAGAATCCTACATCGGAGGAAATTGCTACATTCTCTCAGGCTCACGTGATGCAACACTGCTGCTTTGGTACTGGAATGGTAAAACCAATAACATTGGTGACAACCTAAATGGTAAGTAAAACGTACATTATATGTAAATTGCCTGGAAGTGGCATGATACAACACCTGTTATTACAAAATTGTGTGTAATACTAAAAATCAAAGTACATGTTTAAGGTTTCTTTTCCACAGGTGGTGTTATTCTTATTAACTAAGGATGTCATAGAAATCATAGAAAAGTAGAGTTGGAAAGGGGTCCAGAAGACCCCCTCCAGAGGTCATCTAGTCTACCTAAACCATCAGTTAGATCCATAATATAACCTCTCCATCAATCCTAACACAACACAAGACATAACACTAACCTGCCACAGGTAAAGTATAGGAACCACAACAGCCAGTGTCCTGCTTCTTATATAAGGTTGTTAATATATGCTCAAGAGATCCCAGGTAGACTACAGAGGAAGGCAGAAACCCCCATAGTCCATACTAATCATACCAATTCCTTTCTGAACTGAATATGGTGGTCAGTCTGCTGAGCAGAGGGGCAAGACCCTCTTGCCAGGAACCGCATCCAACTTTGGTCCCAGCAGGAACATAGGTGCATCCCAGGCAAAATCCCCTGCCTTCAGTAATTAAGCATAAGGAGAGCTTATTTTGACCACACAATGTAGAGATACACTTGTATGATGCATAACATTTCAAGTCTAAATGTTTGCCTCCTACACCTTGTAACTTTTTTGAGGGAAAACCCCCTTTCTGCTTGAAGTTTTGCATTCTTATTGTTACAAGTAAGGAGAAAACTGTTTCAGAAACCTAGAAGTCAGTTGGGCTTGCTACTTCACATTGTCTTTGTGTATTTTATAATCAGTCACTTTAACATGAATCATTCAGTAAAAAAAATTCTTTATCAATCTTTTTATTTAAAAAAGTGTATGTTCACATACTGAATCCTTTGTTCACACTGTCATATTGCTATGGTCATCAATAAGGATGTGCCCAACTGCTACTTAGTGAGAACAAGGAGTCAGGTATACAGTGGATGGATGAAAGTGACAAGCCACAAATATATTAATTTAACACTAGGGAGTTGTGTTTTGTGCCTTCTCCCTGTTCTTACATACCGGGTGCTTTAATTGGTTCCAGTGCAAGTTATTGGCCTTGCCACTTATAACCAAACCAGTAGCTCAGAGAAGACCTGCCTCAGCCTACTCCTGGCATTCATCTCAGTTCATGAACCTCAGGTTCCCCACCTTTCCTATAAACACAATGTCTATCAGCAGACTCCAGTAACTATTCCTCCAGGATCTTGGCCTCTATTTTTGGCCTCCTGGCTCACTCCTTAGGCCACTGGCTCAAGTTACAGTGAGCTAATAGTTCTACCTTCCTGATACTAAATTGTGAAACCAAGTTGCTTTCACTCAAGCTGTGCCTTCTGAATAGTATGAGGAAAGCAAAGCAGAAAGAAAAAAAATACCCACTGGATCTTATGCCAGTTTATCGCCTCAGGAAACATTTTTTTTCTGATACCAGAATAATCAGTAAGACATACCCAAAGCATCCTAAGAAAACGATGTGCCCTTAGTACAATTAAGGGGAGATGAAAACGGAGAAGCTACTAGTAGGGGCAAGAAGCTTTTAAAAGCCAGGGAGAGTCTAAATAGTTGGAAGGGGTATATGAAAGCCAGCTAGTAAGGAGGTAAAGGAGTGGAGGAAGGGGAAAGTTGGCAGCATATGCTTTTGATTTCTCCTCTGTCCTGTTAACATCCATGCCAAGATCCCTTGTGTCCCCAGTGACTGTGATGAAGGGGGAGGAGTAAAAAAACTTGGTGTCCTCCAAAGATAAAAGGGTTTAAGACAACCCTGGTTAAAAACAGACCCAATAAAAGAAAGATATTTTTAATCTGGTATAAGCTGTAGTTTTTTGATACAGTACCTGATAGCTTCCAGTCTGTAGTGTCATGGAATAATATCTTCAATAAGTATTGCACATGTTTTTTTAGTTATATTTGACTTTGAAAAACTGGTGATGGTTCAACTTAAAAAAAAAAAAGAAACTCCTGGAACTATTTATGAAAAGGTTGACTGAATACATTTGAAATTATTATCAATACTTGATCTTCTGAGATTAAATGATGTGTGTTCATTTTTGCCACTGGTCATAAAGTCCACAAACTGCATAGCTATCACTCGAGCAGATTACTAAATCTGCAGGCATAGTATAATTTAAATAACCTGAATCAAAGCAATGGAAAATCTTCCTAGATACGGTTAACATAATTTTGTAAGTACAAGAAGTGAATATCTTGGGTTCAAGGAGAACAAAGTCTCTGCAGGCACAATAAGCATGTATTGCAGTCTGTTGGCTCAGGGTAAGTGCAAACCTTGTAATATTCCTGAGGAGCCTGTAAACATAGGAAGCCCTGAGAAAATCCTGTTTTAAGAATGTAGGCTCATGTAGGAAGAACAAAAAAAAGCCTTAGTAGCAATAGCATAACTTGGTTTGTGTGGAGGGCGAGGGAAGGGAACAGGGGTAAGCAGAGCATCAACTCCGGGTGCCAGTTCAGAGGGGGCATGAGAATGGCAGCCCCCATGGAGCCAGCGTGACTGTTCCCACTACTGCAGCTGCTGTTTGGGGAGCTGGGGCTGAAGTGGTAACAATTTCCATGTGTGGATGCCTCTGCATGGAGAAATCAGTGATTGCTACCCCCCCCCTGCCACTGCACCCTCAGGGTGCCAGAATTTCAGTACATGTATGCTTAGTAATTTATTGCTATGAAACACTGAAGATTTGCTGGTGCTGCCAACCGTGATTACAAGTTCCACAAGTACAGCCTATTTTTTACAGATCTGTAGATCTAGTTTGGGGAGTGCACTTGTCACATTCCCAAACCTACCCAGGCCTGTTTACTTTCATGCTGTACTTTTGTATTGTATGCTTCTCTGAGACCAACACAAACCACTTGACAGGCTGAGATTTTGTATCTTTTGGTGACTAGATTTCATAAGTTCAGTAGCTACCTCATCTCGTGCAAAGGGTTTTTCCAGTATTTTAGATAAAACATTCAATTCTTTTTGTTTAAATCGGCTTTTTATTTAAACTAAGTTTTATTTAAGGTTAATATATTTAAAAATTAACTTATTTAAAATTGCATTTGGAATTATGACAAATTGTGCTGAGGCCCACATTCACTATATTTAAATCATTTAATTTAATTGAAAAATAACACTTGGACAATAAGAATTTGCTGCTGAAACTTTAAAGAAAATGAAAATACTTAAGTGGGTAGAATTAACTGGCTAGCACCTGAAGCAGCCCCTTCTAGCAATGCAGAGAGAGGATAAGATTTTGTTAGTTTTGAAACCTCAGATTACATGTTGACCCAAAACAATCCAACTGATCAACTTCCTATGTTATAGTAAACTTACCTTTTCATTTTGTGGGGCAAATTTGACATAGTTTTATTTAACAAATAAAATAGTTGGCTACCTCTTGAAGATGTTTTAAGGGAACTGATAATCTTTATATGTAAAATATACTTTTATGAAATGATAGGTGTTACAGGTACAAAATGAAATTTGTTAATTCCTACTTTTCAAGCCTTATTCATTGATCTCTGTATATGTCAAATTTGTAACAAAACCTGTACACCATGAAGACATTTTATATCTGTGTTTCTTCTTGCAGAGGTTATAAGGTGTCAAACTTGAATACAGTGCTTGAATAAGCCCCAGAGAAGCTATAATCTATGTTGACATCCATATATTATGATATCCACAAACATTATTAGCTGTATTTTTATGATAGTCTTCTCTGGATTATATGTGAAAACACTTATTATATTTTATACAGGTATAATTAAGAGGAAGATTTTACCTTGTGAAAGTGGTATTAAAAGTCAGCTGTACAGTTGCCAATAGTAAATATAAAATATATATAAAAATAATTTAGATTGTTTATCCTTGTGATGTCTCTTCCACTGATGTAGCTGGAACTGATGTCAAATGTAATTTGGTCCTTTAAAAAAATTCCAAACAAAAGTGTTTTGCAGTTAAAACAATACCCCTTGCCTCTGTTAAGGTGCGTCTAAGGCCATAGATAACTCTTAAATGTGCGGTTAAACTATACTGAGATATTAAAACAGTAACTGAAAGTGAATTCTTTGCAAATATTTATTCTTGCAGATATGAAAGGAAAGAAATGTCAGAAATCCTTGTCTACCCTAGTCTCATGGTAGATAAGAACTTAAACCAAGAGTACTTCATTAGCTGTAATTAGATCAGGTCTGGGCTGAGGAAGGGTGCTTTGGCTAGGTACAGGCATTACACTTTTACTGGTAAACATGATCGGAAACTGGTCTGTATCTATAACAGAACAGAAGTTGAGCACGCAAAGCCAGTCTGTGCCCATAACAGAACAGAAATTCGGCCCACATAGACTGTTTAAAAAATGGTAGAACCCAATCTGGGATTTGTGGGCTCCCCCCCCCACACACACAAAGGGTGAATGTGTGCTCTGTTTGTTCGCTACCGATCTAAACTACTCTGCTTACAGTAAACTGCGTAACTTAGATTGATTCTGCCTCAAGCTTTTTGGAAGTCTGTACCTGGCTTTTAAGCCTGAAAGTTCCCCCAGTGACACAGTTGCTCCAATAATTTATCATTAAAGAAAAAGAAGAAAAAGAAAAAAAAAAAGCCCTTGCTGCTTGCATATTTCTTGGACCGTCATAGCTGTACTCTAACCCTACCAAAATGTTTGGTTGCCATGTGTGCATTATGGCCACAGGACATTTTTGTTCGCATTTATTCATTTTTTGTGGGGTTTTTGTATTCTGGTAGTGCCTGGAACCTCCAGTCAGTGATTAAGCATCCTATTGTGAGATGTCTGAACACTTGCCCCAAAGAGCAGTGGTCTACATTTTCTTCAACTCTGTGTAGTGTCTAGTCAAAACATTCTGGAAAGGAATACCAAAAGTAATGTTCTGCCCAGTTCTGATTTTGTCAGCTCCAGCCAGGATACTCTAGGAAAAGAATAATAGCAGTATAATTGCCTGGTTTTCATGTTAGAGATTTATAGCCTTGATCTGGCAACTGATTCAGCAGAAGCAGACTTCTATGCTCCAGTCCTATGGAGCACACTTAAGTCAGCAAGCTCCACTCACATATGCACATGTAGGTTGGGACTACAGGTATTTAATCAATTTATCCATTTGGACTTATGTATTAACAGACTCAAATTTATTACCTTAAAACACATTTTTTGCCTGATTTTGACAGTGCATCAGTTATTTCGCTTTTAGCCTGTGGTGCTGGTATTTCTTTTCTGGTTTTTATAGTAATTTATTTGTTTATGATTATTATATTAGGAACACCTCTGCATATAAGGACACTAATGGTCACTCTTGAGAAACTGCAGTACTAGAGAAGTTTAATCAGAAATCATTTAAAACAACACCTGTCCCCTTCCTCCCAATAGTCCTGTACCTTCTCCAAACACCAGTCAACAGACCAGTATGACCACTCTTTTTCCCTGCCCATTTTCTCCAGACAGCAGCTACTTCATCAATGATGGTTTACTTAAGTCACTTGATTTTGTTTCATTATTTCAGGAAGTATTGTAAACTCTTGGTCTTTGACTGTCTCTATTAATGTTTTAAAATAATATTTAACCCAAGCTGACAAGCCATCTTGATTGTGGTACAATTAATAAATAAATAAATGTTTCATTTGATTATTTTTATCAATGTATTTATACAGAACAAGTTTCCATCAGTGACTAGCCAACCAGGCTGTTGCTGAACTACTGTATGGGAAATTCTTCATCTTTTGTTATTGAGAAAACATGTTACCAAAATAAATATTTTTTAAACTTACATTTATATATATATAGTCGTTTAAGTTTTGTTTCTGTAGTTCCATTTGCTTTTAACTAAAATGTTATTAATAGGGCAAATTTATTTTTTCTTCTTTAACATTTCATGTCATAATAAAGTTGCTGTTTACAGAAATGTTCAGAAATCTGGGACACACATGAAGACCAGGTTTTGCCTAGAGCTCAGCTCACTTTCATTGTTAAAATAGAACATTCTAAGTGTATAACTGATGGTTTCCATCATCCCCCATGTAGCCAACAGGACTGGTCTTTGATTAATGAATCCTATAGTCGGATTTCCCTAATGCTGAAGGGAATTCTGCTCCAATTCCAAGTCTTCTCAATCCCATTACAGTGGTGCTCCAAACCCTGACAATGGGGGTTGCCTTGGGCTCGTCTCTCCATACCTTCATTCAAACGCTGTCTTTAATTTTCCCTATTCCAGAATGAAAGAAACCCCAGATTTTTTATATTTCCTATGAAACAGTTTTTAATGCAATTGTTTCAAGTCAATCGCATCATTTTGTTTCAATTTTGACTTTTTAAAAAGAATTAAAAAAAATTAAAAATAATCATTTTGACATGAAACCTTTCCATTCCAAAAAGTTCAAAAAAGGAATTTTTTTCACCTATGTAAAAGATTTATCTTTTTTCCCCTAAATAAAATCTGTTGAAATGGCGGAAATTTGTCAGAAATGGAAATCTGGGATTTTCTGACACAAATATTTTGTTAGAAAATTTCTGACCACCTGTAAAAATGATTGAGAATTGAGCAACTGATCTGAAGTAACCATCTCAAGACTTTTCACATTATGACGTTCTTGTAAGTAATTTAGCATATAGTGACAACAACAGCAATCACTTACAGTGGTGGTAAGGAGAGGAAACGACAGCCTCTTTATGTGAGACTAACTTTTGTTCATTTAAAGTGTTTCCTTCAAATTAAGTAGTATCTGTGCAAGCTGTGTAAGGATTCAAGTCATAAGCCTCGTAAATCAGGGTTGTACAGACTGATACTGTGCAGAGTGTTGATGCAAAGAGGCCTGTGAACTCCAAGGCACAAGGGGTCTCTGTACAAACACTAGTTAGCTCAAGGAGTGGCAATCAGGGTATATCAAGAAAAGGTATGGCAGGATTTACATACATGCTAACAGTGTGTTGCAACTGCAAAAGGTCCAAGTTTCTAAGCTGGAGTGGCAGCCATTAGAGTTGGGAGATGGCATATATTGCCCAGTTGCATATTATCTTTACAATCCTTCCCTTTAAATTCCTTCCCCTGATTCTTCAAGGCTAGGGACAGACATTCAAAAAGCCAAAGCCTGAATTAATTCAATCATTGCAGGGGAGTCTAACCCGGCTAGGCTAAACCAGTTTGTAACCACATAGACATCCCCTCTGGACTGAAAAAATGCAGGCACATGCCTGCAGTGGCTCAGGCTAGAAGTTGGGGGGCGCTAGAGCAGCCCCCCTTCCCTTGTACAGTGCTGAGCTTAGGGGGACATTGCCAGGCTCCGGCAGAATGCTGTGATTAGGGAGGGGGTCCCTATCCCCCGCCCCACCAGCCCAGCAGGGAATGGATAACACAGTGCCTATCACCCCTAACTCAGTGTTTATCACCCCATTAAGAAAACAACAGAGGGACATTCCCAACTCCCTGTTGATTCTGCCTTTGTCCCATCTGCCACAGCAGCTAATGCTGAGAGGTGTGTGTGTAAGGCAGAGGAAATAGGGAGGCAAGGGAGAGGGGAGCAGGGGGAAGCCAGGTAGATGCCTGCATTTTTTGCCGAGCTCCAGCCAGGGAGCACAGGGGAAAGGCTAGCTCTGCTGTGGAGCAGAGAGCCCTGCCCAGCCCAGAGAGCATACCGGGATGCTGGGAGAATCTGTTTTAACTTAAACCAGTAAGGGGTCTGGGACAGACATTGCATAAACTGGTTTGAGCCATATCAGTTAAGTCTCATATACTACATTCAGTCAGGTTTATCTCAAACTGGTTTCAGCCATTTTCAAACTGGTTTATGTGCATTGAGCTTCTGTTCTGTTACAGCAGAGCTTTCCAAACTTTTCATGCTGGTGACACACTTTTTAGACATGCATCATTTCGTGACACAGTAATTCAGTTCCGGGGGAGGGGCCAAGGGAAGCAGACGCGAGTAAGGGAGCTCCGCGGTGCCCTTCCGCAAAATTTTCTGGATTTCGCGCGACACACCTACACACTGCCGCCGACACACTAATGTGTCGCGGCACACAGTTTGGAAAGCTCTGTGTTACAGGTTTAAACTAGTTTCTGATTGCTTAAACTGGTGTATGTATAATGTCTGCCCCTAGCCCAAACCAATTAATTTAATATTTTCTGTGGTTTCAGCAGTTGCAATTTTTTTCACTGTAATCATCCTGCCTGTGTTGCAGTATGTTTGAGCTAGGTATAGTGTATGCATGCATTTTATTGCCTTATGCCATGCTCATAAAATAATGTATGCTTGTAGAGTTTTTCTCACCGTACAGGGCTTTTCGATCACCCTGTGCAGTATGCTGGTAGATGGAGAAAACTTTTGCTGTAGATTTTCTACAGATTTATTTATCATTATTTTGAAGCTTTTCCATTCTGAAGAACATGAAAGCTTTGGAAGCTACTTTGGAAGTTTAATCTGCTGTAGTAAAATAAAATAAAGTTTTTCTTACAAAATCATCTAGTAATAATGAAATATATAGAGTTGGCAATTGTATTCCTCCTACTAAAACTAGCATGTGATATCTGATGAATTATTAGCTTTCATCATCCATACATGAATAACTCAAATTATATCAATGCTGAAGTTATAACGTAAAAATAGAAAAGGTTACTTTCTGTGTACCACAAATGTAATGTGAAGATCATTTGCACAGTACTGCATCCATTACTTAGTTTTGCATCGTAATATAGGTTCCTTCAGAAAGTAATTTTTTCTGCTTTGTATTTCAGGATAACTTGGATCTCAGTATGCTAATGTGTAAACTGAATAAACTGATTTCAGTGAGGTTATTTAAATGGCACTACTGCTAATCTACAGACGTAATTAGGCACTCTATTCAGATTAAAATTTTTAAAACATTTAAGCTTTCAGAGGCGCTGATACAGGCGGGCAGTTGTTTCGGGTGGAGGACCGCTTACTGAGTTTTGGCAAGCCATTAAGGGCTGCATGACAGGCAGCCAGGGGCAGGTAAATATTCATTTTCTAAATTTTCTTGGGGGCCCTGCGGGCCGGATAGAATAGCCTGGTGGGCCGCACCTGGCCTGCGGGCTGCATTTTGCCCACCCCTGCTCTAATATATATTATTTTTAATTAAATTACTGGACAGAGAAAGGTACAAAATGTCCTTATTTCATTTATTTTTATTGCACACAAATCTGAAAATTAAAATTCTTTTAAACATTTACAAAAAGGTTCTTTTGTATGTATTGCATTTTTTGTTTTGTTTTTCCCCCCCCAATAATTAAACTCTAGAACTGTCACCAGATTAGTATCCCGCTGTGGTCTGTTTAAAAGATAATGTTTTAGTAGTGATTTCTTTGTAGCCAGACATCTTCATTTCATAGGCACCAATTGTACAGAGATTTACACACACACTTAACTTTACAGATCATAGGTAGTTCCATTGATTAGGGGTAGGTCACATTTCTGGAGTATAACTCCCATTTCCTTCCTTTAAACCTGGGCTGCCTACACTTTGCAATCCTTGGAGCTATTCATAAGGTATAAAAATGATCACATGCTAAGTAGTTTAAGAACTCTGACATCCGCTTCATAGAAGAAAGATACTATTTCTATTTTATGTTTATTTTCTAGAATAAATATTTCAGACTTGCTGTTATAATTTTACTAGTAGAGATTTTTTTTAAAGTAACGTGCAAAGCAGTTCTGTTGTTTTTTCTGCCCTAAAAACAGTATTGCATAGCATAGTCTTGTAGTCTTTCAAGAATATTATTGATCAAGCTTTTGATAGTGCCAGTCATCATGGTATCTAGGCACTAATAAATCATCAATCACGTAATAGTTGTAAATCCAGCTATTATTTTGTTATATCTGCCTAATGAGATATTTCAGGAGAACTGAAAATTCTAATTTTCAGATTTTCTGAATATTTAAAATTATGTTAGGATGACTGCAGTTAACTCCATTGATGACGTACAGTGTAGTCCTTTCACTAAGAAAAGATAGCGTTCCTATGAAATATGTAGTGTATCATGCTGAAAATAAAAAAGTCTGTTTGTGAATAGCGTGTATGTACATTGCGTCCCTGCAATCACTCCTTTATTTTTAGCCCATGCCCATCCTATGTTGTTCTGTTTTCTTAAAAAAAAAAAGTAAATAATCCAGTATTATTTTAGGAGTGCTTCGATGCAGATGTTAATAAATACTCTTTGTCTCTTAAAAATGGCTGAGTATAGTAGTGTTTTACTGTATCTATATGAGAATCCTGTAGCACCATCTGCTGGCCATGATTTGAAAGTCGATGCTGGGGATGGATTATCAACAAAATATTAATAGCATATTTAAAAAAACTTATATGTATTCTTTAACATATTTAGTCTGACGTTGCTATGGATTTTATTTGTAGTATAATCTGCCCCCTCTTTAAAATACATAATGTGAAAGTGTAAATGCAATTTAATGTTGATGTAGAGGTCGAAACAGAAATAAATATCACTATAAAAAGAAATGGAATATTTTTTCTGTTTCTACTATAACTTTAGTAAGTTCAGTGTTACATGCTTCTCTTGTAAGATACAGAATGCAAATTATGTTTCTTAGAAAAGAGTCACAAGGTATGCAAAAATGCTTATGAAACTTCTGATGTTGTAATGTAAAGATATAAATGGTTACCTTTTCCAGAAGACATTAAAGAATGGTAACCACTTTAAATATTTTTTTATGTTTAACATTTTCATTTTCAATCTGATATTGCATTAGTAGGTCACCTAGAAGCAGCCGTCAGAGATGTATGCTCTGATATCATAGTTGGAGCTTCACAGGCAGATGTCCACTGATATCCACAGATATCTGCAATGTGTCACCTAAGCCAAAATATGCAAAAATGTGTCATTCTGTTGGTATGATGTTGGTATCTGTAACAGGGCCTTATACGCAACACCCTTAAAAATAATTGGGGGGGGGGAGGGCGTTGTTCTTATTCTTTTCAAATGGTGGTTTCAAGCAAGCTGGGCCCATTATGCAAATACAGAGTAAATAATAGTCCCCTAAAATATCTTACAGTTAAAAAGGCAAGATGTAATGGGTGGATAAATCTTATCCTGTTCTATTCAAACCTAGGATAGTGTACAAATAATGTTATAATTTTGTGTTGATATAGTACCAAGAAAGTGTTTACTTCTTGCCTTCCAGCTATGAAGACAAAGTTTCCTTTCCAAAGAACTTGCAATCCGTTAGATGCTTCAGAAAGCATTCTAGTAGTCATCTTATTCCTTTATAAATACAGTAGACTAGAAATTCCATTTAAACATGTCCTCTACTGTTAAGCATGGTATCTGTAATATTGTTCCAGCTGACTAGGAAAGACAAGTTTTCAAGATTCCTTCTGAAACATAGTATCGCTACTGTTATATTTTTGATAGCACCAACAATGTTTAAAAGAACTATGCAAACACAAACAAAGGCATCATCTGTTTCAGAAATGGAAAATGTAGAAAGAGTTTTTGGTGCTGGTTTTGTTGGCAATGTCCAACTTCAAGTGTCACTAAAACCATATACATGAAATTATCCAGAAGGATCAGGATATTTAGTGCTCCATGATGTAATGCAGGCCTTCAGGTCCCAGGCAAAACAATACTATATTTACAACTTGCAACTAATAGTCAATGTGGTAAAAGGAATTATATTCATATGGTAAATGAATACAACCTTAATGTGCACCATATGCATAGTGGTGGGACGATGTACTAATATATCACATCTATTTACCTTGTTTGCTGGCTGAGAAAAATGATTATACCATTCAACTCAAAGGCTGTATCGTATAATATGAGAGTAGAGTGATAGAAGTTGTAATTATTTAGAGTCTAGAACTGATTCTTTGAGTATTTCATTACCAGATTTTAATGCTGTAAAAAAATTGTTCAGTCAATACCATGGTTTTAACTTAGCTAAGAAACTAAGTTTAAAGTGTTTCTGGAATTCATTTCTACAATATTGGAATTGCAGGATATAAATTCACTATAGTACATACATGTATACAGAAATATACTTCACTTACCTAGAGCTCTAAATTTGTACAGTAATGTTTTTGCTTAAAAAAATGCAAACTTTTTATGGCCTGATCATTTTTTTACCCTATATATTTATAACATTCAGGGTCACAGCAGTATGAATAGTCTCAAGACCTGTATCCAATGTAATTCATAAAATAATTAGTTTTAAAATAATTTCATATTTATAAAAGCAACCTA
Organism: Alligator sinensis; assembly: GCF_000455745.1. Classification (NCBI taxonomy): domain Eukaryota; kingdom Metazoa; phylum Chordata; order Crocodylia; family Alligatoridae; genus Alligator; species Alligator sinensis. The sequence continues at coordinate 2,797,922 of NW_005841924.1, forward strand.
ATAGCTACTGTGTTTGCTCCAATTGCTCACTTTATATGGGTCAGTATATTTTAAAAGGTTTGTAGAGATTAAAACAATTTCTTCTTTGTAGCAAAATGAAGATGCCTTGTACATAATATTCTAATAAGCAGAGAATAATAAAAACGTCAGACACTGATATATTTGAAATGAGCTAAACCATGATATGAAAACTTTCAGATTATTTTTTATTTAAGTGTAAAAGAATTGTAGGTTTAATGTACTGCCAAAATATGCATGCTAACACCTATTTTAGCATTACTATAATTTTGGTGGGAATAGTTGCTCTATAATTTTCTCAGAAATATTGCTTTGGGGTTGATACGTTTTATATTGTGTGCATAACTGGAATGTGGTAGTGCACATTTATAAGGTACTGCAAAGAATGGCTATCAAATTTTTAAAAATCTGGTGTTAAAATTTTCTAGTTATACTCTTAAGGTGTGGTATCAAAAATGGCTGCGATGAAAGTTGATATTAAAGTAATAGTTTAATGAGAAGTGTACAGAGCATATGAAAAGGTGTTGATGTTCACTCTTATGGAATATTTGCAAGGCAGATATCTACAAGGGGTTTGAGAGGAATTCACCTTCTTTTGAGAAGGTAAGAGAATCTCCTGGACTTTCAGCTGAAAAAGCCATGGCTGAAGGGGAAGAATTTTAAGAACGCTTTACATTGCACATTTGGTGGGAATTGAGAGGCAAGGGACTTAAGACTCATATACAAAGTCTGAAAGGTAATATTCCAGTAAAGCTGGGCTGTGCTATATTTCCGTTTTTGTATTGTGCCTGTTAAAGACAGTGAACGTGTTCTGGAGACGCAATGTATACAAACACATCAAATACATTCAAAGTCATGTTTTTCATTACCCAGTCTGAAAGGAGATGAACCAAAAAGTATGCTATTTTCTTATGTCATCTACCTAGAGTACTGACTCCAGTCAATTATTTGCTTATGGTAACTGAGGAGTGAAATGAAATATATCCTACTCTCCTCTGTATTCTATAAAAATAAGCTTATTAGAACTGTAGATTCACACAAGTTAAATGGGTCAGTTTACCATAGAGGTAGACGTTGGAAATAATGCTAGCATCCTCTTTACTTATGTTTTTGGATTTTGTTTCAGGGAAGATGAGAGTTTACTCAAAAAACAGTGTTTCCTTTTTTTTTTTTAATTCTATGCTTTAAGACATGTGCCAGGGAAAAACTGGCTTCTAGATCTAAGGTTGTATGTTTTGTCAGGTTATAAAAAAGTCTGAATAGATGGCATACAACAGGAGGAGAGTAAAACGTTGGACTTAAAAATTTATATTTCTAAAAAGAAGAAAGCTAAGTTCTCATATGACTGGTAACCAAAATAAGAATAAAAATGATATGTTCACAAAGAAATCATTCTTCAGACTAAAATTGTAGGAATACTTTGAAACAATCTATCTAACATCACTTATTAAACAGTTACATTTTATGTTAAAGAGCTAGTCTCATTTCTGTAACAGTCAAATACTTTTAACAAATGCTTTTCTGTAAATATAAATCTGTGAATATAAAACCAACATGGAAATCTAATGGCATATTAGAGTATTTGAGATCTTGTTGATTTGCTTATTTCTGTTGATGACATTATTTTGGTTCATAGTTTCTAGATTTTATTATCTGAATCTTAATTATGTGATCTTATTTTAGACTTTGCATTAGATACAGTAATTTTAAAGGGAAATTGATAGAAATTCATTTTTCTTAAATACTGTTAATATGCATGATTTTGTTTGTTTTAACTTATTGTGAAAAAGTACTCTGTCAGTTATTTTCAGCAAGCGGTAGGCAAAAAGATGCGTTAATTGATGTTTCATTTGATTAGAATTTTAAATTAAGACATAAAATTGTATAATTAATTTGCACTAAAAAGGACTCTACAGCCTCTATAATCATGGAATGATAACTTGAGAATTACTGTTGAGCTGTCAGTGACTTATCATAATTAACTGCCTTCTCAGCATAAAGTGTAAAAGAAGCAGACAAATTGCTGAATGTTTTTACATCAAGAACTAGTTTTAGAAAAGGGTATCTTGCATTATAGCGAGATGGCAGTTTTAAGTTGTATATTCAGTCCTGTTTAGATCTGTTAAAAAAATTACTGTTTGCTCTCTTTTAAGTTAATCACTGTAACATAAAAACCAGTTGTATAAGGAGTTCACTACTGGCTTGAAGTTGTCATGATTTTGTTTTGTTTTTTAACAATACTAAAGCTTGAAAGCTAGGAGGAGGAAATCCCAGCAACACTAAACAGTTATTTGTTAGCCAGGAAAGAATAACTTCTGGATGTTGTAAACCTGGAAGAAAGTTTTGACTTTGTTATAATCCCACTGTTCCTGTTTAAATGCAGTTTCCAAGCCTCTAGCTTTTTTCAGTGAAATACTGCTGCACACATGATATCATATGCTTCTCTTTTATCTTCTAAGTTTGAGTTTATGATTTAAAATGTGTCTTAGTCACTTAAGCATGAGTGATATTTTATGTAAATTTCTATGGGAAAACAGTTTTGCAGGAAGTGTTTATTGTCCTTCAAGAGAGGTCTTTGAAATAAGTGGAATGGTTACTGTAAAGGTAAAACATCTTGCCTAATAGTGGGGGAAAAAGCTTCTCTATGTAGTAACTCCTAAGAAATACATTTTTGGCTAATTTTGTTACAATGTGTATAAGGCAGTAAGATTCTTCTACTTACTGATTTTAAGTAGCTATCCAGGAGTGGCATAGTTTAAGGATATTACCATATTATATATTATGCTGAGAAAAGCACATCTGTAAAACTGTGCTTCTTGGTTGTTAGTGCCAGGATTTGGGCTATCTTTAATCTCATTTGACTTGTTCATCTTCCTTAAGAATCGCCATAAAGATGCACTGGATATTCTTTTCAGGCCTTAGTTAGGGTTTGCATCAGTGGTCGTAAACCTGCTTAAGGGACAAAGACTCTCTTTCCTTTGAAGTTACTTCCCCAGCTTTTCAAAGGGGTCTAGAAGCCGGTTCCCCTAAAACAATTTAGAAAAGTTTGAAGTGGTGCCCCTTAAACCAGTGACAAAATAAAATTTTCTCTTTGCATTATTGAAAACCATGACAATCTTCTGAAGCAGCAAGTTTAAAAGCTTTTAAAGAAATCTGTTCTGGTCTATACTCAGCTTTTAAGATGACCCTATTATTTGGAAAATCAGAGCTTTGGAAGCCCCTAAATACTTAACATTCTCATCAAAGGACCCAGCCTGACTTTTCATGGGGCTCACGTGTTACAGTATTTATTTTAGACTCTTCACTCAGAGAAGTGGCATACATTTAGACTTCTTTAGAAGCTGCTTTTCATATTGCCGTTATCTATTTTTTTCATTGAAGAAATGAATGCTAAGAAAAGTTAATAATAGATGACTGAATTCATTTGAGGTGCAGCATATATTCTAGCTAACCATGACTTTATAGTTTAGTTCATATGGTGCATCTGAATTTTGAAATTAACAGAAATGTTATAGTATATACTGGAAAACAGGTAATCTCAATCCATGTTCTGATGGAGGAAAGGCCTTCTGTTTTGAGAGTATGTTGCTGACTACAGAGGAAATGCCTAAAATAAATCGAATCCTTAGGAATAGCAACCCAACGACTTAAATAAGTGCTTAATGTAAACATCTTGTGCACTTGTGGCTTTGCCTCTGTCTCCTAATAACTGCATTTAAAGTAATTTCTTAAATGTCCTGTTAAACTCAGTCATCTTATACTAATTAACTTCAAATCAGCGCTGCACATTTCATTCTCATGATTTCAGGTTTTAAGCCATTCTTTTTTATTAAAATATGTAATGAATATGTTAGATGGACTAATTCCTCACTGACTTATGTAGTTTTATGTCAAATACAAATTCTGAACACCAAGCTAAATAATAAAACCAGACTTGAATCTTCCTAACATTAGCATCTCAATTAAAACAGAACAAAACAATGTTTAAAGCACAAAGCTGCCTCATACTGTATGGTGTGGAGAACATCAGAGAAAACACTGAATTAAAAATATAGAACTTAATAACGAGTAATAAGTCTGCTGCAGTAGATTTTAAAGTGACTATTATAGTATATAAAATTGGTTGCAATGAAATTGTGCAATTTCATGGTTTGTCCCCCACAGTGTTGTTTTACTTGCTTTCAAAGGTGCCTGTTCTGCATTTAGGTGAGGAAAGTTCAATAGAGCAAAATTTCTCTAAAAGTCCTAGTGAGTGTTTGTGAAATCAGTCACCTGAGAAGTACCTAATGATCATAACTCTAACCTTATGCTTTTAATTTGTTTTTCTTTTTTTCTTCTGAACTGTCTGCCATACTTCCTGGATTTGAGTGCATTTTGCCAAACTTCATATGAAACAAAAGCTATATCATTTAATGGTTCTTTATTTAGAGATTAGGGACCATTTACTGAGTTGCTGCTAGATATTCTTTTAGTTTAGTTTTTTTTTTTTAATCCATATTTTCCTGATTTGTTACGAAAAATAGACTTTTTAATTTTCAAATTTGTGTTTTATAATAAAATTAAATTTGTATTGCAGCAGTAATGCAGAATAAATCATATTTTGAAAGGTTATAATCCCCAGTTTAATACTGGATCATAGATTATGAGTATGACCTTTTTTAAAAGACTGTTTGTATGCAACAGCTACATAGACAGTCTGGGAATTGTTGCAAATGGTCAGAGTTAAAGCATAGATCGAGAGGAAATAAAGTGTTTCTAATTTACACAGATTAATTCTGCATTTCCTATGCATTAGAAAGTCTTGTTGTACATGGGAAGGGTCTGGGTACTTTGCTAGTTTAGCAGTCTGCATACTTTCTAATGAGACACCTGATACTACTTTGGTGAGCATGGTATAAGACCCAGATAGACTTATTAATCAGACTCTGCTAATTCTATTTCAGTTTTAAAAATTTCAAACTTAAGTCTACCTTGAAACATGGCAATTGAATAACACATAGGATGCTTTTCCCTGACTGGAATCACTTGGCACTGTTTCTTTCAGTCTCATTGGAAATCCACTCTCTATTTTAAAAAAGAAAAATAACAAAATTTGATTTTACCACCATTTTTCATGGCATCCCACAGAAGCAACCATGTAATTTAGTTTGAAGTGAAAGCATTTCCTGCTGCAAAAAGAAGGAAAGTTGATTACCTCGCCAAAGATGCATTCCTTAGAACTTTAATGATTTTAATGATTCATAAAAGGCTTCCAATTGAAATAATTAGACAGCAATTGCAAAAACAACATTGTGCTTTCTATGGAATGCTGGCATTCTGGGAGAACTAAGAGAGTGAAAAGCCCTGAGATAAAGTATGAAGCATTTTAAGGAGCTTCATAGCATATTCTCACATTTTCTATGTCTGGGTTTGCGAATAAAACCGATGCTCATATTTGTCTTGAGAAAATATTTAAGTCTAACCTGTTCAGCAGTTCATGAAACATGTCTGGTCTGCAGTTTTCCTCTGTTTACAGCATCTCTCTAAAGACTCAGGAAAGCATATAGCTAACTGCCTCATGGAGCCAACACCGATTTGTCTTAGGTTTTTCAGTTGAGTACTTACATCCCAGCTAAATTTTGCACTGTTTCTTATGCGGAACTTATTTAAGCCTCATAGTTGAGGCTTATTGATTAAAATGAAACCAATCAGTGGACAGTGGACTCCTTCCTTTGTCCTGACATAGTAACTTCCTCCCTTTGTTGTTGTTTACTATAATGATATCTACACTTCTTTATAAAACAGGAGGGCTAAATACAAATAATCAAAAGCCTGAGGCTGAATCAATTTAATCTTTGCAGGTTAGTCTAAGCTATAGACTAGATTGAACAAATAAGTAAGTGAACAGACGTTCACTTTTGATTCTGGAAATGTAGCCACATGCCTGTAGTGGACCAGGCCAAAAGCTGGAGGATGGTCGAGCATGCCTCCCTGCTTGGCTGGAGCAGACAGCTTGGGCCAAAGCTAGTCTGCCCACCCTGCGAGGGGGTTGTTGCAGGGGAGGTACGACTGTGAGTTAACTTGAGGAGGTCTGGAACAGAAGTTCAGTACACCAATTTAACCTAAATCAGGTAAGTCTGATACTACATCCATCCAGGTTTATTTTAAACCGGTTTCGGTTCTTTTGAAAGCAGTTTATGTGCACTGAACTTCTGTTGTGTTACAGATTTGAACCGGTTTCCAATTACTTACACCAGTTTTTGTGTAATTTCTGTCCCTGGCCTGATTGACCTGCTAATCTTTCTCGGATAAGAGAGAGGGAGAACTATGTGCTCAAGCTAGTTGGTGTCTGAGTTGTATAGTGTTGGATTATGTATTTCATCATTAATAAGTGAGCAAGCTAAACTTCTGAAAGTTGGTTGTTGCTTTGTGAGTGTATTGTGAATCAGGAGCATGAAACTTGTAGGCCTCCATTCTAATACAAAAATGCTCTGGAGAATGTTTAATCAAGAAGCAGGGGAAAATGAAATGTTTCAGTTTACTGAAAATGGTGATTCGAGAGACTAATCATAACCAAAGATCCTTTTCATTCTTGTTTTCACTGAAGGTGATTTTGCCACTCCCCGAGCCATCTTGACAGGACACGACTATGAGATCACTTGTGCTACAGTTTGTGCTGAACTTGGCCTGGTAATAAGTGGTTCCAAAGGTAAAGTTTGCTGTTATCTTTTCAAAAACAATACTTTCCATCTTATTCCTGAAGTTTTGCTTTAATTGAGAAAATAAATGCAGTCTAGGTAGATGGAGATAATTCTAGGTACATCTGCTTCATGTTAAACAATGTGGTTATTTTAATTGGCACAGGATTTTTTTAAGCACACTAGAAATGTGTTTAAAGACATCCCTAAGTTTTCTAAAACTAGAGGCCAGTTTAGTATGTATAAGAATACACAATGGTCAACAACTTTGCAGATTTCCCCTGTTACTTTTTAATTTTTGTTTGTTTATATATAGTTTTAACAAAATAGCTCACTCTATTGAATTCCTGGCCTGTCCGCAGAGACTCTCAAGAATGCAGTGTAATTATGTGGGTTTGTTTCTATTACGGATAACTTCCCAGGAGGTACAGCAATGATTAGTCTCAGGAGATAAGGAGTTTTGGTGTTTTGATCAAGGATATATTTGCATATTCAACTAAAATTTGTAGTAATTGTGTTCATTCTCACTGAGCTCATCTATGAAATCCCAGCTCTGACATCTTTAAGTCCTTCTTAGAAACTCACTTGTTACCATGCTGCCTATAGTAAATCATGTTGACTTATAATAAATTGCCCCTGCCTAACCTTTAACTATTCATTTGTTCTTAGATTATGGACAATATTTTCAGTTGGGCTTTCAAAAGTTCAAACACTTAACTTGTGCATGTAAATACTTGACATGACAAAAGTCAAGTGTTTGTCTCTATTTGTTATCAATTAAGTACATATACACAAGTACGCAAATATATGGCTATACAATTAAGCACAGAAGTTTATGTGGACATTTGATCTGTGAATGCATATCAGGATTTTTTACAAAATGGTGTAATTGGATACCTGCACATGTGTGCATCTTTAAAAATCTAACCTCAAGAAAGACTAGTCATAGGTGATCCCTTTATTACCTTTCTGTAACTCTAGGCTTTGCAGGAGATTTTGTTTCAATGTATTGGTATCTAGTATATCATGGTAATACCTTTAAGTTCTTAAGAAGATAGTAAAAGCCATTGCTTACTAATTGTTCTTTCATGTCTTCGGTTTAATTTGATATGAAAGTAACCACTAGTTTTCATTCTTTATTAACAGAAGGACCATGTCTCATACATTCTATGAATGGAGACCTATTGAGGACATTAGAAGGTCCTGAAAATTCTCTGAGACCGAAACTTATACAGGCTTCAAGAGAGGGCCACTGTGTCATATACTATGAAAATGGCCTTTTCTGTGTATTCAGTGTGAATGGAAAACTTCAGGCTGCTATGGAAACAGATGATAACATAAGGGTAAATATGCTGAAATACATCTTAATTATTATGGTCTCTTATATTAAAAATAGACTGTGGATAATCCTGCAGTTGTGGAACTGCTCTGGGTTTCTTTCCATGCAACAAGTAAGAGAAATGAGTGGACTTGTATCATTGAGCAGTCAGATATTGCACATGGAATTATTTTTAACCTTAGAGGGTGTTACGACCTGTTTAGGAATATATTTTGGGTGTTTGCTTGAACAGAAGAATGTAAATATGCTACTTGTTACGTGCACTCAGGCGCAGATGTGTGCGCGCGCGCACACACACACACGAATCAGGGTATTAGATTGTCAACATCTGAAGAGTCAAAATGATCAACCTCTCCAGCTGGAAACAGGGCTGCCATGCGTCTCCTGTTTGACAGTCTGTCCACATTCTTTTACCTTGTATGAGATGTCATGCACTGGGTCTGGCTTCAGAAAACATGCAGGCATTTTCTCCTTATGGCTACTAAGGTTTCTGTGACACCTGCTGAATGGGCAAGCAAGGTTCTTTCTCTCCTGTTTCCTGAGTTGGATCAACTCCTGAAAGAACAGGCAGAAGGTAGTTTGAGTTCATGGTTTTGTGGAAATCAGTTGCTAATAATAAAAGTAGCTCTTGATAATTTAAGTAACAAAACATCACACATGAAGTAGAACAGAACTCCAAAACTTGACAGTTATGCCAGAACTAAGCAGAAATTTGAGTAACAACAATTAAGAAAGTTGTCACTTTTTTTTTTTGAACAAGTGACAAAGAATACAAATTCAGTAGAAAGTTAAAGAATGAAATGCACGTAGAACTTCAAGAGGATGGTGATTGCTTTTGCTAGGCACAAAGGGCAGCATATTTATATTAAAAGAAATGGGGAGAGCTTTAATAAAAATAATGAAGGAATTACTTTAACGGAAGTAACTGCAGTTTTGAAAATCTGAACACGCTAGCATTAGACTCATTTGAGAACCAGAACTTAGTTCTTATGTTCCTTCTAAAAATGTATTACTTCCAAAAAGCTTAGAACCTTACTGTATAGTCAGCAAAACATTTCAGGTTTTTAAATAATTGAGGCAAAAATGGTGTTAACCTGCAGTATTCAATTAATCCATCATTGTATTCCTTGTTTCTTGCATGTTTGGACTTTGAACTCTTTGAAGAGCAAGGCATGTGACTTCTTTCTTGTTTGTACAGCACCTAGCAGCCCGTTAACAATTCAATAAGTGAAGCTGACAAGAGACTAAATTGACCATTCTGGTTGTTGCCCAAATGAGATGAAATGGGGGTTGGGCAGGGAGGAGAATAAAATATATCAAGTAAGGTAGTATTTTCAAAACCTGAAGAGATTTTTTTTAAAATTTATTCTTTTCATAAAAAAGATACATTTTTTAAATTTTGAATTGTTGTTAGAAACATGAACACTTAAAAAAATATAGTTCTCAGCTATACAGTATTCCTCTTACTGAGGGTCTGTAACATCTGCTTTCTCACCAAACTTGTTCTTTTTTATCACACCTTACAGTACACTATAGTGATATATTCGGCATATAGTATAATAGGCAGCAAATGTTTTACCTCTATTTTTAAAAGTGGGAGCACTTATACATTTGTATCCCCATCCTCATTGAGTTTATTGAGACTTATAAAAGAGAACAAATGAAGGAAAGAGACAAATATTTCCAAAGAGGCTTCTAAAGGGATAGTAATATTTCATTATACTTTGAAAGTATATTACTAGCTTTAATCTTTTTCTTTACAGGAGCTAACATTTTGTAACTTGACACACATTTACTTTAAAATATCTTTTGCCTTATGACTTGAATTTTTAGTATTTCAGCATGCTCCACTTCTGCCCTTTCCCCTCATCCTTTTGCCCTTTTAAACTCAGGTGCAAATAAAATCCTGTAGATCCAGCGTTTTTAATTTTTTCAGAACATCAGCTGTTTTGATTGTGGAGAATGCAGTTTAAAATAGCTGCAGTCGGTAGTTTGTTCTCCATTAACTAGTGTTGTTCTTTGGGAGGCAAGGGGGCACAGAATCCTTGAATGTTATGGGGGGCCACAAAAATAGAGTTGTTTGAGGCAGTGTTGGACAACTGGAAAAAATGCCTAAGAAATTGAAACAAGTATCTATATGAAGTTTGCGGAAAAAAGGCCTGGGACAGGAACATGCACATTCTCATATATTATGAGAATGATTAGCAAAGCGTGCTGTCTTTGTTAAGATGCTTTTCTGATTCTCAGCCAAGCCCTACCCCTGTCCCCGCCCCTGCCCCAACACTTCATTTAAAACAAGTACACATCAGAGTGTTTTCTCTTTCATTTCTTCTTACAATAATAGTGCTGATAATATGTCACTTTCAGTTGTGATTATGTTGTCAGCTAGGCTAGTAAATCTGTAAAATATCTAGAAATCCCTTGTTGGCTAAAACAATTTCTGTAGTGTTTCAGTCAGTGCCCACAGCTTGGGGAATGTTGCTTGAGGCAGCGAAGTTTCGCTCTCCGTAGGGTAGTAGAAAACATGTTCTCTGTGTTTTTGTGGGGTTTTTTTTTTCCTTTCCCAGCAGTCCCAGTTGGGTTTTAGGCTTAAACAATCCACAACCTTTTTTCCCAGAGCTTCTGCACTTTATCATAGTAGACGGCAAGTGGCAACTGTGTGATTAAAGTAGGGGCATTTAAAATGAATAGTACCTGCCCACTGGCTGTGCTGGCTGACAATTTGATTATTTGTTATTGGAGGAAGAGGAAGGAATAGGACTGAAAGCATAACAGTAAAATTCCAATTTTGGCTTTTGTATGTCATTGTCATTTTCGCTTTCCGGATGTCGTTGACAAAAGTACCCGTTTACCATTGTTAAACTCAGAGCAATGTTGCCGCTTCCTTTCTTGTAGTGCAGTCCTGGAAAACTTGCAAGAGGATTTCAAACACTCTGGGGAAACCCAGGTTCTAATCAGCCCTTTCCACCTGTTTTTGTTTTAAGTACTGTATTGCTCAACAGTGCCCAGGCTAACAGCATATCGCAGCATATCTGCCATGTGATGTTTAGATGTCTTAATGAATAATTTCAATCTAAGTGGACAGCCTGCTCAGAGAAGTAGAGTTATTTTATCTTAAACAAAGACTGTACACTATTTCACCCAAAGGAACCAATTTATTTTCCTTTCCTGAGTCTGTTTTGAAATGTGGAAGTACCTAACAGACTCTTACTGCTGTAAGCCAATGCTGTCACGGTGACAGGTTTTGCTTTTTTATGAAGCATGGCCTTTCAGAAATCTGAGAGGTTAAAGTATTTGCACAAAATTTTGAGACTTCAAGGAAGCACAAGTCAGAAATGAAGCTTTTAGAACACTGCTTAAATTGTGCACTTGGGGGATTGTTTGTGTGTCTGGCTCTTGTGTTGTGAGAAACATTAGATGGCAGAGCTGTTTGGGCTTTATACTTAGTAGAATTCTAGAAAACTTTCATTGGGGAAAACAGAACAGTAAAATTGATTCATGTCTTCCCCCATACTGGTTGGTGGACTTGAGAGTAAATGCATCCTTTAGTCTGTAAAATCCTGAGGGGCATGTCATGAAACTGAAATTTTGACAGGGTGACCTTTTTCATATATATATCAACAGCTTTTTTTCTTGACAAGCAGGTGACTTATTAGAATGGCATAGATATTGGTAAAGCCTTCAAAGTCTATTCTTTATTTAATCAAGAGATCAGAGAAATCCTGAAATTTTCAGGTAGTGGAAGAGTTAAAGATTAATAGCTTTAATTTGCCTTTTAATATAGCATTTCTCCAGTAAAAAGCCTGAAGTATAAAACTCAAGTGAACCATGACCATAAGGTTAATGGATTTTCATCAGCTGAATTTTATAAGTGTAGCAAATAATTATTTGTCACAGTCTTCATTGCAATTTCAAAATACCCTCAGGAGGCTGCCATTTGTAGAAAGAAAAAAAATTGATATTGATTTTACTTGTAATGAATGATCTTTTTAATAATTTTATTTGGTTTGTTAGCTTTCAGGATGCACTATCATCATGTGTGCAATTTTCTCTTTTACTAATTTTTATTATATCACCTAATTTTTTTTATCTACCCCCTGCCTATTGCCTTATTACACCCTTGTTAGATTGCATCCAGTTTATTTTCTAAGCTCCTTGGGACAGTGAACATGCCATCTTTCTGATGTGGGAGGTGCTTAGTATAGCTTTTTGTGCCAACACAAGTGAGAAGTGATGGAAATAATTTATAGTTGGAAGATTTTTGTCACTTGGGAAAAGTTTTAGTTCACGATGTTTGACAGTAATCTGAATTAAGGTTTAATTTTCCATGTTCACGTTATGGCTTTGGAAGATGCATTACATACAGTTCTTCCTAAATTTGGGCATATTTATCATAATTCTAATTCAAAACACAGTTGCCTAAAATAGGTTTTTTTTTATTATTTGTCATTATGACATTTTATTTAGCATGCAAAAAATTAAAATATAAGAATCATATTATTTTTTAAACTTCTGTTAAGTAAAATGTTAAACAGAAAGGTTCGTTCTTGTAACACTAAGGTTACTATAGTAAACACTAAAAACTGAGGAAATATAAAAGTAATAATAGCTTAGCTCTCATACTTTTTAAATTATAGATTAACATCATAAAAAATAATAAGATACAAGAATAAAAAATAACATGTATATGCAGTGGGGCTGACTTTAATTATTACTATGAAGACCTTAATATTTTAGTTTCTAGAACTGTCAACAATCTCCATAACCACTTTAAAGTTGTATGAATAGAACATTTTGTATTTCAATTTCCCCTGTTTTTGGGTGCATATGCTATAAATTCTACATATTACAAACTCTTTTCCTAAGGAGCTTGAGTATACAACACATCACAAATTTTGAATATTAAAAGCTACTCAGAAACAGGGATTATAATGCATATGGGTGTCACAAGATTTGCAGATTTCAGCACAGAAAGCCTGTGGTGCCTATAGCCTGGTTCCTTCTTCCTAACAAATTTCATGACCTGATATTCTTAAATGCTTTGGGAGCTCCAGGCTGTGATATATTTCTATACAGAAACCCATTGTACACTCAAAGGTATCATGACAAAGCTTTTTGCTTAAGGATTTTTGATAAACCAATAAGTATTTTAAACTTCACCCATTTTTAAAAACTATCTAGCTTAAGTCTATAATTGTTAAAGAAACTGTTTTTGTTTTCAAAGCAGTTTATAAAGAAAATTCTCAGACACCGATTACAAAAGAATTGCAGAACTTAACACAAATATGCACAGGCAGGATCACATTTCGGATATGCACAGACAGGATCGTATTTTTAAGTAGTTAGGATTTCATTATTACAGGCAGAGCTGGTAGCAACCTCTATAGAAAAAATTACCTGTTTCCAATATCTTAAGGCCCTGTCTTCAGTTACTTATAACATTTCTTAACTGTAACTCTTTTGGTTGAAATTTCCCATGCAAAGTGTCTGCCTAGTGGTGACTTTTGTTTTTATGATTTCTGTTATAAAACAGTGTAGCCATCTCATGGAACGGCTTTGGAGGAAAAAGTGATGTTTTGATTTCATTAGCTTCTTGCAAATATTTTGTTGAAAAGTTTTGGTGTCTTTGTGTTTTTTGTTCAGGAATTGAAATTTGACAAAAGGGTCATGGGATTCTTTTGCTGTCCAGGTGAAAATCTGCCCAAACTTGGACCAACTAATAAACTTCTAAAAAATGTTTTTGCATATGCTTAGTAGAGCAAAGGGCCACAGAAGTGCCATACACCTCTATGAGTGAGATCTGGCAGTCTGGAAGTTGAGAAACAAGTGGTTTAAATGGGAGGCAAAGAATAAGGACCTGGGTGCAATAGGATAAAGTAAGAGAGAAGTTTGCAAGTGCAGTGGGGATGGAAGGGAGCAGAGAAGGAAAGGTGGAGTCATGAAAACTTGAGAGGCAGTGCTGAGTGCCAGTGTTGCCCTAAGAACCAAGGGGTGTCTGGTTCTCCTTCTAAATGGAGCAAGAGCCAACAGCAGAGTTGATATTGCCTTAAAATATGGTTGTTATCTCCAAATGAGAACCTATTTATTCCTTCCAAATGAGGACCCAGTTATCTTCTCCAAACAAGGACCTATTCATTCCCTCCAAATGAGAAACCAATTAACTCTTTAATAAATCAGTTTTATTGAGCACTATAAAGTATTAACTCCAAGCATCAAGTAATTGCATATTACCAGTCCTAATAATACACATCTCGAGTACTGCAGAGTGGGTGCTGGTTCCTTGAAGGGAGATCAGATGTTTTCAGTTCTCAGGCATCATTAGGGTAAGGGAAAGTGGGGGAGAGAAGGGGAAGAGAAGGGAAAAGCAGGTAATATTTACAGTCCTTTAGTCACATAGCTACCAATTAGGCCAATTTTCTGTTTTTCATTGACAACTTGCTTTTGCCTGTTTTATTGTTGTTTTTCTCCTCTTGGTACTAGGCTCCATTTGCTTCAGACATGGGTGGAATGCCATAACAAACCTTTTGATTCATAACAAGCATTTTTATCATCAGACTGTTGCAGAAAAACACGCTACATCAGCGTTTTCTCTGTACAAAAACAGGTTCCACAATAACATAGCCTGTGGTGTATGCTAGCTCCATGAATGCACTCTAGTCCACTTATGTCCAGGTAACTAGGCCTCCTAGGTCTAAGGGACCCTTTCAGTCCTGTCAAGCATTAAGAGCCTGAACTGTCTCCACACCAGGAGGAGGCAGGAAACTAAAAGGGGAACAGCAGCTGGAGAATAAGGCAGTGGATAGGTAATGAAGGGAGAGGGTAGGAAGTTTGGGGGATGGCTGGGAGTGTAGGGGAAGATAATTATAGAGATGGAAAGGTATGAAGAGGATGGCATCTTTATTGGAGGACAAGGGTGGAAGGATTTCTAGTCAAAAGAGGGACACTACTTTTCAAAAACTGGTATAGAAACCAGGCTTCCTGGGCATTGGTCCTTGACTGTAAGCAGATTTCTGTGAAACCCATTGAAAAAACATTTTTTAATCCATTTCCAGCTCAGTACATGGAAGGTAATGGTCTCCTGCTTCTACCAGTTAGTCTGTTAACTTTCTGTATTGGTGTCAAAACAGAATGAAGAAGCAGAGGCATACTAACTAGGTCACAGATGGATGAGGAGTAAGAGGGATAGAGGAAAATTGCAGAAGTCTTGGGGACATTAGAGGAAGGGGAAGCAAGAGCCTGAAGGAGTGGAAGAGAACAGAGTAAAAGGAGGCTTGGGTGGAGGGTACAACATTATTGATAAGGTCCGTATGTGAATGTAAGGGTTTCAGTGCTGCTGATGGCCATGTGGGAGTCAGTGTGGATCTGCTTGGTGGAATTCCAGTGATTTCCTCAGTTTGCTTTTTGAAAAATGAACCTACCAACTTATCTTATAGAACAAGGGTATCAAACTCATCTGGCCCTGCAGGCTGAATGAGGGGAATAGGGGCTGATCCATAGGTTGAATTGGGCCCCCTGGACCAGCCCCAGGCACCAGATCTAGTGCACAGAGCCACAAGCGGCACATGCAGTGTGTGCTCTGGACCAGGTCCACATGCCATATGCAGTGCACACTCTGGACTGGCCTTACATGCTGTATGCGGCACCAGCTCTGCACACCATAGATAGCTTTTCAGGCCCCAGATCCAGCTTCCAGAGCCAATGTGGCATGGGTGCCATATGCAGCATGTGCCCTGGACCAGCCATGTGCGCCACAAGCAGTGACCTGGGCTGGCCTCGTGCACAGCATGCATACTACCTCCAGCCCTGCTGGTGATGCATATGCCAGCTCATTCCAGACCAGCTCCATATGCTGGACATAGCATTCAGGGGTGGAACGGCAGGTGCTGCATGTGGTGTGTAGGGCTGGTCTGAGACCCAGAGGTAGCACCTTGGGCTGGATCTTTGACACCAGTGTTATAGATGGCTAACACTGTTGCATCAAGACCCATGCCTAAGTAACAGCTGAATTAAGATTGTCTGTGGATAAGTGGTCTTAATGCTGGCATGTCCTAACTGTTGAGAGCTTGAGTCTGCAACATGAAAGTTCTTGTAGAGTATTTGTATACAATTCCCTCTACCTCCCTTCCTCTCTCTCTCTCTCTGAACTCACATACTGTGCAATAGAGAAAATAAGAATTAGAGTTAGCCCAACTTATTCATAATGACCTGTGGACCCGCTTATAAGTGCCAGGCTTCGTACCATGCTGCCATATATTGTTTGGCACATAACTAGACCAGGGGTGGATTAAGATTTATTGGGGCCCTGAGAGAACGGAAAATTGAAGGCCCCCACCAGGCAAAGGCAGGTTCCCTCTGCACCTGCCTGGGGGTTGTGGTTGGGTCTGCCCGGCCTCCTTGGTGCATCTGGGGTGAGCCAGGGGTCACGAGCACTGCTGAGGTGAAGGCGGCCCCAGCCCCTCTGCCCAGTGGGTGTTGCACATCTAGAACTGTAGTCCCCCAGTGCTGTGGGATGGGCTAGGGCTGGGGCTGGGTTGGGGAGGGGACATGAACACCGTCCCCAGCTGCTCACCTGCCCCTCTGCCCGCCCCTTTGCTGGGCCGGGTGGGGTGGAGCTGTTCTGCCCTATCCTGGCAGCTTGCCGCAGATAGCAGGGAACAGGAGCAGGGTTGTCTGCTGCCCATGGTGCCTTCTGACAGCAGACAGCCCTAGGAAGCCGCCACTGCCCACAAGGGAGCCCCATGCCCGTCCCTGGCCCTGGCCTGGCGAGAAGGGAGGAGGCACGCACTGCCCCATCCTGGATGCCCATGGCCAGGATGCCTGCCTGGGACGTGCTGCCCCTGTTGCCTCAGGGGCCCATGATTGGCTGGAGCCTCTGGGCCTGGGCCCTGTGGTCTTGTGTGTTAATCTGCCCCTGTCCTAGACAAAAATGTAGTTTTAGTAACATTATAAAAAAATATCAAAAGCTGCTTTTTTGAGTGTTCTCTACTTTTCCTTGGTTCCACTAACTGGTGCAGTTAGACCAGGATATTTTCTCAAAGCCTGAATTATAAAACTCAAGTGAACCATGACCATAAGGTTAATGGATTTTCATCAGCTGAATTTTATAAGTGTAGCAAATAAAAAGCAAAATGATTGGAGTACTCAGACCCTTTTTCCTCTTTTCCTAGCCTTCCTAAATATTTAGAAGGTGATATTAGAAAATAAATCATAGACTCGAAGAGAATTATGGCTGGAAGGGACCTCAAGAGGTCATCTAGTCCAACCCTCCCTTTTGACACCTTCCTGCAAGCAGCAAAGCCCAGAAGCATGGGAAAAATTTATAGTAAAACACAGACATAGCTACGCGTAGATCATCCCCAACCAGTGGCTGTCCGATCTATTCTTGAACACCTACAGTGATGGAGTCCACAACTTTCCTGGGAAGTCTGTTCCAGTGTCTCACTCTAAAAGTGAAGAAGTTTTTGTTGATACGCAGTTTGAACCCACTTTACTGCAACTTGAAGCCATTGGTCCATGTACCAATCTATGCAGCAAGAGGGAAAAGGTGTTTTCCCTTGTCTTTATGGCAGCCCTGAAAGCATATGAAGGTGTTCGCTGTTGAACAATTTCCTTCCAACAACAGCAGGCAGATGTTTACTTCTGTGATTCTGGAATTGCCAAGAGAAGTAAGAGAAGCAATTTTGACAAGGCTGTGAGAGCCACTCTAATAAAAGTGCTGCTGTGTCTCATGTATTAGTGCCCCCATGCTTAGAAGTGACAGTGGGGGTACTTGAACTAAAGCTCATTCTGTGAGCTTTAGGTCAAGTGCCCCCACTGCCATTTTTAAGTGTGGGGATGGTGATACACAAGGCGCAGGAGGCTGCTGGAGCGGGGCAATTCCTCCATTCCAGCTGGAGTTCCAGTGCATCAGAGCAGCCTCCGCGCTCAAGTATAGGCGCCCCTTGCTTCTGGTGAAGATAGTTGATTAGAAAATCAAATCTCCTGATGCCTAATTTTTGGTTGATGAAATAGCCATAGCAAAGTAAATTTAAATAACTAGGCCAATCACTAGACATCTTTTATGTCTTTTTCACAAATATGGATTATAGCATTTATCGTAAACTTTAAATAGGCTTCCTTACTATAAAATACCTGTTTTTAGGACTGCTAAGTGCCTTTGGAGATAAAATTGTGAAGGGGTAGCAAGTTCCTCCTTGGAGGCAAAAGGGCAAGAACAAAAGTAGTACAAGCTGCTTTAACAGGCTATTGAATAACTTCCTTCTAGGCAATCCAGCTAAGCCGTGATGGACAGTACCTGCTTACAGGAGGAGACAATGGAGTTGTCATGGTATGGCAAGTTTGGGACCTCAAGCAACTTTTTGCGTACCCAGGATGTGATGCTGGAATCCGATCTATGGCCCTGTCATATGACCAAAGGTGAGGTTGAAATTTGATTAGAAGAACTTTATAGAGAGATTTATTAGAATGAAACAGCATATGAAATGCCATGAAAGTGTAAACAAAAAGCTTTTCTCTGTTGTTATTATCCTTTGCTCAGAGGTGATTGTATGGAGAATTCAATGCACTATTCTGTTGTGGTTACAGGTTAGAGTTGTTCTTTTCTAGTGTTGCAGCTCTTGGTGGGGAAGTGAACACTCGTTCAAGAGTCTGACTGGCAAACTTTTATTGTTGATCAAATTCTGGGCCTGTGAATATACAGTATAAAATAGATGGAAGTAGAAATTACATAGTTTCTTTCTGGGTTGGTTTTCCCTACCTTAGAAGAAAAAAAAAGAAATCCCTAAATGTAGGTCTTCAAAGCCATCACAAATAAAAAAGGTTCCCATCACACTTTTTTTTCATTAAGGCAAATGATGAATTCCATTTGTAGAGCTCTTACTTATTATTTTCACATAAAACATGAAATTTCTGAAGACTTTTCCAAGGGATAAACAGTAAATATTTTTATTGTTGCCCATGTCACTTGCCAATACTGCTACAGTTTAGAGTCTGTGCATTTTTGGCACAAAACATCTGTTTACAAGTTGGATATTTGGAATTGCCTCTAGCTAGCAATTATCCTATATACTATCATCTAGAAGTAAAAATTTTGGAAACAATTTTCAAAAGAACCCAAGGCTTTTAAGACCTAAATGCAGCGGAAAGTCATTTAGCAGCCTATGTAGTTTTCAAATGGAACTTGGGCTCCTGAATCACATAGGAATGAAAGTTCTCCTAGGTAGAAATGAAAAGGGGAACTTTTACAATCACTGCTCTCTCCTACGCTTGATGAAGGGTGTGTGCGCCCAGAAGCTTGAAAATAAATAAAATAATTTGCTTGCAAATATCTAGTTGGTCTAATAAAAGATATCACCTCTTCCATGAGTTTTGATTCCTTTTGACTCGAGACCAGTATGGCTACAACCTGGATACCTGAATCACACAGGTGTTTGTTAAAATGTTAACTTCTTTCTAAAAATGTATTGGCATCATTGTTCTTTGTAGTAGCAATGGTTTCTTTCTGTGTGCCCAGAACAATAGGCCCTAATCTTAAGTGAGTGCTCTACCTGCTACCTTTATCAAAATAATAAGTATTGTTATTGATGGACAAAATACACTGCTGGTATAAATTGGTATAGATCCATTGATGTCAGTGGACTTTGACCTATTTATACAACTAGAGAACGGAGATCAATTATTAATTAAAACAAGTAACTATCTTGCGTTCTTGAAGAAAACTTGAATTGAAATTGTAATTGCGGATAAAATCTCTGTTTAATCTGAAATGT
This sequence comes from Alligator sinensis, assembly GCF_000455745.1. Classification (NCBI taxonomy): domain Eukaryota; kingdom Metazoa; phylum Chordata; order Crocodylia; family Alligatoridae; genus Alligator; species Alligator sinensis. The sequence goes on from NW_005841924.1 coordinate 2,817,724, forward strand.
TGAGGAAAAAAGAAGAGGAACGTTGCCTCAATATGGATTCAGGAATCTATTTTTAAGCATTATTTTTGTTAAAAATTGCCTGTTCTTATAGTAAGTATGGAACACATAACATGTAGCAATCTTAATATTAGATACACTTCAAAATGTTTTGTAAAATCTGTTTTAAAAAAATCTAGTGATATTTTTGGACCTTAACCAAGATTGAACCCGGTACTTTCTTCCCATCCAAGACACCACCACCGTTCTCACTCTCCCCAAACCTTTCATCTGATGCTGTCATTCTCCCTTCTTTATTGTAAATGTTCTCATAAGCAGCCATTCCAGAAAACCTTAGTTTTCTAGATATTAAAATGACTTTCAGTGTCACTTTTGGCTGGACCCCAGCTCTATCTAGGGAACCTTATACAGGGATCAGTGTATCTTCACTTGGATTGACCTGACAAATCATTTTTATGACATAATGTATCACTTATCATAAATAAAGCTGGTAGAATTTTTTAAAGTACAGTGTCAGTGAAATGAAAATGTTTCATAGGGTGTTGTTTATTTTCAAACATTTTAGACTTTGTTTTTACTGCAGCTTTAATATTGTGTTTATTTGTATTACTGTGGCATCTATGAACCGTATTCAGAGACCTGCAGCTCAGTAGCCTAGGGGGCTACATAAACACAGCACAAAATATTTAACATTTCTCTCTCTCTTTTTTTCAGCGTGTGTGCGTGTGTGGAAAATGTTGGTTATAAATGTCTGAACAAAATGAATAAAAAACGCATTTAAAATGAACATTTTTTACTTTAGCAAAATGGAAGATTGGAAAATCTTTCCATTCTAAATTAGATCTATTTTTTGAAAGAAGTCAGACTTTTCACAGAACAGAAATTTTGGTTTCTAGCTAGCTCTAATAATAATAATATCATTGCAATTTGAGATGATAGATAAGATGACACAATTTCCTGATATACTGTGTTTCACAATAGGATAGCATTTCATCGACTAAGACTGCTAAAATGTGGTCATGAGTGAGATCATAGCTCTTTAAATGGTCCGAAAGACATGCTAGTAGTCAGCCAGTGGCTAGGATATGGAGTACAGAACACCTCACTAGTGAATTGCATTAGTAATAATATCTTTAAATGCTGATTGCCAAATAAGAGCCCATTCTGGCTGACTGATAATATTACAGGCAATGAGAAAAAAAATAATTCAGAAGTTGTGGTCCTGTTCCTTCCTCAGGTAGGTCATTTGCCAATTCCCACTTGGACTGGGAAGAGTGAATTGAAATACACTTAACCTGCCTCTTGGTTCTTGCATCCCCCTCCATTCTGATGTTTTATTAGCACTATCTCCAGCACAGAAAAAACATTAAAAAAATCAGTAATCATTGGATGGAGTAACTGTTTCATAAAGGGTCATGTGCTTTTGTCACTTGAGGACCTTCTGGTGTCAGTCCTACCCCTAAGATGTTCCAAGATAAGTCTGTGCACTTGATCCTCTCTGATTCACATCTCTCAGACCAGGATATGAACAAAACATTTTCCAAGAGTGGTTACTCATCTGAGCTGACTCATTTTTTTGTGGGACTCCACATGAGCGCACAGTAGGGCCTGATTTACCTGCAGCTCCAGTTAATATTTTTTCTATTTTAGGTCTTCATAGGGCTTTGGCTTAGGTCCTTAATGGTTACATTGGCAGGGTTTTTTTGGTGGATATTTTAGTTATCAAGGTGGTTATAGAGGCAGTAGAAGAAAAGTGTCTTGTCTTCTACCCTTCTTCCCATTCGTCTCCACCCTCCTCTTCCTCAAAAAAAATAATGCCAGCTTATTTGAATGTGACGTGACTAATTTTCAAACCTTTGCTTTTCATAGGTGCATAATGACGGGTATGGCTTCTGGAAGCATAGTGGTTTTCTACAATGATTTCAATCGCTGGCATCATGAATATCAAACAAGATACTGATGTTGAAACAGACCAAGACTAGCACTGACACAGGCAGCTGCTGAAACTGGACATAAAAAGTCTCTATTCAGTATCCTGCCATAGGATTGCTCATTATAAATAGCTATATTAGATCTGAATGTAACTTAAATTTGCTGGAAGAAGCAAACTATTTTTTAAAGTTAATTGCTATTTTTGTAGACCTTGCTTGACTTTTTGGGGGAAAGGGCAAAGAAGCAGAAAAACGGCTGCTGGGGTCTGTAGTTGGAAATCTATATTTTTAGTCATAATAAGAAGTCTTTCTGTAGTTAAAAATCTATATTTTTAGTCATAATAAGAAGTCTATTTTGATCCATGTATGAAAAGAAACCTAAAATAAAGAGGGTTAAAACTCTTATTCTAACTCTGTTATGGAGAAAGATGTTTCCCATCTGAATATCTATAACCTGAGGAATATATGATTTTAACAAATGACAATGGGTTATAAAATTTGGGATATTTTAATCTGCGCTACCTGTACTACACTTTGTCTTGTACTTTTCCAAATGATTATACTTCTTCAGCACTGAGGTTTCTTGGAATCAATAGTAATATTTAAATTATGATAAATGTAATTTTGGACATTAAAAGGAATTGTTTCCATCAATATTGCTACTCAAGCATGTTTCTAGGTCTAGACAGTTAGTTCATTTTTTAGTTATATGTTTTGTGCAGTTAAGAGAGAAATCAGCGATGGCGTCTGTGTTGCATCAAGTGTGAATCCTCCTAGTTTTTACCCAATATCCCTTCAAAGCACACCAAAATGTTCATTGTTCTTCAAAATCAAAACTAACTTGGGGAGTTTGGACATGTCCTCAGACTAGCAAGCTACATAGTATTTCTTTTTAATTAGATGCAAGTACCAAAGCACACTTCTGCTGTTTGACTGTGAAAGCACCATGAGGCAGACATACGTTGCCTCAACACCTCAGCAGAAGCTCCAGACTTGCAGGCTTTCTTTCCATTTTACTAGAGTTTATCAGAACTAACTGCCACAGTTATGTAGCACATACCACATCTTGTTCTGTCTATGGCAACAAATTCTTTCAGTCTCTGCTGTCACCAAATCCAATCAAATCCTGTCCAATCATGTTAATAAATTAGCTCCTCTTCCTCGTAGGAAATAAAAAAAAAATTTATACTAAGGAACAATAAGTTATTTTGGTGTTGCATAATTCTACTTTTCTACAAGATTGCTGTGCAGAATTCTGTGAAAATATTTGTGAAAAGAACTGTATTGTTTTGTAAGTGTATTGCATAAAAATCTTCTTTGTATCTCGTGATCTGAGTTAAAAATTACATTCCATATCTGCATCAATATATACATTTCTCTTACCGCCTACTGGAACAGGTCCCATTTTTCTAAGCATTTAATTACTGTCTCTTTAAGCAAAGATTTGGAATGAGAAAATTCAGTTTGAATGAAGAAATTCAATAAAATGGCATTTGTAATTGAGATCTTCAATATTGCATACTGGGTTCTTGTGTTTTCAGCATATACATGAAATAGAGAAAATAACCACCACCTTCAGTGCATTTTAAAAATATGCTCATTGTGCAAACAGGGTTTTGAGACAACACCAGCCTGACATTCTTTTACACCATTTTTATACTGGCGTAACAGTACTGATGCCAGTGAAATTGCAAACTACTGTCCATATGGAGTAATGGACTGAAAATTCCTGTTAAGAAAAGGTGGTATCCATTATCTTTAAGCGATTATTGATCACTTTGGGTGCCTATAGATGTTCTCAATCATGTTCTAATTAGATCATGTTGGAGCAAACTCCATTAACTGAGTATGCTCCACGTTCTAATTAAAACACTCCAGAGTCACCTCACCATTGCATGTTTCAAAATGGCTGCAGGGGTGCTTTATCTCAAACGCGTTGAATGAGTCTTAGATAAAGCATCCTGCAGCCATTTTGAAATGTGCCTGGGATTAATACATGTGGCGGTGAGCCATGTTAATTAGAGTGGCTATCTGGGAGCCGCTGTAATTAAAATGCCCTTCCCCACCCCAAGCACATGTATAGGCAGCCTTTAATACTAACTTGAAGTGCCCTGAATATTATGTGAAAGATATTTATAAGTGCTTGCTCTTTTCATCACTTTATATGAAATCTGCATTGATTTCAAGAGAAAATGGGTAGCATTATACTAACATTAATTCCGTGGACTGAGTTGGTTATTAACATCTATAGTAATGAGGGTAAGATATTCTCTGCCATTTGTTATATTATGCAGGTGCACTTTATTAAGTAGAAAATGTAAAACATTCTCCTTTTGTTCTAATTAATTTAAGAATACTGTGTTACTGACTGAAATGATGGTGTTTGATCTTAGAGCTAAAGTGTGGGTATTTGAAAATGGTGGAGAGATGGCACCAAACAAGCAGATGATCTTAGCTTTTTTTTAGATGTTGTTATTGCCTCTATGGAGGTATTGTGTAATATTAATCCTTATGCTTGACAAGTGTGCTGTGGTTATATCACTCTATTTAATCCCAACAGCTAGTCCCTAGGATGGTGATGCCAGCCATGAAGATGCAGGAGCTCTGTTCATGAGAGTGAAAGCATTAATATTGAAAACACAAAACTGATTCTCTGCACAGCATAGGCCTATTTGTCCACCTTTAAAACACGTGGGCCCAGCCCACCAACTCTCCAATTAGTTGGGAAGGCTACAGGAAAAGGGCACAAGTGGGGACACCGACCAGAGCACACCAGGCAGCGCCTCCATATAACATAGGAAGAAATTATCTGTCCACTTCACCCTTAATTATATCTACAAGCACGCACCAGTGGTAGACTTACTCCCTATCTTCTCTGAGAGGACTTGAGCATGCCTTCATGCTCCTAACTCAATTCACAGTTTCCACTGAGTGGCCAAAGCATGTGGTCTCACTGGGGATTCGAGGCTTGAGTGAATTAAGCTTCCTTAACATGGGATTTGTTGCGCTGTTCATTTTTCTTATGCGAGGTGCAAAAAAGGGTTACATTCTCAACGGCTAGATAGTCCTTAGTTTATCAAAGCCTGTGCTGGGCCACCTGATTGAACAGGTGCTAGAACTAATCTACCAACTGGTTTGAGCTATTTCTAGGGTACCATTGAGGGGACAGGGAGCTGCTGCTGAAAGCAGGATGGGTTCTTTTCTTTTCCTGGAGATGTTTTTTCAGAAGTACTACCTTCAAAAAGCAACAGTCAAGCATTTTCCTTTTCTCATGACGATCCAGACTTCCTGTTACTCTGGTAAGTGCAAATCGGTGCATTTTCTCAGAGAAATGGTGAGGATTTCTTTTTTTTTCTCTGACATTCTTGAAATCAATACCCAGGAAGCCCAGTAATTTTGAGATTGATGAGAAATAGGTCTGAGAAGTTCTGTTTATTATTGTGTTCAGCTTCAATAACTCTGAATCAGTTAAAAGTTAACCCGTAATTCTCTAGTCTGAATATTACTGTGTATGGGCAATCATTGTGGCTTCTGTGAAGTGTTATTTTCTTTGGAGGGTGTTTGAATACTGAACGAGTATGCACTAGTCAAAGGTATGCTAAACTGATATGAACTGTCAGTAGCCACTGTACTTTAATTAATAATCTCTCTTCTTAGACATTGTTCTACAGCTAATCTATGCAAAATATTTTTGTGTTACACTTGCCCTGCTGTCCATCATTCCACTCTTCCAGTTTGTGTCTGCCTCACATATCTGCAGTGCCATGTCTTAATCTAAGATTTGGGAAAGGAACTCGATTTTGCTGAGCCTACACAGCACCCAGTACAATAAGCCTCTTGACTACTTGGGACCCCAAACCACTAAAAGTTAAGGGCTGAGGGTTTGGGGGTTGTCTTAGTCTAGCCTTAATATAGGATCTGTTACACTGTTTAACTTTTGTTATGGGATGTGAACTATGCTTGCAATAAATGTTCAGAGCTGCTGATCCTTATATTTCATTTTACTTGCTGTAAAAAAAAGGAGTTTAATGCTATGAGGACTAAACTTTAAGTACTTTAAATACTTACTAAGGGTGGTGTCAGTAAGAAATTAGCACATTTGTAGAATCCCTGCTTTGATTCTGAAAGTGTTTGAACTCGAATTTTGGCTGGCATCCTTGTAGAGATTCTGCCCAGTGCTAGTCTTTTCAGCGTAAGTCAATCTGAGCATTTCAAAAAGGTTACTTCAGTATATGGACAAAGATGACTTTTTTTCCATGCACCAGCCGATGTCAGCAGAATAGTAAACATTTTTTCCTTTCTTCTGGCAGCAAAAAGGAAATTGAGTTACTTGAAAATCAGGTTCACAGAAAGAAATGTATTTTGGTAGGATGTAGCTTGACAGGGGTGTAGCTACATGTAGATGTATTGTTTGAGAATGAGAGAAATGATGAATAGCCAGATTGCAGCTTTTTTGTTGAGTGATGGACCTTGCCATTATATAGGAACATGCTGCTGCAGGTGCTTCTGTTAAATTCTTTTGGTGTTCTCTTTTATTTTATTAAAATAATGTAATAGCATGTTTTATTTCAGCCCAAGTGGCTGTATTCTAGCTAAATAAAATCACCTATACAAATCGGCTATATTTAAGTTTCCTCAGGGCACTATTTCTCTAGGTCAGTGAATAGCTGTTATCTCCATCCTTGAAACTTTTCAAGAGTTGGTTAAACAAACACTTGACTGGCATGGTTTAGTCAGGGATGGTTTAGTCAGGGATGATTCTGCCTTGAGAACAGGGCTGGACTAGATGGCTTCATGAGGTCCCTTGCCGCCCTACTATCCAATGATCATATGAACTGAGATTAGAAGTTGTAAGTACTGAGGTGAGTGCTCTCATCAATTCCCTGCACAATACTGTAATAACCCCATTTTGTATTTGAAAGTAATGCTATTTAGGTGGATCTAACATAGTATGCTTGGCAAATTTACAGTTGACGATCCACATCATTGTTTACAAGCCATAATCTGAGCTTGATCTTTAAATCTTTAGATCAAAAACTATATGAAATTGTTCTAAATTTTGTTTAGGTTTGTTGAATGTAACTACTCTACAATTCTGGGGCAGTCAGTTCCATGGGAAAAGAAGGCTTAGAAAATAAGAAATGAGAACCATACATACAAACGAAACAAATTCTGCCTGGTAAACAGTTTATTTTTTAGAGAAAACAATATGCATATGTGTATGTATTAAAGCATTTTTTTAATGAATGTGAACTGAAACTTAAGAACTCATGGACAAAATTTGGGAATAACATATTTTGAGTAAGATCCAGGTGTTTATCTTTCTCCAGCAGGTGACGTGACACCTGTGGAATACAAACAAGGGTTTACATCCAGTCAAATCTGGAAGGTCTGAAACTAATATTTTAGGATAGTGGCATCCTAGAACAGTGGATTGTAAATACAGACAATTCATTTTGGCAACTACAAACCTAAAGGAATAGAAGAGCGCTTGGAATATGGTTATTTACTTTTACTTTCTCTTTGCTATGTTACAAGTGTGGTAAGGTGGTTATTACCTTTTCTTTTCCTCTTGGTTTTCTGTTTTGTTCTTCCCTCCTCATTGACTGCATGCCCTGTTTATCAAGAGATTCATCTTTCAAATTTCTGATCACTTTGGCCTAATCGAGCAAAGCATTTACCAGACCATTCATGTAAATTCACCACATATTTAGGGGCTTTTTTGTGTCAGGCCAAACTACTGGACATCTAAGATTGAGCCACATGAGGACAGAGTTCACTTTGAAACCAAATGTTCCTGGCTAAATTAGATCTTTTCACATCTATCTAAAGTGAAACACAATTTGGGGGGTTGCTATGCACAGGATAGTAAATTTATCTATCTAGTAAATGTGTGTCTGGCCAAGCCAACCAGTAACAGCTTCTTTAGCTCTGTTCTGTGTTTTCAAACTACCAGCATCTCAACAGAATGTATTGTTAACAGTGCACATTACTGTCTGTACCTGCCTCCATTTGCAGCATTGGTTGTCATATTGGATCCATTGGTAAAGACTGGCTGTACACTTACCTTGGCAAACCACAACCCATTCAGCAGGCACCACTGATGGCATGGAAGGTCAAAGTCAGGACCTTGATGAGAGAACTTGTTTACTGACTTTGATAAAGACCTTTCCTTTGCCAGTAGGATTGTACACTTCATTGGCACAAGTTGAGCTATGGAGCATATGATGATAAGTGGGTGGGTGAAAAGAGAACCACATATATTTGGCTTGCCATGAATCTTTTCTAACAGTATGAGGGTCCTGCCTTCATGTAATGTGGGTAATGTATGTGGGTATTGCTCTTTTGCTTGACACTGGAAAGCATAGCAGCAGGGTAGGGCATCTGCTCAAATGTAATTGTGCCTGAGTGAGCTTTGTACAGGACAAATGGCACGTACAAAATATTCTGTAGTCAGGTGGCAGACCAGAATATTCAGAGCATGTTGAGCTTATGTGCCCTTATATACAACCAGGTAGTTTAATGCATGCTTTAACCTTGGCAGCTCTTTCCTTTAAGCATTCAGGAAAGGTCAGAGGTCAAGCTGGTATTTGCTGCTAATGAACTGGGATGAGGAATAAGAAAAGAAAACCCTGTTCAGTAAAGAGCTGAGCATTTGCTAATGTAGATGAAGAAAGAATTTAAGATCTCATATGTTTCTGCTTTTTGATGATCTTAATCTTGTGTTGGCAGTTGCTCTGATGGCAATGGGGAAGGGCTATGTGGAAAAATAAAGATTGAACTTTCCAAACGCTGCATAAAGCAAGCTGGATATCTTTTTTAAACATTAGTTAAAAGAATGCTAACCAGCAAGATAACTATTTTCCCATTCAAAATGTCAGTGAAAAATCTTGTAAAGTGAGGGTACCCTGATTCTCTGACAATAAGATCCAAGGAAGGAGTCTTGCAGCTTTTTATCAACTCCTCTATCCCAATACAAGCAAGAAGAACTCCACATGCTTTAAAATAATTTTTTGATTAAGAACATAATCCCCCATTATGCGAGCTTCACTCTGTGGTTCTTTTTTGATGTCAGCAGCCTCGAGGGCCGAGCTGCCCCTCCCCCCAAGTGGGGTGGGTGAGATGGGCTGTTCGTATGCCCTTTGTCCATGGTGGCCTCAGGTTCACCTCTTGGGGACCCTTTGCTGTTTTGAAATTCCTTCTTTTGTGTTCTTTTTCCCCTCTGATGACTTTTCATTCCTGGGCACTGCTGACTGGTTTTCCTGTGGCCATTATACTGTTCATGTTCTGTTCTGTCGGCATACTCCTTTGTTTTCCAAAGCCATCATATACGTAGATCTTACTCTGGTTATTTACTGGGTCTCCTAATTTGATTTCTCCACCAAAGTCAGAAATCCCAAGGGCTCTGCAGTTGGGCACTGTGACCTGGTGTCAATGCTGCAGAGTCCCTTATATCTGTTTGGGTACACTGTTCATGTTATGGACCAGTGTGGTACATGTCTTCAATTTCCCAGCCTATTTGTCTGCTGGCTTTACACATAATGGGCCTTGAAGGAAACTTTGTCGCAAACAGGCTTTTAGAAATCAATTAACCGTAACCATTTTCCTGGACCATTGATCTAACGCAATTGTCGCAGAGTACTTAGGTGCCCTGCTCCTTTAAAGAGGGGAAACTGCTAGGGAAAGAGCCCTAGCAGTGAGTGAGGAGCCCCAGCTGCTGGTTACCAGGGCAACCAGAGG
>NW_005841924.1:2827419-2836257 GCF_000455745.1 Alligator sinensis
GAAGGGGCAGGGCCTGGCTCACATATAAACCCCAGGGCTGAGGCCAGGATGGCAGTTCCCTGCTGGCAGCCAAGGGGGAAGGAGCTCTGCCGGAGCAAGCAAAGGGGAGAGGCCTGACTGCACGTGTAGCTCCTGATAGTGGTGAAGGATGGAGCACTCCTGGGGTGGCTTGAATGATGTTATAGCAGGAGGCTTGGATTTATATTGTAGCCCTGGGGCTCGTGTTTTGTGTTTGCTGTTTAAGACCGGTGACTTGGGTGAGGCTATTAGGGGATGGAGGAGGCCTCATAGGGGACCCACAGCAGTGTGGGGACCCCAGCACCAGAGAGGGCGCAGCATTTGGGGGTGCAGTGATCCCAAGCGCCGTGAAGGAGCAGTGTGAGACAGGACCGCGGAGAACCCGAGCGCTGGTGAGGGCGCAGAGCAAGACAGGGCCGCAGAGAGCCCAGAGAGGACAAAGGGGCTAAATTATAACAAGGCCCAGACTGAACAACGTCAGTTCCATCTGCGAGGCTTGGGGTGTGGTAACAGGGTGGTTGGAGCCACACATAGCCAATAAGGCTAGGGTGCCCCAAAAACACCCATTCTGGAACGGGAACCACAAGGGGTTCAGGAGCCCATGGGGTCAAAGTACAGCAAAAAACCGTGTCCAAGATGACGTAAAGGCAGCCTCCCTATCATATATTTTCCAGCAAAGACATGGGAGGAAAGAATCGAGGGTGCCCTTTGGGCCAACTTGGCACGGTAAGGGGGCCTTGGGGAGATCATGGCTATCCTGCAGGACCCCGCGCCATGACAGCAATATGCAATATTTACTTTACCTACAAGCTAATTCCTAAAAGGAAACCTCTAAATATCATCTAGCCATCAATCCCCTTCTCGAAGGTCTTATACTTTCATCTCATAAATGGAGCATAATTAGGGAATTACCTGGAATGTTTATGAGATTGTGGGGAGAACCTTCACCACTCATCCCAGGAAAAGTATGATGGCATTCGTGATCAGGTGCTCCAACTGGCTGGATGTTGTGATGAACACTTAACCATTGTTTGAATGTTGCCCATATCCCCTCTGACTCTGTCTTTTGCCTCAGCATTCCCTAGCCCAGCAATCGTTTCAGCCAATCAAGTTTAAACAGGCCTTACATACTGGGACTGGGGAATGAATGTATGGCCCAAGATGCCTATTAAACCTTTTACTCAGCATTCCAGGTAACATTTTACTCAGCAATTAGCACCTCATCTGGTTGCCAAGATGGCATTCTAGATCAGAGAAACATCCAAAGGTCCAGGATCTTTGGGGACCCAACATGTTCCCAGCAATTTTATCTTTCCTGTACAATGGGCAATACTTTCTTCATTCCAACCGGATTGCTTGTGATGGCTGGGTGCCATCATAACACCTCCAGTGCCCCTCTGCCCTGCAAGAGCCTGTAGAAATGCCAAGAGTTAGGTTTTTTTGTGGAAACAGCATGCCTGGTTTCCATTGGGATGCCACCATTTTACTCCTTGTTCCATTTCCTTACAAATTCTGGGAATTAACAAAGCTACATTGCATTTGTGTTTTTACTATAAAAAGATAAAAATAAATATTTAGCACAAGCAAAACAAAAAAATGACAATAAAAACAAATGGTCAATCTGGCCTTCTTGATCTTTGGTATGGCTGGACTATTTGAGGTCTGGAGGTGATACTCCACATGGTACAACGTTTTCCATAGGTTATAAAATATCTGCAAAGTGACTATCATGAAGTTCTGCTTTACATTTCACTGTTTGGCATAGATAATATCAACCACTTGCAGCAATAGCATTGCACAAACACAATAAAACACAATTACTGTGCTTATTTTTTTTGTATCAAGCAAACTTCTTGGTGCTTCAGTGGTGGTTCACATCCTGAAAAAACACAAAGGCAAAAAGGGAAAGGGATCAACCCCCTTTAGGTTAGTTCAGGTCATGGAATCACTTTTGACACTGGCTCCAGGCTCATGTGACTTCGCACAGAGCTTGCAGCCTACTCAGGGCCCATTATGGATGCCGAGTTCCCCTGACAAAACAGCCAGATTTTTCTGTCCAGGTTTTTGTGCTGCCTTCTAACACAGACGGAGGACTGACATCTTGTCCTCGTGAAGTTAAATCTTAAGAATGAATCCTTTACCGAGTACTGCTGATACAAGCTAAATCAAAAGCAGTGCTGAATGTCAAACTAGCACTAGTACAGCTTTGGGAATATTGTAGTAAGCATGCACCTCAGTGTCGGCTTCTTTTTTGATGTTGTGCTGAGCACTGACCTATCCTTCAGTACTGATATATCTATCTCAGCACTATAAGTTACACAGATGTCTAATAGGATAAAAGAAAGGAGAAGAGGGAACACATTGTTCCACAGAAGAGAGATTAAAAAAGGAGAGAAACACCATCACTTACTCCTTTGTGCATCCTAAACGAATGATGGCCTAAGGCCTCTCAGATGCTAATGTCACCTCTTTTGAACACTCCATACTAACTTGGACTTTTCACAAGGTAAGAGCTTTGTAACACTTACCTTTTGTACCTAAGCGTTAGTAGTTTTACAAATCCTACTAGACACCTATCTGTAGCTTTAGGTGTCTAAATAGCTTTATTTCTTGTTAACAGGGGCCAGATTTTCAATATGTCAATTCACTAACTGCAATTAGCATTTCCTTTGAGTGATAAAATTAAAGTAATTCAGGTGCAAAACATGATTAGATAAACTCACTTTTTCCATTATGTAAAAAGGTAGTTTTATTTAACTAATAAATAATTTTCAAAAGCTATTTTGTACACTTTGATTGAATTTTGATTTCCATTCAAATACATCTTGACACAAAGTTTGGTTAAATTATCACCTAGTTAAATGAAAATGGTGAATGACATTTTCTAATATAAAATATTAAGAATTGAATAAATGAATGTTAAATTATTTATATTTGCTTAAATAAGTATATGCAGCTATAGTATATCCTCACAATTAACAAAAAGAAGTACCGGATTTTGTGTAAAAGTTATATTTGATGTAAATTAATATGCTTTAATCATTGTACCAATCAATAGCAATGGAAAATGAAAAACAACAACAAAGTAAATAAGCAAAGCAAGTTTAAAGTCAGTTATTTAAATCAAGGTTTCCTGCTTGCCAATTTAAGTCATGATTAAAATTAATTATTTAAATCAGTTCCACCTAGACACTTGAAGATCTGTGGAAGTGTCTCCATCTATCTGAAGAAGAGGGTGATAATCCTGAGGAATCATACAAGTCCCCTTTCAAGGAACATAGAAATGGCATCTCACCAGAAGAGGTCAATTTCTCCACATATCCAGAAATAATTTTAGCAATTATGGAGGAGAATAGCTAACTCTCTCCTGCTGCAAACAAGTGGCAGCACCGAAGAAAGACAATCCCCCGTCTAACATTATTGCAGGAGCAGACTAGGGAGGGTATGTTTATTGGCTTTTTCTCATCTGTGTAGACAAGAACATTTGGGTCTTCTCATTCTCTTCCCACCTGTCTCCAAGAAAGTTGACATAATGTTCTCGTAACCTGTTGAAGATATCTAGTTGTTTCTACAGCACTCTGGCAAACTCTGTCATGGAACATGTAATGCACTGAAGGCAACAAGGCATTTCTTTGCCCCCTCCAACAGAGGGATATAAACTATATACTTTGGATGGAAAAGCAGAATCTTGAAGTGGCTAGTTATCTAGCCATCATGTCCCACTACAAGTTATATCCTGTGGAGTTCCCGGGATCCTCATTTTGGACCACTTGCTTGGGGAAGAGAAGCAGGCAGACAGTACCTTGGTCATCAAGGATCATATGATTCACTAGGCGCTTTTATAAGCAACATGTTAGACCTCAAATAGGAGACAAACATTTAGGCTACAGGACTCTGTATTAGAAGGTTGCTTGGCTGAAATTCTCTAGGAACAATAAAAAAATGGCAGTCAAGTGACAAAACTGAGTCCCTATAGGCCTGCTCTGTGGAATTATTATAGTCCTCTTCCCCACCTCAGAGGAAGATTTCATCCTACTCACCATTTTACTTGCAAAGAGGGGACAGATACTGTCCTGTACAGCACCAAGAGGCCATATTGTCCTAAACTTGCTATTGGTAAATCACTTCAGTCCAACAGAAGCAGACTTCTTGCTGTGTATGCTCACAGCCCTTGGCATCATCAGCCTGTAAGCAACCAACTTGAACCTATGCACCAGCTTATATCAACTCTTATTTTTCCTCCCTCACCATTCTTCCCTTCAGGATTGTCTCTCTAGTTCTTCTATTATACCCATTGCACAATTACTCTGGAATACTAGATCCTAGGAGTGTGCAAAATGGGCTGTATTCAGTTCTGATTTGGATTTGGCCTGAATCGGGGACAGTGATTCAATTAGTTGATTCAGATCACTGTCCCGATTCAATTTGGCCGAACCTGAATCTGAAGATTTGATGCTGATTCAGAGAATCAGCGATTCAGCCATAGACACAGTTTTAAATGTTTTTTCTACATACCTCAAGGTACCAGGTGGCTCATGAATGCTGAGATGCTGGAGCAGATGGAGTGTCCCACAGGAGCATGGGGGGCCCCCAGCATGCTTGGCAGTGGACTCAGAAATGGACCAGGAACACTTCTGGTCTATTTCCGGGTCCATCAGGAAGCACACAGGGGAACCTCCCATCCCATTCCCGGGTTCGGAAACTGGTGCCTCCTGGGTCTTGGGGGGGGCACCTGGGGTCCCCCTGTGGCCAATCACCAAGCCGGGGGACACGGGGGGGAGGGGGTGTCCCCCGTGTGCTCTGCGGTGGACCCAGAAGTGGATTGGAAGTATATCTGCCCCACCATCGCAGCGTTCACGAGCTGCACCTGGTACCTTGAGGTACGTAGAAAAAACATTTAAAGGTGTGTCTATGGCCAAATTGCTGATTCTCTGAATCAGCATCGAATTTTCAGATTCAGGCAAATCAAAAACAGGACAGTGATTTGAATCAACTAATTGAATCACTGTCCCTGATTCAGGCCAAATCCAAATCGAATACGGCCCATTTCGCAGAACTCTAGTAGCTAGTGTACCATTTCACAAGTAGCACCACTGGGTCATGAAATCTATTGTATCCAAACAAGCCATCAAAGCAAGCACAGAAGAGAACAGAAACAAAATTATATTTTTTAACCATTTCTGCTGGAGTGAAGGCAACATCTTTTATATGTCTACCTTCCCATTCATTTGGTACCCATACTTGCAAGGAAGTTGGATAGTGTATTCAAAACTCTCGCTCCTGAGGAGTAAGGACAGTGTTGTAAGAGACCATGCAGCAATCACAGGGTAGAACTAAACATGTTTTTTGTCTCTTTAAAATATAAGGGTGGGATGCACACTTGAATTCAGAGGCCCCAAATTTACAGTAGACTAGACCCTACCTGGCTCAGACTCCAGAACAGAGATTCAAGAGTGGGAATCATGCACAGATGGTACCTAAGTTTTTCTTTTCCAACTTCTCTGTGCCAATGCTGACTTTCCCTCTGCCATTTATAATACAAGCCAACACAGCAACTGTTCAATTCCCTTTCCTGTTCTCTACAAATGAACACTGATCCATATTATGTTGATTAGGAGAAGACCCTAGAGTGGAGTGTTCACTCCTGCATAAATGAGTGGTTGGCTTGTTTTTAAACATGTCATTGTAGTCTGAAGAGCATTCTTAATTTGACTCGCATTAACCTTGAAAGGAGAAAATTGTCATGCTATTTGCTCATCCGATGCGTCACATAATGTGCTTGTGCTAACTTCAGGAATCAAGTGAGGTCACTAACATCTAATAGATCAAAGAAAACAAATTGCATGGGTTTATTATCCAGTGTATTCAACAAGTATATATAGTTAGTCTTTGATAGTAAATGAATTCACAGAAGGAATATTTCTTTCAGTCCCACAAGCGGGTTGAAGTGCTCTTGCAGCACAATCTTTTATCGAAATGGTACTAATTCTGATACATTGAGGCTGCTGACAGATGTGAAAAAAGACAAACCAACTGGGCTTTACCAGAAGCAGTCCATTAATTTAACCCAGCTCTGCAGTGTCTGTGAAGATTGGGCATTTCAGCAGGCCTTTTTGGCACTTTTATCTCATAGATTTCATAGACGTTAAGGCTGGAAGAGACCTCGAAGATCATCAAATCCAGCCCCCTGCCCCAGGGGCAGGAAGTCAGGTAGGGTCAAAGGACCCAAGCAAGCTAAGCATCTAAGCACTTCTTGAATAAGTCCAGAGTAGGTGCCTGCACCACTTCTGGAGGGAGTCTATTCCAGGTGTTGGGGGCTTGGACAGTAAAGAATTTATTTCTTATGTCCAACTTAAAATGGTCTTGTAGGAGTTTATGACCATTGGTCCTTGTTTTTCCTTGGGGCGCTCTGGTGAACAGATGTTCCCCCAGATTCAGTTAGCTATTAGATAACAGCCCCACTAAAGCACCAGATCTTTACAGATGTTGAGCAAGCCAGGTCTGAGGTACTACCTCTTTTGGGCATGTGCTGGGCTCAGCACAGGAGCATGCCCAGTTTGAAGTAAAGTGCCATTTTTTTTCATGTCTGCAAGCAGCCCTAGAAAACTGGTACAATAAGTGGCATGGAGTCTTGAGGGACTTCTCTGAATGACAAAAGTCATAAACCATAGTTTTGTATTGTGTAATTATAACCCTGAAGCAGGTGTAGAGGTCAGGTAGTTCAAAATCTTGTTAATATTTACTACTTTCCATCTTTAATTCCTCCATTATTCAGCAAAATGGAAAAGCTACTATCCACATTTGAAAACAAAAGATCCATATTTAATAAGCTAGTCCAAAGTACAATTTACTAGGTTATTAAAATACACTTACAGGATAGCTGCAGGCATAAGCCAATGCTGACCTGTAGTAACGGTGCTATAAAATGTTTTGTATCTTAGCACTATATTACCAGCAATTAATTTAATTCATGTTGCAGGTTAGGACGACGAGAGAAAGAGCTAAAGTTAAGTTAACATAAATTATCAACAAAGTCAGTGATACAGATTTAGGCCATTTGAATATTTAGCTGTGAATGTTTTGTTTGGATTTGGGAAAATAAGAGGGCTGGGTATGCACTGGATGTCTGTATATCTATCTTAGTTCTTTTGAACTTGAACATATATAGAGTTATATAGTATAGTGCTATTCCGTTTTTAAAGGATTACTGTTCCTTTTCAGGTACATTCTAAAGCAAATAACCAATATTTCTAATAACCACCAAATGCATATATTTTGGGAAATGGACATTTCATAAATATTTATATAAAATGCTACATTTCCCAGAATGTAGTAATGGCCTTTTATTTCTAGGCAACTTAGAATTACATTTTATCGTCTGGAATTTTGTGCTTTATAGGCACAATATAGAGTACATAAAAATTATGTTAATTCTTCCTGTATAAAAGGTAGTGCAGCCAGTTTGTTGAATGACATTTTACACTTATGCCTTCTTTCAGCCACTAATATTTTATTAAGCTTCACTCCCTGTGAACAGATGTAATTTTTGGCCACTTGAAGAAGAGAGGAAAAGTTGCTGCTCAGGATCCTACATCAGCTCTACCAATTCAACTATTGTGGCAAAAGTACATTAACTCACTAACTTGAACCCTGAATGAAACAGGGTTCAAGTTACAACAGTGTGGCTCCACTTTTACTGATATTGAATCACACAAATGTAACAGTTATGTCAGAACAGCTGTATACCGCTATCATTTAATGTCTACACCTACTGTAATCATTCCCAATATGATTACCTTGTATGACAAATGAAGACTAATTTTAATGAAGGTAGAGTTCACCCTTCTTAATGTGTGTACTCTATCCTCCTCACACCTCCCTGTTGCTTTAGACCAGTGGGTCATAACTTTTTTAGGGATGTTTGTGCCAAGGCACCCTCCATAACTTTTATGAATTGAGTGGCACCCCATTTAAAAAAACTAATTTAGGTATTAGTGCTTATTTCTTTGCAGAGAGGGTGGGGGAGCACCTGGGCAGGCTCAGGGTCTCCCTGCCTTTTTCTGCTTATCTCCTTGCACCCTGCTTATCTCCTCACACTTCCTGCATCCCTCTTCAGAGGATCTCCCCACATCCTAGGGTTTCCTAGCACACTGGTTGAGAATCATTCCTTTAGGCATTTCCATTTGTATTCTTCAGAAAGTGGCCAGAGCTCAGGAGCTTCATCCCTTTTTTTAATCCTTTCCATGCTACAGAAACCAATTCTTGACCATCACTAAAACAGACACCTCTCACCAAGACAGTTATTTCCCCCTTTACAGCCTTCTGAGATGCTTCTGTTATAGTCTTTGACTTTCTATCCACTTTCCTTTTCTTCCTCCTCCTCCTTCTCTTTCAGGTTTTTATTTTTGGCCAACTCATCTATTTGCATGGCTTGAATGGTTGTCTCTGCCACTCTGAAACCAGTTTCTAAATGTTCTGTCACTAACTCACTTAAGCTAAACATAGCTAACCTAATTTCACTTATCAGTGAAAACACCATCCTGATTGCTGTTGCGCAGCATCAAAATCTTAGTTTAATTTTTTAAGAGGGCAATACATGTTATATTATGATTGCTGCTACTTCTGGCTACTTTTTCCTTGATAACTTCATAAACCATCTATCATTTCACTCAGTGCCTGGAAACTAGATGCCTGGAGCCTAGATGCCTAGTTTAAAGTACTTCAATGTTCTCCTCCTTGACTGTGACTACTGCTCCAACTGTGTTCAGCCCTTCTTTGCATCCTTTTTCTGATTCCCCCCCCTTCATCTTTCAGACTCTT
>NW_005841924.1:2836288-2836829 GCF_000455745.1 Alligator sinensis
TCATAGTGCTATTCATCCGTTACCTTGAGCACACTACCTCTATGTCACATGCCCTTCCCTGATGAAGTCTACGATACTTATACAGTCACGTTCTTGCCATCCTGTGTGAAATACTTCACTCTGTAGGTTAGCGCTGTCTAGTCTCTAAGCCCCATGCAGGTGTGCGGGTGTAATTTCCCCTAGCACATAGCCAGGACTCACCCTCAACTCCCTGTATGGCCCCATGCCACCCTGCCCTGTCATGCATGAGGGCACAAAGTGGCAGCTGGGGGAGGGATTGAGAGCCCAGAGTGTCAGAAGCAGGTTAAAAACAGTCCCTAGGCTTTGGTAGAATGAGGCTATAGAATGCAAGGTCCTTATCCACATGGACACTTAAATAACTTTAACCAACATTAAAAACAACCAAGTTTTAACAAAATATAGACAGGGGCTTTGTTGCCAGTATTTAACCAGTCCAACTTAGCTGGATCCTAGGGACAGGTTTGGTAGGGTAAAGGTGAGCACTTTTGCCACAAAAACCTATGAGAAAGGAATGCAGTCT
>NW_005841924.1:2836839-2841408 GCF_000455745.1 Alligator sinensis
AAGAAGTCCACGGATTCGGTCTTCAGCTGGTATAAATCATTACAGAATTACAGCCAATATTACTATGCTGAGCTACACCAGAAGAAGACTTGACCCTGTGTTCAGGCAGAACTCCCTTTGCTAGTTCCCTTTTAAAGGCCAAAGACCAGGTTTCTGGGCATTCAAATCCCACAACTTCACCCTAAATTCAAGTCAGCTTTGGACAGCAACTCTTTTTTTATCTCCATCTTCAAACTGAAAAGTTTTGAGCAGAACGTGGTGATTTTTCTCCAAAGGAAGTGACCTTGAGATAGTCATCAGAGATTCGGATCATTCTCTGGCAAATACCTGGCCCAAAAAGCTGCTTCCTCCCTATCTAGGAATTAGGCTCTCTGAAGTCTTAAGAGGCCCACTGAGGCACAGTTATAGACCTGCTGAGACTTCTTGTTTTGAAACTGGCTGCATTGTCTTGCCATTTTGAGTTCCCATAGAAATAAATGACTACTTATTCTTTTCATGAAGAAAGTTTATTGCAAGTCTTTACAATTCTAGTAGAAAGTAAAGCTAACAAAGAAAATGAGCTAGGATCAAGACTTAAGAATGGGCAGAGGAAATGAATAAGCAGAGTGCATACAATACTGAATTAAGTAGTATGATAAAGACAAAACTTTATTCATCCTTGACTGCAAATAAATGATCAATGCTGCTCAATTACTGTTTCCATGTACTGCACCAGGAGGGGAATAGTGATAAAAACTTGGCAGCTAGTTTTGTTGGCTAGTTGTTACAGTTCTTCTATTAGTCAGCTTGCCCTAGAACTAGGAACTGCTCCATCCTAGGTTATGTAACATGCAGCAAGCTTTCCATTCAAAGGACCAAGTAGTTTTATTGTTTAATAGATACTGTGGTTGTGGTGGGAGATGCAGATGGGTGGAGAAGGAAAACACTTGTAAGGAGACACAATGTCTAGTAGAATGAAAAGGCTTCCTTGACCGCAGTCTTCATACAAATAAATGCCCAGTGTTCTTGTTATCTTTACACCCAAAATTCCTTTAGGTTCATATTAGCTAAACAACTATCCTGAAGTACGGACTTTTGATGATAAACCTGAAGACAAAAGAGCCGCTCTCTCTCAAAAACTTATCGTTCAATATTGTACGGTTTGTCTGTTAAAAAGATTCTTCATGGAAACTTGCCCCTTCAGCTCTGGTACGAAACTCAACTAAACAGAGGCACTGGGAACAGGAGGCAGATCCAGCTTTTTTTCTCTCTCCACTTTTCTGAGAACAAGATCTGACCCGGAGAGTCTCTGTTTGCAGAAGTGAGACCTGGTTGCTGTTTCTCCATCTCAAATTCTTACAAAAATATCATTAACTACACAGTAAATTAATCTATTTAGATTACTAGATGGTGAGAAATGCATTGAATTAAACCAACACTGATGTTTGAAAAAAATCTAAAGTCACCCAAAGTTTTTTCCCCCCCATCTTTATGTTCAGAAGGCAAAGGCCAGGGAGCACTCAAGAACTACAGAGTACACGTCCCCCAACCCATCCTCCAAAATTCATGATGGAATCTGCTTTAGGCTTGCCACAAGAGGGTGCAAGCAAACTGAAAACAAAACAGATGAGATGAGATAAGACAGAGAGAAGTTGAAAAGTTCTCCTGACCTAACAGTGAGCTTCAGCTGGATTTGGTTTCAATCAATCCTACAGACTGGGCTGTTCCTCAGCACAGTCATGACATGCCAAGGCAGGGTGCATGGGGGATTTGACTGGCTCAGCAGCAGCAGAGGGGAGGGGCTTGGACCCAGCCACGTGAGCATCTTCAGCTGTAGCGGTAATCACAGAAGTTTTCTCCATTCCAGCTCTACCAGAGTCCGGACAGCGCTTGCTGCAGAAAATCTGACCCTCTTTATCTAGAGCTGTGCTCTAAAAAAAGGAAGGCAGAGGACAAAAAGTATTAAATCAACAATCCACATTACCCTCACTATTAAAACAATGCACAACACATTCATTTGGTGCATGCATTAGTCCCAGAAAAAGGAGAAATAACGTCAGACATTTTTGCTCATTTTAGGGGTCTTTTGCATGGATTTGGGGGAGTTGAAGGATAATTTACCTCTTGGGATACCAAAGCATCCAGGAGGTACGTGAAACAAGGCCTGTATAAAAAGCATGTGCTGCTCCATAGTACTAGAACCAACTCTGATGAGGTATTTCAAGAAGAAGTTGATATTTTGTATTGCAAGGCTGATGTGGAAAAAGCAGGCATGCATGGACACAACATCATAATGCAGAGTATTACTTTGGGATTAATTTGCCCAAACTTTATATTGTTGGGTGCTGCTTGTATTCTAACATGGGATCAAACTTTTTGTTTAACCTGTAATGGACCCCAGGCTGCAGAAATGTGTATTTGTAAAAAGCTTGTATGAAGGCCTAGGGAATTTTTGTTTCTTCATTTCAACTAGAACACTTTTACTCCTCTTCCATTTGTTAGGAGATAGGGTGCAACTACAAAGCTAAGTTTTACTGGAAATTTGTACTAGGTTCCTGAATAATAGACGTGAATGTAGGTCATAAGCACTCGCTATCCGGAATTTGAAGAGTGGGATCGTTGGGAGAGGGAATTAAGACCTCTGTAGGGGAATCCTGAGGTAGTCTCCATCCCTTCTTTTTTTTCTAAAGCAGATCTTGCTGAATGTCTGCTGAAGCAGCAACTTTCTGACCCTCTGCAGGCTGCTGCAAAAGTAAATCAAACTGGAGTGCAATGTTTAGTTTACAGTAGGAGGTTCTGATATACCTGTAAGTCAACAGGAGGGCAAGCTAGTGTTTGTGTGTCCGAATACATTCTCAAATAGTTTCTGAAGTGTGATCTGGACAGTCTCATGGCTAGACAGCTAGTGTACACTGTTTTTAAATAATGCCCCTGGTGTTTAGGATGCTTGTCTCGGATGTGAAGGGCCCAGATTCAGATTCTTCCTCTGCCTGAATCAGAGACAGGATGTGAACCAAGATTTCCCACCTCTCAGGAGAGTGTCTGAACCATTGAGCTACATGGTAGTTACCCTACCCTGTCTTGCTGAAGTTATTCTGTTCCCAGCAGTTAGTCATTCCTTCTCTCATTCAACAAATATTTATCAGGCAGAGGTCCTCTTAGCAGATGGGCCAGTCTAATGCTATTCCTTTTTCCATTGAATATTTAGATGTTTTATACAAAGTGGAACAATCACCAGGACAGACTGATGATGGGCCAACCACGAATGTCCTGTGGTCAAGGGGTTTAGGCACCTTCTTGGTAGGGAAGAGATCTTAGTTCAAGCCCCTGCTCAAGGCAAGTGTCCTAAGTACTGGGCCACAGCTATCCTTATAAGATGGTAGGAGCCACAAGAGAATCATTTCCTTGCTCGTTTTGTGAATTAGCAAACATTTAATTCAATCCAAAATACAATGAAAAATGCCCCAAAACAGGTTTGTTTCATTCAGTTTGAAACAAAGTTCTTAGGTTTGTAGCCAACCTGCACCACAGCTTTATTTTTCTTTTTGCTTCAGCCAACAAATATTTGAAGAGCCTTACTGTTTAGCAGTACCTCATGACTTGGCCCTCCTATCTTTGTGAATCTCTGCTGCTCTTGTGGCAGTGTGCATATGTAGGGTGGGTAGTAAGCACCTTTGGTGGGGCAAGGATAGAGTGAAAAAGTTGCCCTGCAACAACCTCTCTATCTGGTGCTGGAGTGGTGGCTCTTACACTCCATCCTTTCCTGCCACCTTCCCTCAGAAATGGAGAGAGAAAGCAAGTGTTTTCCTACAGTCAGCGACAGGACACCCTGAGATCATCAGTGTATGGAAGAAGGCAGGAATATACCTTCAGAGTACCCAAGACAGGATGGTGGTTTTGTTAACCTCTGCCCCCCATATAAAAGTTATCAGAGGGGTAGTGTACCTACCCATTCTGTCTCCCAAAAGAGGTCCCACAAGGAGGAGGTCTGTTGTCAGATTGCATAGAAGACAGGGATTGGCAAGGGCTGAAGGTCACAGGGGCTAGTGGGAACACTGAAAAATTTGGGTAAGTATCTTAACTTTTGGATGTTCAGATTTAGTAAGTACTAAATAGGTAGAAGAGGAACCAATCCCCATCCTGAACAGTTTACCTTCTAATTCACTTGCACATATACATAAGCAGCACCATGCTGGGTCAGAACTCAGCCGATACACATTTTCCTTCCTTACCATATCTGTTAGGAATGGGGAAATCAAAATAAAATTAAAACTTAGTTTTAACAGGATGTGCATCATTGGCTGAAGAAATGGTCCATCTAGGAATTGGCTGAAGAAATGGTCCAGTGTCCTGTCTCTGACAGTGACAGCTTTACAGGAAGAGCATTAAACTAGGTATATCTAGAGCAGTGATTCTCAACTAGGGTGAAAGCCTTTCAAGGGTGCTACAGGATGCCTTATAATGTTAGGTGAGCAAATGATGAAATAAACCCAGAGGGCATTTTTACATGCGCTCCAGGAGGTGGGCCCTTTAATTAGCGAGCACTTTTAATTAAAAGTGCCCAAACACCGCGTGCGTATCCCCCCCCCC
>NW_005841924.1:2841418-2923718 GCF_000455745.1 Alligator sinensis
CCCCCCGCGTCCTCCCCCCCCCCCCCCCCCCCCATGCTGAAAATGGTGGCGGAGCACTTTGAACTAAAGCTTGTCAAACAAGCTTTAGTTCAAAGTACCCCAACGCCATTTTTTAGTGCAGGGATGCTAATACATGTGACGCCAGAGTCTGCTGGAGCATGCTTATTTTATTATAATCTGGAGCACAGATTAATCAAGTCTGCTCCAATGCAGTGGATTTCCAGTGCATCAGAGCCGGCTCCCTGCACATGCATAGGATGCCCAGAGATTTCAAATAGGAATCTACAGTGTTAAAAATATTCTGATCTGCTGTGGTCTTTCTGAGTTCTTTGCAGCAGAAGAATTTCTCTATTATATTTTTGTAGTAAAAAAACAAGTGAAAATGAAGAAATGGCATTTTCTGAGAAGGGGTGCCTTGAGCCCCAAAAGACTGAGATCTATCCCCTGCTCGTTACCCTTCCTGGCATCCACCACCATTGGTTTAGAGATGCCAGAGGATACATCTGGGATTGTTCTGTTTAATAGCTATTAATAAGATCTATCATCAATGAATTTGTGTAGTCCCATTTGGAAGCTGGCTATACTATTTGCCTCTACAGTCTCCTGTGGCCATGAGTTCCAGAAGTTAATTACATGCTGCATAAAGAAGGATAGAGTGAAGCCAACTTCCCAAGATTATAACAGTTAGTAGGGCAGACAAAATGTAGGTTTTATCATCGCAAAAGTTACATATGTATGCAGTGAGGCTTCCTTTTACTTTCACCTGCTAGAGCAGGGTTTTTTGCATTTTTAAAAACATATACCTGTAGTCTCAGCAGCAGGGCAGGTTATTTGTCAGATCCATTGTGACCCCCCAACATCAGTGTATGTACAGAATATGCGGTTACTCCCTAAGAAGAGAGAGTATGTGCAACTTAATGAAGTTTGGCTACCCATTTAGACTGCTTAGGCTCCAGGTCAGGAGGTTTAACTCTATTACTTCTGATGGAGATGATTAACTCTGTGACTAGATGTGCATAGTGTATTAGCTACTAGAATGAGTGGTGCACCCTGGGATCTAGGTGGGCTCAGGCTGGGTCTCTCCGGAGAGAGAAATTGCATATTTCCTGCTATTTCACCGCTGGTCATCTTTTTTAAGTTTTACTGTATGCATCTTAAACTCTCACCCTTCATGCAAAGCTGCATTTAGTAGTCTCAGGGTACTGTCTGGTTAATGACCCTTGTTTCACAAGAGATGTCAACCAGGGGTCAGACCATCTGCTGTGTCAGCTTTGGGAGAGAAAATAAGGAAACAGGAAAGGGGAAAAGGTGAAGAATCCAGCAGAACTTTTCCTCTCAGCTTTCTGTACCTCTTAGCACATTTTTTTATAGACACCTCAGTACTGTTTCCCTGAAAGCAACTCTTTCCTCTAACTTTCCCTTCTCACAAAATGCCATGTTTGGTGAAGAAAAAGAAAACAATGATGCCAAATGTCTTCCAAAAACATAAATTGTCAGCCACTGTGGATTAAAAAAAAAAAAGTGCAAATGTTTACTGGTACAGTATAACCGCTAAAAGATATTAATTCCCTGGTTCTGTGCAGCTCTGAAACTGCCCACTTCAGACTGGCTGAGTTATTTCTCCTTTTTCTCTTTTTGTAAAACTCAGAACACATACTGTGTGCAGCAGAACAAAGCGTTGCAGTTAGTACATACCATTGCCTTGGACCTACTCAGAGGAAAGCAATGCAGGCACAGGGAGAGGAGGAAAAAGGAAGAAAGCAAGGGATAGAAACTACACTTACTTTAAGCAGAACTAACACAATTGCAACAAATTTAGACTTATAGAACATTCTGATACTTTCTTGAAAAAAAAAAACAACAGTAAAAATGATTTTATAGCAACACATTTTTCTTGGTAGCAGCAAAGACGCTTCCTTTGTGAAGACAGAACCAGGCTTTGTACGCTTCTACTTCTCCACCACAAGATGGCAGTGCCTGCTATGGCTGAGATGCTGCCCTATGGCTTTCCAAGGACAACGCTCCTCTGTGTGTGCGCATTAAGTGACTATCTCATGCTCAAAGGTGGTTCTGTTGAATATTTTTCCCACGAATAAAAGTGTCTAAGTGCAAGTGAATGGGTTTGTGATGCACTGCAGATACAGAAAGGAAACTCAAAAACAGTGCTTGCAAGAATCAGGTTTATCATAAAGAAAAAATTGGTTATATTACAATTAAGGAACCTGACAGTACGAAGGCAACTACATTTGTGCCGCAAGTAAGGCAGATATGTAGCTTGGGGGCTAAACTCTTATTACCTTTTTCTTTCCATAAGTCACAGACATGTTTTCCTATTCTCCCCTTCAATTTTCTCTGCACATCCAGGGACAGCAGTGAGTGTGAGCTGCAGTTAGAACTCAACAGGTAGACATTTTCCTTCCCAACCATGTCTGTTAGAAGGGAGATGAGGCAGGAGAATGGGGAAATTAAACTAAAATTAAACCCTATTTTTAATAGGATGTGCTTCATTGGCTGAAGGAATGTCAGTTAAGGAACAGAATAAGAAAAAAACCCCACACCAAGAGGAAGCCAGAAGCTGTATTGTGTCAGAGATTTGAGACAAGCTTAAGTGGCATGCAAATTGGATAGGGGCTGAAAGTTAGAATTAAAATCGCTGTTATTAAATACAGAATTTTATACCAGGTTTCAGCTTCAGGCTTATCCATAGTCTCAACAGTATAAAGAAGCTCTGAAGTCCCTCAAACTGTCAAGTCAAACTGTCAAACGAAATGCAGACAACAGCATCAACCTGAAATCAATTTTCTGGCTTCGCTCTTGTGAGCATTTTGATGTTACTACAAACTCTACTTTTAAACCTGCAGCTATTTATTTAATCCACATACATGTACTTTCTGCATATATATTACATATATACACACACAAACAGCATAAGTGGTCAGATTTATAAGGTGGGATGTGTCATTAATAATAATATTGTGACTACTATTGCTATCATGTAACTGATGCAGTGCAAACAATATTCACCCCTGCTAACAAAGTCAATGCTGTGTTGCCAGAGTGGTAGTGTTCTTAAAAATATTTGAAGACACTTTTTTTTTTTTGCACGTAATCCATATCTGGGGTGGAAAAAAGATGCATCATCTTTAGCAGTGAGAAAAACTCACAGCAGAGCTAGCTGGTCAGTCAGAAGTATAATGGTACACTCTGCTATGGGCGCTTGTCTGCTAAGAAATGCTCAGCCCATCAACACGGTTCTACAAGATGTCTGATGGAAGTGTTTTTCCACAACTTTTTAAAATTCATCTCAGCTGAACTATATGGAGGGATGGTAATGCATTCAGATTTCCCACAAAGTCACATTAGTATGTAGTCTGGTCTCTGATAACTTCACATTAGTCACATTAGTATCCAGTCTGGTCTCTGACAACTTTCATTAGCAAAAGTCAGGCTGTGGCAAAAGTAATTGTGAAAAACATCTGAAAAGATCTTAACAAAAAATACAACCATTTCTGGGAAAGGAGTAGGTTCTGGACAGCATCACTTTGCTGTCGAAAAATTAGTCAATTAGAAAAATGAGACAAAAGAGGCAAGATTTTTGTAATTAAAATTATAATGGAAAGGATTAAAAAAAAGTTTCCCCCAGCCCCCAAAGTAGCAAGTGAGCTTTGTTCTGTATTTCTGCATTTAACTATTCTCTGCGTATATACCTCCACTTAAAGGATATCTTTCAGCGATTCAATTAATTTACCTTAGCACAGACCCAGTTCAGCTGCTCCTGAATACTGATTTACTAAGGCTGAAATGGGACTTAGTGTATGTTTATGTTATGCATAAATAGGGGCTCAGAGTAGACACAGATGCTACGCTGGTCTTATTTTGCCTGTGTTTGCACCACACTCACCCATAGGTAATTATTTTCAACATGTTAGAAAATATATATACAAACGTAGTATCTACAAGTGAAAATGCTGAATTAGCTTACCATGATGACAGAGACCCCAGCAGTTGTATTGTTTTGTT
Source organism: Alligator sinensis (assembly GCF_000455745.1). Lineage (NCBI taxonomy): Eukaryota > Metazoa > Chordata > Crocodylia > Alligatoridae > Alligator > Alligator sinensis. Next base: position 2,845,439 of record NW_005841924.1, read on the forward strand.
TGGGCAGAGTGTTGTTAAAGTGCTGCTTCAGTTTACCTGTTACTTCAGCTTGCATATTATTCTCCTGGGAGGCATCATCCTGTGTAAAAGGGAGGTACACAAGTTACTCTTTAGGTAGGAATAATCAGGAGTGGAAACAGAAAGTTCATGGAGTTGGGGAGAGGATCTTCCATCCTCTTGGGACAACTGACCATGTTAACAAGGAGGAACAATTTGTACCCCAGCCCTTGTCAAGTTACCTTATTAACAACTTAAAAGCTGTCTGAGAAATAGTTTACACTGGTGAGAAAATCAGCTGCACAGGGATGGGCCCAGCAGCTGCAGCTTTAAATCTGCCACTTTGTTTCTTAACGCGGGATTGATCCCTATACACTCCCAAAATATTACAGCATTGTAGCTAACTTGGTGGGTTAATGGATGCTAAGCTTGCATTTAGTTATGTATGCTTTCTAAACATGCCTTGTTGTCAATGAAAAGTAATGGGCCATTAAACTGCTGATGACCCTAAAAATGTTTAAATAAGCCCTAATGAAGATCCTTATTCCATCCTATGCACATCATATTGTTGTTTATATCCATGCAGTATTTGGTAAGAGGCCAGTAATCACTGAGTTTACATAGGAGCAGTTATGCAGCAGCAACACGGGCTTTATTATATTTCCTTCCTATCATAGTTTCAGGAAAATATGACTTTGTTCAAATGCTTTTCCTTCAAGGTGCAAGCTGCACTGATTTCTCTCAGCAAGAGAGGGAGACAAAGCTCACAGAGAAGCACAATTTGTCCTTCAAACGGTGAAATGAATGTGAAAAAAATACTTGAGTTTATTAGTGTGGTATTTAAGCTTAACACTGCTTAGTGCTTATTTACTAATTAACAATCAGTTTACTAAATTATTTTCTACATCAGCTTCTCCTACTGCTAGTATCAGAGATGCACCAGATGGCAGTCAGTGACTTCTATATGTGGCTCAAACACTATCTTCAGTTTTCTACTTTGTCTCTCGTTCCAGGCAGGCAGTTCTATTTTTGAAAATGGAGACCCCAAATTGTGCCTGGCCATGAAAGCATACCCCTGCAAGTGTGCATTCTCTAGAAATGCACAGGATAGTGCTGCCATTTGAATCTTCTGTGAGCACTACTTTATGGGTCGGATTTGAAAAAGCAGAAATCTGAGTTATCCAAAAGGCCCCACTGCCAATCTTTTTCTGAGATGGAGAGCATCTTTTGGTGAGAAACAGATGGTAAAAGATAAGATTAGAGCAGATACCTATGCCTTCCAGGATCTGTTCCCTTAGTCATGGAATGCTCTGCTCAGTCAGAGCGCACAGTATTTGTGCAGTTTCTCTTCCAACAGTAGGGTATGAAAATAGCTCAGTATTAGCTGCCATCAGGTTGCCAAAGTCTATTTGCACAAGCTTAGTGTCCAAATCATTGTCTCTTATTTTATCCAAATCATGGATTTTTGCTATGAATTCTCTTCCCAGGCCTCCAACTCCATATCCAGGTTCTTAAAAATTCAGTTTCACTTGATTCAAACAAAGCTTACAATGATCCCAGTGCATCAGAAGGGTAGGATTCAGATCATACCTAGCCTATGCTTAGTAGGAATAAGGGACATACAAGTAGCTTGAAAAATGGGCAAAAGCAGAATTGCATCACTACTACTGGCAATGATGCTGTTCCAGTTGAGTCTTTAGGATTCCTATTTATTTAGAGTCAAGTAGAACACAGAGTTTACTCACAGACACCCAGGGATGGCTTAGGATCTGTGCTGCCGTATAGCGAGCTTCTACATTTACATGTAGCATCAGACTAATTAACTCCTGGAAAACAAAGATATGAAAAAGGACATCAGCATTAAACAGTGAGTCATCCAGCTTTTGCACGGAGCTCTTCTAACATTTACACTGGAGTTTCTCTAATATCTCAGGGAAATCCTGGTCCTACTTGACTTTAGTAGTGCCAGAGGATTTCATCCTCTGGGTTTACAGTCTGATGGGAAATGTAGGTAATATAACTAACGAGTATCCTTATTGCAGTCATGCTCACTTGCTCTTCTGAAAATAGCTGAACAAGAAACACTCTAAACAGCAACTATAATACACTAATTTTTTTCTGCATGTTGATGCAGGCAGCAAGAATAGAAAACTTGGGATGGTGCTCCATTTTCACAGCACACACTCTGCACATACTCAAAAAAATTGTGCATTTTTTTTCTTATCGGATGAGTAATGTGAGTAATTTACAGGAGACATGGCTGACAGGGCTGTGAGGTAACCTTCCCTGACAGAGGCAGAAACAAAATGCACATGAAGAGCACCAGCTTTTATACCAAATGGCACGTGCATTTTTGAGCCTGCAGGGATTGTTTAAGCTGTCTAGAGGGTATATAAACCAGCATGAGATATGCTTTTCATTTTTTGATAAGCAATATCACTGGAATCATTTGGTAAAGGAAAAAAAATCAATCTGATTTTGCTATTCATTTACTCAGTAACATCTTGAGAATGAAAGCTCCTCATCAGCACAAGACTGCTCTAAAGTGGCCGACTATAACCATGCCTGAAGAAGGGTGCTTGTGCCCAAAAGCTTGCAAATAAAGATTTTTTTTTTGCAAAAATCTAGTTGGTCTAATAAAAGATATCACCTTTACCACGAGTTCTGATTCCTTTTCAGTCTAATCATTATACAGCAGGGGCTGGGTTAATGGCATATAACATGGGCTAGATTCTCAGCCCCACAGGTCCTCTTACGTTGCTCTTGAGGCATAAAGGGCCTTCAGCCACCCTCTGCCATTAACTATGGATCCCTCTGCCCTTCCCACAGCCCCTACATCATGAAGGAGGTCTTCAGTTAGCTGTGTCCCCTACACTGGCTCTGAGCTAAAGAAAAAAAGGATGTGCCTTTAAAAGCTCAGCATGTGATTAAGTTACTCCAAATGACTTCAAATAAACTCAAGTGCTTTGCTGAAGTAGGATCTTTAGAGTATGTACAATCTATAAAACAGATGTTCCTGGGTTTGCATATTTCTGTGGCTCTCCTAATAGTAGTATGACAGTCTGGGGTACTGAAAAAAGGCAAGTCTTAAGAGGTTAGTCAAGCAAAGCATGCAGTGAAATTATAAGCAGTGTGGACAAAATTCTATTTATTTCCCTTTCTGCATCTAAATGGCAGTTTTCCAGCTGTGTACCTGGCCTTTTCTGGCCCTGTTACTACACTGGGGATGCATAAGAATGTGTACGTAGAGTGAGCATATACTCTCTAGGCTACGCACTGGCCAGGAATATATGTGCATTAATTGAAAGCAGAAGCTCTCTCAATGTTTTATTCCAAGAGTTGAGTGGTTAGTTAGGGCTTTTACCCAGGAAGCAAATGTTCTGGGCCCCTTTGAACAGAGAGGGATTGAAGCAGCAATTCTGCTCCCACAAGTTAAACATTATTCTAGCCACACTGCCTGCTGAATTGAATAGTCTCTGGCTAAAACTGATAAAAAACAGTGAAAGGGGAAATATTAAGTTTCTGCACCACTGGAAGCCAGAGCCCATTTCCTCAACAGCAGCTATTTGACTGAGCCACACACTCCCTAGCTTGCTCTCTTCCTCTGGGACTCATATGTCTCCTCCTCATGGCTGCCCAGCTGGCCAGCTTCAAAAAGGTCAGCTGTGATATGGTGCTTCAAGTCCTACGCTGGAAAAAATCTACTTTGGGCAAAGTTAGTGTTTCCTGGGCAAGTGCTCTAATGGCAACATTTTCATGAATTGGGTTGCCTGGCTAGTATATACTCTACTCTATGAGCACTTGGTGGACATAAGTGTCCACAGTGCAGAGGAAACAGAATCAATATTTGCATTTAGTACCAAAAAATGCCACTTATGCCCCTAAAAAGCTGCCATTCAGGCACACAAAGGGAAACAGAATTCTGCCCTATGTGTAGCTTTTCATCGCAAATGCTCATTGCTTCTTCAGTGGTGTTCCAGAGCAGATTGCAATTGACAAGGACTGTTCCAGAGCTGTTTCCAGTCACTTAAGAGAAAAAACCCCATAAACTCCGTCAATATCAAATACTTTCATTAAAAGTAAACACCTCCATTTTTCTAAAGTGCCTATATCGCAAGGATCATCTCTCTTTCTTCATATTGTAATCAGGGAGATCTGTTCTGATAGAAAGAAACAATATGGCCAGGTACAGACATTACTTTTACCAGTTTAAGTGATCAGAAATGGCTCTATACCCATAACAGAACACACGTTCAGCACACATAGACTGGCTAGAAATGGTGGATCCGGGTCTAAGATTTGCACCTCTGCCACCAAAGGGTGAATGTATATTCTGTTAGCCACCAATCTAAGCTATGCCACTTACAGAAAACTGCATAACTTAGATCAATTCCACTTTGGGTTTTTTGAGTGTCTGTACCTAGCCTATATGCGCAATAAAGAGGTTGTTGCTCATCATTTACTTCTGGAAAATAGCCTCCTCAGCAATATCATTCAGTAAAAAGACGAACCAGAGATACAGGCCCAGATTTTTCAGAGTAGCTGAGCTGTACTCGGTTCAAAAACTATTTTTGTGCCACCCCAACCCTGAAGCTGGTAAACAGTCACTTGACGGCTGCTCTGTTTCATATCAGATGAACCATGAGCTCATTCTGGCAGTGGGAGACAGGCCTGGCCACTACCATCCCCCAGTCTTTAAGCTGCAGCAGTCAGCAGAGGGTCAATGTAGTGAAAGCTGTATGAGGGTTCTCCTAGGACAGTGGGGGCCAGCCTTTTTGGTAGGTGCCACAAATTAACCTCAGACTGTGCCTGAGTGCCACTCCAAACCTCTACCCCTGTTGATCTTCCTGCCCTGTGTGCTGCTGTGCTACTTGACCCCTTCCCATATGCTGCCTACTACAGTGCTTCTCAAACTATCTGATGTGGCGGACCAGCAATTTTTTTTCCAGTGAGCCAGGGACCGGTGCCCGGTTCAGCCGGTGGCAGCAACTGCGTGTAACAGCGCTACACAAATGCATGACTGGCTGTTTCTTTCTCTTTCCTCACCTCGTATGACGTGACGTCACCTGGAGTGTTGGAATGTACGAACTGTGGCGCTATGACATATCAATGTCATGCTTCTGAAAATATCTTTCTTTCTTTCCTGGCAACTCACTGCGGACCGGCAACCGGTGGCTTGCAGACCGGCAGCGGTCTGCGGACCACCACTTTGAGAAGCACTGGCCTACTACACACAGTAGTCACATGCCACTTGCCCACATAACCTATGGTTGGCCACCCAGTCCTCAGATACAAGAGTTTATCAGCAAATGGCTGCACGGCTGCTATGTGCTCCTAGGCCTTTTATAAAAGTCAAATTAAAATGATGTTCTGATGATGATAGAACTCTTCAAATATCTGATGGGCTGCCATAAAGATGAGGGAGAATGCCTTTTCTCTCTAGCTGCAAAGAGCAGGATGTGGACCAATGACTTGATGATGCAAAAAGCTTCTTCACTGTTAGAACACTGAGGCAGTGGAACAGACTAGGGAAGTTGGAGATCATTGGAGATCATCATTGGAGATCATCTCTATCATTGGAGATGTTCAAGAAGAGGTTTGGCAAACACTGGTCAGGAATGATCTAAGAGTAGGTATGCCTATGCTATGCTATGTTAATTAAGGCCATGCCTCTGGGCCTTGCTGGCTGTTGCATAGGGCCAAGTGGGAATATTTTCCCCCTCCTATCGCTATACAGTAGAGGTTTTGTTTTTGTGTTCCTCAGAAGCATTCAGTGTTGAATGCAGCCAAAGCAAAATCCTCAGATTTTGACTGGGGTGTGCCAATGCTCTTGCTGGTTCCTGGTGAGAGGGTCTTGCCCATCCACTCAGGGTCAGACCAGCTGTCATATTTTGGGTCAGGAAGGAATTTTACTGCATAGTCAGACTGGTACACAGTCTGTGGGGGTTCTTGCCTTCCTCTGTAGTGTGGGGCATGTCTCTCTCAGATTTCCTGAGCATATTTTAACAAGCCTTGCAGCAGCAGGATACTAGCCCTCTGTTTTACCTGTAGCAGGTTAGGGTGTTATGCTTTGTGGTTATGGGGCAGGGTTACCTATGTGGTTTTAATAATAGGTTAGATAAGGATTTGCTTGGAATGGACAGGATAGGGACAATCCTGCCTCAGGCAGGGGGCTGGACTAGATGATCTCTACAGGTCCCTTCCAGCCCTACTTCTCTATTATTCTACACCATCATCAGTGTTATGCAACAGCCTTTGGGAGACAGAATACAGTCTATTTCTTTGGATAAAAATGCGTTTCTTTTTATCTGCAGTGCACCCAAATTCCTCTCATATATGGAATAATTCCTATTAAAAATCCAGGGCACATGGATGGGACTCCTTTAAGACCCAGGGTTAAAATTTTAAACATTGATTTCACAGGTTCAGGCATTTAAAGTATCTTAAGTACTAGGAAGTGCCTAAAGCTCACTGAAGTGCTAATAGTTAAGGCTTCTGTGGCCCAAGGGTGAAAACAGACCTAGTGATTTCAACTGATGTCAGTCCACATAACAACTACTCTTCTCTCAAAAGCGTATAGAGAGGGAAAATTCCAAACGACAATTACATTGCAGGTCAGCCACTGAACCTAGTACAACAGTCGTCATTAAGAAAACCATAAAACAACATGCAAGCCTTACTAAAGGCAAATCAACATTGTTACCCTTGTTCATCCAGAAAATAAACAGGAAACTAGGGTTGAGAGACCTACATTTTCATCAGGTACCACTGCCATATTCTGGAGCCTGCCATGGCTTGGAAAAGTCCGTAATAATGAGATAGGAGAGATTCTGTGCCACCAGGAGGTACAGTGTTTCCAACGGCTTGTCAGAAACACTTCCAGAGCCTGGAGACTTGGTCTGCTAACATATCTCTGTACCTTAGCTGAGTCGGTGATGTTATCCCAGTATGGGGAGGGAAACTCTAGCTTTCCAACTAGGATCTGATCGAAGAGATCTTCCTGAAGATTGTTCTCACTGTGGATCAGCAGCAATAGGAGAGAACATAAGAGAGGTGTGAATTTTGCCACACAAGCAATAAGTTAAATTTCTGAGGTGTTGAGAAGCAATGTTATCGTATTCAGTACTCTAGCAATGTTATCTTATTTACCCCAATTTGCAGGGTTTGGTGGGGCTTCATGCTAATTGTGCTATTGGGGAGCTAACACAGTAGTGAAAGGCCTAAGTCTGCTTCCCATTCAAGTAGGGACTGCATAGGTAACAAGCAAAATCTGTGCATTAACAGCATTACAAGCTCCTGTTCCTGGCACAAGGGAAGAAAGGAGACTTAGAAGTTTGTCTCTTTTCCCCTCAATGACTGTTGGGGTCAGCAAGGGATGTAGATAGGAGGAGAAGCAGGAATATGATCCCTTCTGCAAGACATTCCTACAAGGACATTGTTGAAATCTGGAGAAAGGATATAGGAAAATATGGGATTAGTGCAATCCCACACTGCATGACAGGTTTTTTTTAAACAACTTCTGGCTTGTGATCCCAATGTATAGCAATATCAGAATTCATTACACTTGGAATGCACAAGCTTTATTTTGGGGTTGATCTTGAGTAGTTTTATTGAGGAACAGTGCCAAGACCTGGTTTAGGTAGTCAAGCAATATTAAAAAGCAGAAATATTCTATCCTGCTTGGTGGAATTATTGCAATAGATATGAAAAACACAAACTGGGTGGCAACTTCCCACAGTTATTTAAGGACAGAGAAAATGATCAATTTTAGTAAAAACTAATCTATGTACCAACTTTTATATAGCTATTTTTAACCCTTTTGTATAAACACAGGCATTGAATATGACATATGCTAAATATAAAGTTGAAACTTTGTGATTAAAATGTGATGTCCAATTACATCTTCCAGGTGCATTCCTTAATATTTCCTTCCTTATGTGCACATAAATACTAATGAAAAAGAAACATTAATATAAAAATATATAAATACTATTACATGCAGAATAACTGCACAGCTTCTTGATTACAAAACCTTTGATAGAACTGGCACCAAGTTTATGAACAGTTGACATCTCGTTTTATAGAGATAAAACATTTACACAGATTCTTTTCATCTTTGGGAAGCAGTCACTGGTTGGTTATTCCAGTTACCAAGAAGCTGCACTTTTTGCTGTATACACTAGAGGGCAAAAATACATATACTCTGTACAAAGGTAGGATGAGAAGGCTATCATCATCACACATTAAGGCATCAAGGCACACCTGCTACTTAACCAATTGCCCCCTTATTATAGAAAGGATTTCACTCATCCCTTGAGCACAAAAATATTGAACACTGCTATCTGGGGAAAGGGCATGGTTGGTTCTAGCTGAATTAGGGACAGCTGAAATAGGTTAGAAAAGGAACAAGGGATGTTGGGGGAAATATGACAGTTGGAAACATTTGGAGCAGATGGTCACTTTCTTGAGGAGGACAGGTTACATTTTCTTTCTGTTTGAACACCTTCTGTTTGAGCACTGTTCTAAAATAAAAGGGAACTCACCTGCGAAAAGGTGGAAATCCACACAGCAGTATATACGTGATCACACCTGCAGCCCAAATATCTACCTTTAAGCCATATCTGCAAAAACATGGGAATGTGTTACATGCATGGGCTTCCAAAATGTGTCATTCAAGTTCAACACTTTGTGATTAAATTAATACACACGGAAAATTTGCACAGGTAACTCTCAGAACTTTCAGTCTTTCAGAGCGGTGGATTTTAGGTGGTATCATGTAATGATACTGAGTCATTTCTAAAGGGACATCTGATCATTATTTTTCTAGGGACTCTTCAGAGAGGCCAGAGGCTCTCATATTTTTCTTTTTTTTTTTTGTAGTTTGCAGTTCTCAAGGCTCCATATAAAAGGCCACCTGCCTTCTACAGGCATTCAGATTCATCTCCACATCAGACCACATTAAACCAAGACCACTGCTGAAAGCAAGGGAAGGAAAGGTGTGGCGGTGAGGTGCCCCCACAGGCTCTTGAGGGAGAGAGAAGAGAGCCCGTGGACCCCAGACCCCGAGAGCAAGCCCCCAGAGGGGCGTACGTACCTTCCAGAGAGCAGCGGGAGCAGGAGCTGTGCGAACCGGCATTACGCCGGCTGTGGCATCAGCTGTTCCCGGCGAGGGGAACAGCTGAGCCAATCCCAGTGGCCGTATTGGCCGCTGCAGGAAGGTTTAAAAACGCCGGTGGAGCGGGGAGAGGGAGAGAGCTGGAGAGAGAGAGCACGGGCTGGCAGCTCATGAGGCGAGCTCTGGCACGGGAAGGAGAGGACCCAGCCTACGAGACTCAAGCAGGCAGCTCAGGGAAGGGCTTTAAGCCTTCTGTGGGAGGCAGACAAGGAGTGCAAGTAGAGACACTCTCTCAGTCTCATGGAGCGGCTTACACTCAGGAGACAAGGGAGCTCCCTGCTTGTGGTAGGGGAGAGGAAACAGCTGAGGATCCGAGAGGGAGCTGGAATAAGGGGGATAACCCTGCAGCTCCTCCTGACTCGGAGGAGTGTTTTCTATAAAAAAGGAAAAAAAAAGAGAAATCTCTCTAAGAAGGGAGGCAGAGCAACCGGAACCTGGAGAACCGGTCTGAGGCCGTCATACGAGGCCAGGAAACATCTGTAACGCATCTCCCAGTGGCTGGTGCGTGGACGGGGTATAGGGGAGACGGATCCCTGTGGAACACCACATCGGACGACTGTGAGTACCACTGTCTATCAGGAGGCCCATCTGAGATAAGATCTTCACTGTAGACCCCTCTTAATGTGCGTTTAACATCCAAGTCGTGGCAGGCGAGTTGAGGGGAGGGGCAACACCCCGACAGACTGGGCAGAGAGGGGGCGCAAGCTCCACAAAAGGCTTTCCCTTTCCTTCCCTTCCCACAGTGGGCACCCTTTCTGCAACATTCCCAGATACTGCCAAAGTAGACAACAAGACCCCAGTCTCCTTCATGAGCAAATAACACTAGGATGAAGAATTGAGACTTTCTTTTTAAACATACAGGTTAGAACAACGGTAGGGCAAAGGTTGCCTTTTTTTTTTTTTTTCCAAACAGTAAATCCAAATCTACACCTAAAATCTACCGCTCTGAAATCCAAATCTATGAATCAGGTTCCTTTGCTGTCAGCGTCTATTAGCTCTTGACCATGTGACAGTGAACTTCACCACTGCTAATACAGGGAATATCCTGGCTGTGGTAAATCTAAATTAAGGCTTGCTACTGCCCCCTTATGGTTCAAGGGGACTATGATTTAATTTGAAGATTTTGTGAGAGAGACCGCCTTCTGCCCAATTAAAGAAGTGATCCAGCTACAGCTAAGTTGCGCACACAGCAATAGTTTTTTGTTCTGTATATAAAAGATGCATGTATTTTTGTCAAAGGATGTGATTTACTGTACTGATTGGACCCAACTCACCATCCACATACTCTAGTATACTGTAGATCTATTCTGCACATCACAACATAAAAGTTCTAATTATGTATCCTCACCCTGTCTCTGCAATAATCTCTGGAGCCACATATGTTGGTGTACCACAGACTGTATACAAAGGTCCTTCAACCACAGTGGCCAGCCCAAAGTCTCCTAGTTTCAAGGACTTTGTTCCATCAGGATATTCACAAACCTAGAGTTAGCAAAACATATAAAGGATTAGAGAATTTGTTTTCATATATAATAAAGGGTAAAAACATAAAGTCTGTCCATCTTATCAAGTGGGGTGAAGAGAGATCCTCCACAGCCATCCACTGCATTGGATTTTTCTCATTAGTTCTTGCATACTTTTACCTCTACTGCTTTGATTTAACTTCAAGCCTCAAGACATTCTGATAGGATAAGGCTCTATTTGAGAAAAGGAAAAAATCTAGCACAATTTTTAAATTACAATTTGCTCCGTTTTGCCTTCAACAACTCCAGAGGAACCTAGAACCAATTTCCTATTGCTCTTACTTCTAACTACTTCATGGTCATGAAACTGATGTAATACCTACTTACTCTGCCTCTAATACAATCTGTACAATTTAGGATACAATATTTCTTCATCCTTGAATTACTATACCAACATTCAGGAAAATCTTGTGAAGCTTAAAGCAGTGCACTTTATTCCTGATCCAAACAGGATCTAAGAACTCCTAAATAACCTATAGTCCATTTATAGCTCAGATAAGCATAGAAAACATCTTGCAGTCTGTAAAAATGTTTAAGCAGTAGCTTACTCTTCTGCTCCATCAGCTATTTAACTAATGCCCAGTTTTATTTTTTTCCATACAACTGAGCCTATTTCTGTCCTCTTTTCATTAGTGCAAGCCATCAGGGCTAGAAGCCCAATCCTGCAAGTATGGGCCTTTACCCATACAAGTAATCTTAATGAAGCCTGAAACTACAGTACTTATAGGTAGTTACATAGGTATACATTTGCAAGGGTTGGTGCTTCTGACAGAAAATACAACCATTTAACTGTGGCCAAAATTGGGTCCTCTGTTTAAAGTAATGACCATGGCAGCTCCACTTTTTCCTCTGCTGGGGGAATATGATTATGAATGAAAGCAGCAATAATTAAATAAATAAAAATGCAGCCAGCAACAGAGAAACAGTGTGAGTTACGCAAAATACTTTATCTGCAAAAGTCTAAGTGACATGTTACAAGCAACTCAGCAGAAACATTTAAAATACATTGTTAAATTATTTTTATAAAACGGACTAACTATGATTTGCAATTACTTAGAAGCTTTAAGAAAAATCATATTTTTCAATTTCTTCTTTTGAGTTTAAAAAGCAATGATCAGAATTGAACATAGAAGTTTGTTTCCAATTTTGCATAGCTAGCTCACTGATTGTCCATACAAGTCTAGGATAATACTAATTATTTGATTGATTTTTGAAGAGCCAGGCATCAAGAAGAGCCCAAAAACATTATTTATCACCATCTCTAAAAATGTGATTGGCTGTTTAAAAAAGGTGACATTTCTAAATACCAGATTAAAAAAAGCACTAAATGGCAAATTTAGTTTTATTTTAGAATAATGCTCAAACAGAAGGTGTTCAAACAAAAAGAAAATCTAACCTGTCCTCCCCAAGAAAGTGACCATCTGCTCCAGATGTTTCCATCTGCCACATTCCCCCAACCTCCTTGTTCCAATCTTGTCACTGCACACCTGGAAAAGGGGAACTATCCAGCCCTTCTGAATTACTTCTAAACCCCAGTGATATATATACTCTACAGAAGTAAAATTGACTGTCCTCAAATGGAGATAAGGCCAACTACCTCCCTCCAGATACTACCTACACTGAAGTCTGAGACTAAATTAGAAACTTGAATAACAAGGGGTGCGTCTGCACATGCAGTTAATGTGAGTGAATATACTCCAGCTCAAACTGACCTGGAATAAACTAATCTTGACATAACCGCTTAAAGGTGCATTTAAATGCAGTAATTTACTGCACTGTTGAATACCACTTGTATCTGATGGGACTGTCTGGAAATGCAGTAAATTAATCTACTACACCCTAATTGCCACATGCATGTAGACAGTGATGCTTTACTGAGCAGCAAATTAGTCTGCTGTGCAAGTAAACAGCCTCATGTAGATGCACCCAAGAAGTGCCAAAACCCTAACAGACAATTCTGATCCACCAAGTTACACAATGATACACAGAACTAACCCACTAATCTCCAACTCATGATTAGAATACAGCTACTAATTTTCAGGAAATAACGCATTTTACTGATGAAAACATTTTTTGATTATTGGGATTTTCACATATTACTGGTAAACTCCTCCAACTTCTGCATTATTCAACATTATTTTGATTTTAATGGTGATTCTTCTTTTCCTCATGACTGGAAAGCTTGCTATTCTAATGTTTGGGTTGTATTGACTTATTGTCATTTGTATTTGGAAATAGGAGTCTTCTGTAAAACACCTCAATGTATGAACATCAGATTTGCTCTCTGAAATTAATAGTCCAATGACTGAAACTTTACCAAATGTTGATGGGAGATCTGAATACATGTCCATATAAACCACCCGGTGTAAGATGCAGGACCCCAAAGGACTGTTCTAGGAGACAGTAATGTCTCTCATCAGTTGTGCTGCCTAGTGGAATATCAGGTTAAGGTCAAGTATCTGCCCACTACTTGCTTTCTTGCTCCAGGGAGAAAAGTAGTAGTGCACTTTATCACAATGCACCTAGAATCTATTTTGTTTTATTTTATTAGCACTCATGTGATATGTAGGTACCCATTTTAGACCATGATTTAGCCCTTAGTGACTAGGGAGGAAAAACGAAGGTGTTGAGAAATTCTGAATATGTGGGAAAATTGAAATGTATCTGTAGTGGATGAAGCCCAGAATTTAAATGGGACTGTTTGTTATAACTTTAACCTGTGTTGAAGTCTTGACTAATTCAGCATGTTATCTAGTCACAAGTTACATATGCTGAAGGGTAATTTGATGGCAGACCAATCTTCTACCACGTTGCTTTCAGATTTAGACATCCTAGAGAGTTCTCAACACTAGGTGACTCTATTGAAAAATCATGTTTAAATTCCTAGGAGTTCTCTTGGATGCATTTGATGTTTACATGTTGTTTTGATGCCTCGAATGTAGATTTACCTCTACCCTACCCCCTCAAAGTGTGATAACATAACAAATCCAACAAGTCAGGTTACGGTACACAGAGTGAATAAATCTTGGTTTTGTTCTCAAAGTACAATTTCTGTGTTAATCATGATTTAGACAGGAGTAACTATATGGCCTGACTCCAGTTTCTCCAGAGAAAAGTTGAATTTATCATTAGGTTTTTTCAAATAAGTAAACAGCCCTCCTACGGCATTGCACTCTTATAATTCATAGCACTAATGGAAACCTTTGTGCTCCCTGGTATAACTTCACATCTGTCATGATTGACACAGTTTGTATTTATGAGGATATGGCCAATAAAGAGAATGCAAATCAGACAAGTGGGTAATTTCATGTTAAAAGAGCTGAATTACTTCTTATTACAAGAAGCAATTGACAGCAATTATTTACATTGACATGCAATACTAGTAGGATATCTTAGCATGCATGTGGCGTCAATCACAGTGAATACAACTTGCATCTGTTGACTAATCTTTTTAGACTTTCTAGGCCTAGGGAAAAAAGGACACTTGTGCCTATTTATACCTGATTTGATTACTAATGATGGCTTAAAGGGTTAGATTCGTCTCAGCTCCAGCCCCTCCAAATTCCTGATGCCACCATGCTTTTAATGAACAAGACCAACTATGGTGTAACTGTGGATGGCCACTGAAGTTATGCACCCCTTTTTATTTGTTGTGCATGACATGAACATATTCTGCTGAACTTGATCAAAATAAGCATGCTGTGTTCAGACTGATTACATTTTTTAAAGCAGGGCCATAGTTTCTTGCATTCTTCCTTCCTTAAGTCTCAAAACTACTGTTGGTAGTATTTACAGAAAAAAAAAAAATCAGTTCACCTGCTAACACATCACTTTATTTTAAAGTGAAAAGTGTCTGTATAAACATGCTTGCCACTTCATGCAAATTAATATCTTGTATAAAAATAAAAGCCGTAGTGCGCGCACACACAACTAATATATTGCCAAATAATAATAGAAAACCTAGATCAGATCTTTTGATCCACTGCTCAACAACCCAATGCAATCACCCCAATCATGAAAATGTATCTAGTAGGGCCTGAAGATGCGTTTATTTGGAGGTTTAATACACCTGCTAATGGATGGGTCTAATCTTGGAAATTCTCTCTTACTGTAGTTAACAGGACTAGTTGAGTAAGAACAGACTACTGAAATATGCAATAGCTACTCAGGTTCCAGGCCTTATCTTTGTGCTAGTTTGAATGTTGCTGCTGAAATAGGAGCCATCAGTCAAATCTCATTAAACAGTTAACAGAATTGACAATAATAACCAGAGGGTTTTTTGTTTTTTTTAATTCATCTAGGATTGCCAAAGGTTTCCAAAGTTACTGACAACACACTCAGACAACCTAGGGATTCTGCATCTTGCTGCTTTGGGTATTTATTTTTAATGCATATAATGACAGTATTAAATGGTACCTCTGATATAAGCAAAGGAGAGAATGGTGTCCTAGTAACTTTATGCATACTTCACACAGCCATGATGCAAAGCAGTGGAGAATCAGACACTTCTGCTCCGCTGACAATTTCTACCTGGAGCTCATAAAGCTATGTTCATGATATTTTCTGTCACAGTGCAGTAGATATTTATGCCCCTGATGGTAACTGATGGAAATGAAATATAATTCCTTCAGAGGAAAATAAGTGTACTTACAAAGTTTATAGCTAGGATCAAAAAAAGTCATCAAAAAGGCTTTACCAAAAATGGGAACAGAAGGAAAGGAATCTATTTCAAATAACCCTGAGATCTCTGAGAAGAGCCAAGCTCTCCTGCTTTAATTTACACTGCTATAAACAACAATTCATTAATACATTTTTTTTTAAATTCACTGTCTGTGAAGGAATGTTCTTACTTATTGTGGACATCAATCAAAATGTAAATAAAATAATGGGTCTGGTGCCTGGTGCACTTTTGCACTTTGGCTAATGATTAAAATTTCATAGAAAAACATTTTTTTTTTTATAAATAGCTATTCTAAATTCATGTTTCTTTTATGTATGTGATTGCTCATTTGCCTTGCTGCTTAAACTTTACATACAACTATGCACAGTTGGGAAGAAAGAGGTGACGGAAAGCAAGGCAAAATGAATAACCTACCAGGAGATTCTCTGGCTTGATGTCCCTGTGTACAATGTTGAGGCCGTGGAGGTATTTCAGTGCACTGGCCAGATTGTAGACCATTGCACTGCCATCTCGTTCGGTGTACTTTGTTGAAGAGGTGATGGCATCAAATAGGTCTCCTCCCTAAAGAAAGGGAAAATGTTTTAGGCAACAACAGGAAAAATCGGAGAGCTCACGATGCTGAAGAGAGGTTAGAAAAAGCAACTGTCAATTTTCTGCACCAGACGTCTACTCAAAACATGAGTTATATATCATATGGAGTACCCTCTCATCGTAGAAATTAGGATTGGAAGGGACATAGGAGGCCATCTAGTCCAAACCCCTGCTCAATGCAGAACCATCCCCGACTAGATCATCCCAGCCAAAGCTTTGTCCAGCTGGGGCTTAAAAACCTCCAAGGATAGAGATTCCACCACCTCTCTGGGTAAGCTGTTCCAGTGTTTTACTACCTTCCTAGTGAGAACATTCTTCCTAATATCTAACTTAAACTTCCCTTGCTGCAACTTGAGACTGTTGCTCTTTGCTCTGTCATCTGCCACCATTAAGAACAGTCTAGCTCCATCTTCTTTTGAACCCTGGTTCAGGTAGTTGAAGACTGCTATTAAATCCTCTCTGTTTCCTCTTCTCTAGACTAAATAATCCCAGTTCCCTCAGTCTTTCCTCATATAAAGCCCAGTTTCCCCCCAGCCCCCTCACCATTTTTGTTACCTTCTGCTGGACTCTCTCCAATTTGTCCACATCCTTTCTGTAGTGCAGGCCCAAAACTGAACACAGTACTCCAAATGTAGCCTCACCAATGCTGAAGAGAGGGAAATAATCACTTTCCTTGACCTGCTGGCAACGCACCTACTAATGCAGCCCAGTATGTTGTTAGCCTTCTTGGCAACAAGAGCGCACTGTTGGCTCTTACTCAGCTTATTGTCCACTGTAACCCCCAGGTCTTTTTCTGCAGAGCTGCTGCCCAACCAGTCAGCCCCAGCCTGCACTGGTGCGTGGGATTGTTCCGTTCTAAGTGCAGGAGTTTACACTTGTCCTTGTTGAACTTCATGAGATTTCTTTTGGCCCAATCCTCCAATTCGTCTATGTCATTCTGAATCCTAGCCCTACCCTCCAGTGTCTCTACTACTTCCCCCAGCTTGGTGTCATCTGCAAACTTGCTGCGGGTACACTCAATATCATCTTCCAGGTCATTGATGAAGACATTGAACAAAACTGGCACCAGACTGACCCCTGGGAGACTCCACTTGATACCACTTGCCAGCTAGACAAGAAGCCATTGATTAGTTGATTAATACCCTCAGAGTCCATTGCTCCAGTCAGTTTTCTATTTACCTTACAGTCCATTCATCCAGGCCATACTTCCTTAGCTTGCCTGTGAGACTGTTATGGGAGACTGTATCAAAAGCCTTGCTAAAATCAAGGTATATCACATCCATTGGTCTCTTCGCATCCACAGAGCCAGTCACTTCATCATAGAAGGCAATCAGATTTGTCAGGCATGATTTGCCCTTGGTGAATCCATGCTGACTGTTCCTACTTACCTTTTTCTCCTCCAAGGGTTTAGAAATAGATTCCTTGAGGATCTGCTCCATGATTTTTCCAAGGACTGACTGGTCTGTAGTTCCCTAGATCTTCCTTTTTCCCTTTCTTAAATATGGGCACTATGTTTGTGCTCTTCTAATCATCCAGGACCTCTCCTGATTGCCATGAGTTTTCAAAAATGATGGTCAATGGCTCTGCAATCTCATCAGCCAACTCCCTCAGCACCCTCAGCTGCATCCCATCCAGGCCCATGTATGTATATATCCAGCTTTTCTAAATAGTCCCTAAACTGTTCTTTCACCACTGTTGGCTGCTCACCTCCTCTCTAAACTGTGTTGCCTGGTGCAGTAGTCTGGGAGCTGACCTGGCCTGTGAAGACTGAGGTGAAAAAGGCACTGGGTACGTCAGCCTTTTCCACATCCTCTGTCACAAGGTTGCCTCCCCCATTCAGTAAGGGACCCACACTTTCCCTGATCCTCCTCTTGCTACTGACATACTTGTAGAAACCTTTCTTGTTACCCTTCATATCCCTTGCTAGCTGCAACTCCAGTTGCGCTTTGGCCTTCCTGACTTCATCCCTGCATGCCTGAGCAATGCTCTTATACCCCTCCCTACTTATTTATCCACGTTTCCATTTCTTATAAGCTTTCTTTTTGTAATTTAGTTTACTGAAGAGTTCCCTGCTTAGCCAAGCTGACCTTCTGCCATACTTGCTAGTCTTCCTGTGTATGAGGATGCACACTCAGTAAGGCTTCTTTAAAGGATAGCCAGCTCTCATGACTCCTCTCTCCCTCAGACTGGCATCCAGGGGATACTGTCCATGAGTTCCCTGAGCAAGTTGAAGTCTGCTTTTCTGAAGTCCAGGGTCATTACCCTGCTGCTGACCACCCTTCCTTTCCTCAGGATCCTGAACTCAATCAGCTCATGGTCACTGCTGCCCAAGTTGCCATCCACTACTACATTCCCCACCAATTCTTCCCTGTTTGCAAGCAGCAGGTCAAGAAGAGCATGCCCCTAGTTGGCCACGCCAGCACTTGCACCAGGAAGTGCAAGTGCTAGTCTCATCAATACGGATCACGGAAAGGAAGGATAATCTTGTGACTCAGGTACTGGCCTGAGCATCTGAATTCAATTCTCAGGTGTACTACAGCCCTCCTGCGAATGACCATGGACATGTCACTTGACCTCCCTGTATTGCAATTCCTCATCAGTTAAGTGAGAATAGTCCTTACTTTCCTCCAACCTCTGCCTTCTCAATCATATTACACATTTTCCAGAGTTCATATACACTGTTATTTGCTATTTGCAAACACCCTACCTAGCACAAAGAGAAGCCTGTCCTTATGAGGGGTCATCATTAATTACAGCAAATGACAAGTCAGATACAGTGCAAAGACTAATGAAACAACCAATAAATAAGGCTGACCCAGGAAAATAAAAGTGCAAGATGCTATGACATCCTTTTCCTATACAGTAAGTGACAGAGTCTATATTCTGCTTTATGAGCCTGTCTCTAGTTGAATGCAATGTAGTTCATGCATTTGTCAGAGGGTTTTTTATTTTTCCTTTTTGAATTCACATAAGTGGTGTTTCCACTAGTTTAAATAGATGCCCCTGTCATGGTTTCCCTGGATACAACTGTAGGAGTGACTTGAGGGAGCAGTGGGTGGAATTCCAAGCATTGCAGCACAGATGAAAGATGCAGCAATTTAGGAAACATATATGGAGCCTGGAATTCTTTTTTACATTTATAAAATGAAGAGAAGTTGTATCCTAGGAATGAAAAACAACTGCCACATAAAAACAGTTTCAGGAAAGGAGAAGAAACGGAGCACTCACAGTAGGACTAAGCCAAAAGATACGGATGTTCATTGGGTGCTTCACTCTAGCAACTGTTACGAAAAAAGTTCTTGATTGCAGCCAAGTTTTCAGATAAGAGCTGATTTAAATTCATTTATATCTAACATGTTGATGAAAAAAATGTGGCTGCTGGTTTTGACATATATACATCTGTACTCCAAGTATGAGGGTGTTTCAGAAAATAACACAATTTTGAAATAAAATAATTTTGTGTGTAGTGAGTGGAAAACTATACAGCAGTGGGGGACACTGATGATGGCATTGTTGAATGCATTCATCATTTACAACTGTGTAGAGCACTGATGTCATAGTCATAAATGCTGGGTGAGTTCAACAATGCTGCCATCAGTGTTCCCTGCTATTATGTAGCTTTCCACCCACTGCACACAAAATGATTTTATTTCAAAACTGCTATTACTTTCTGAAACACCCTCATATATGACAGTTTCGAAACCAGAGGAATTTGCGTGCATATGTGTGTTTGTGTCTGAAGGAGGGGTCTTCAACTGATATGATTTGATAATATCTGCTTTGACAAAGGAACTTCCAACTCAAATGATAGATACTAGTTATCTCATCACCAAACAAGCAAAATGGAAGTACTACTAATTACACAAGTCTTGGGATCATTTTAGAATATTTCTATATGTTGATGAAAAAAAAAAATCTTATACTGAAATAACACTACCTCAAGAATTTTAATCTGTTTTCTTCTGCATACTTTCAGCTCTTTCCTTTAACAACAATTTTACAAGTTATGCTGCCTGCTTTGCTGCTATGTATGACAAAAAACTGTGGTTTAACTGCTCATTCTGCCCATGAAAGAACTTCATGAGGGTATTAGTTTGTTAATTTTCAGAAGAATGCAGTGTAACACTTAATTTCTAGTTTGCTGGCACTGAAAACTTTCCATGTGTATTCAAGTATAGTAGCACCATGTAGTTGTTGGTCAGCAGAAGGTAAAGGACAGTGGCCACTAATGCCAGCAACTGGAGAGGAGTAGTAGAGAAAGTAGTAGACCTGTTTCTTCTGGGAGCTGAAGAAAAAGGTCTCTAGATGTGCCTGGGAACATGTAAGTTATTTAGTATATGTGCCTGTTGTCTACGAAAAACAAATTCACTGTAAACTGAAGTGATTCACTCCATTATGTGTGAAAAACAACTAAAAACAGTGAAATATAAATTTTGCAAGTTGGTGACAAAACTGCTTGTCTTCTGCTAATAGACCCAACAATAAAAGCTTATAAAAACGCAGAACAACAAATTAGCAATATCTTCCTGTAGGCAGTGCTCATACCTTGAAACCCCTGCTATTGGAATAGTATGATAGTTTAATTCTAATTGCACTGTTTCCATATGAAGCAGTGCAAATTCTATTAAAGTATGTGATTATTAATAACAACACATGCATGATTAAAGATAGAAGTTCCCACTGAAATACCCATCTGATTACATCTCCTCAGACCATAATGATCCAGGAATCATTCTACATTTCACACTAAGTAGAGATAAATGCCAGAGAAAATTCTCTGATGTTACTTTACCTTGACTAACTCCATCACTAAATAGAGCTCTGTAGGAGTGTCCATCTCCTCTATCAGCATGATAATATTAGGGTGCTTCACTCGGCGCAGTATGGACACCTCATTCTCAATCAGGTGTTCCTGTCAAGTAAGACATCCAGAGAAATCAGGAGAAAAAAATTAAAAATCAGCAACAAACACCCAAAAACATTTTCATTTGGTGTGCTTTTTAGCCAGCTTTTTTGCTTCTCTGCTTTTTCTGAACAATATATCAAGTCTTATGCTACACTGTTCATATCCCAATAAAACAACATATTTTAACTTGAAACTAAACCCACTCTCATTCACAGACTGGATTTCACAAAGAGAAGAGCTCCCAATTTATTGAGGTTTGTTACTGTTTGGGCTTTGTGTAATTGAGTTCTGATTTTGAACCTGCCATTTACTTACTATTTAAATGAAATTATTTTGTCACCAAATATGACAGAGTTGAATTGTATTTCCTCATTGTTTTAACCTTTATGAAAGTACATAGACCTTACAATAGTTAGATCTATGTTAATGCATTTGTTTTTGAATTCAAGATACCTTCCTTTCTTTATACTGAAGATTAAAGAAAGGCGCACACTTTCTTTCCTGTCCTAAGACAAACAAGTCTGTATCTAAAACAGGAAGCTATTTGTATTTTGGGAGATGATAACCCACCTCAAGTGGTGTCTGGATTAGACTGTATATTAAGCACACTAAACTAGTAAAATGCGCCTTGTGAATTTGCAAATGGAAGCCTTGGAAGCAGACATACACATGCCATGATACACTCTACATAAACAGTGGCTGAAAACCTTTCACCATTATCTCGAGGGTTAAGTATAGATGCCTTGTGATTTTGTCAAAAATCACTTTGCATAGCAGTAAAAATGATTAATTTCATCTAAAGGTTTAAGGTCCTGACCCACATACCAGTTATCTATCTCATCCTATCAGAGTGCAGCTGTAGCATCCATTGGCTAACCGGGTCACAACTTTAAAATCCAGTTTGGAAGAACTGTCATTCAAAAACATAAGCCTGCTCCAAGCAAATGGGCTTTGCAGAAAAGAAAAAATGTGTGAAGACATTTTGTTAAAAACATGGGTGACTGTTACCTTTTGGAAGGAAGGAGCATTATTAAAGTATGGTTAACTGGGCTTCATAAAGGAAAAAAAAATAGTAGATGTATTCTAGATTCCAGTATTGGATACAAATATTACTTAGCTTTATCCTGATTTAAGCGATCCCAATTTGCTTTCTCTCTAGTCTTCCAATTTATGCTTTATGCATTACCGGCATTTATATAACACGGTAAACTTAAATTCCTAGGGAAGCCATCTCAGGCAAAAGTTAAAACAAAGCTTCTAACTGGCATGAGGTCTGCAAGTCCCAAAAGTTATAATTTACTTCACTAAAAAGAATGGCTTATCTAAGATGTAGAGCTTGCTTTCCTCCAGAGCCAAAAAAAAATTGAGCATTTCAATCTCAGGGGCACATTTCTAGCATTGTTAATCATTACATTTTCTTACTATATCTTAATTCTTTGTATTTATTTGATGAGGCAGAGCAAAATTTAAATGTCAACCTCATGACAATTTACAATTAATAAATTAGTTTGGGCAGATAATGCACTTCCACTCAAAGTCCTCTACCTGAAAATATAAAGCACCAAAGCAGACAGGGCATTACACTGATGCCCACATACTGTTAAAGCTGCTACCTTCCTGTTTAATGTACAAGTGTAATTAGCTAAACAGTCCATAAAGTACTATGACAGAGTAATTTATAATTACATTGCACTGACACTAATCTGTTCAACCATTTAAGATAGAACAATGAAATAGAACCCTGGATTTACTAGTCTGATCCATTTTTGGCAGCATGTGTACTCTGCTCTTTTTAACCCACTAGAGAAGTGCACCTTGAGAAATGGCTAAACCACCTGAAAAAAAACCTTGGGAGAGAACAGGCACAGAGACAGAGGCTCTCAAAGTCCTACACCCTTGTGAGAAAACAAAATGGGCAAGAAGTACACAAACTTTTCTTCTGACTGGTGCTTGTGATGCTCCCAAGTCACAGGTCTTGATTACAGAACATGTGCTTGTGCTGCACAGGATTAAAAGAGAAGCAGGACAGTGGAGGGGTCTGATGTAATTCACAAATGGTTAAGCCCAAGCTTAACCACTTTAAATTCATCACTTCAAAGTTTAAACCATGACTTTAAGGGAGAAGAGGATGTCAATGGTCAACAAAACACTGTTTCCAAAAATTCATTTGCATATACATGAAAACAGATGGTAAGAGAGAGGCAAAATTAGAGGAAAAACAGCATTTTTAAAGCAGAATAAAGAGATTTCATACTTATTTTTCCCAATGTTTTAATTTTTTTTGCTTGCCAAAATACGGGTAAACTCTCACAGTCCTTAGCCCCCAAAAGCTGAAGTAGGTTGATGTGACTATAGGCTTTAGAAATCAATCTCAATACATTTTTGGTTAAAATAATTACTACTGTTGATGTCGGTCACAATATAGTAGGCAATTCCAATGGCCCCAGTCAGTGTTGGGGCCCCATTACACTAGATGAAATACAAGCACAGAGACACATTTCTTCCCCCAAAGATTTTACCATCAATACCTTATAGTGTTCTCTCTTTCTATTCCATTTTGTCCCAATACTGCATTTCCCTTTGTTACTCAAATAAAAGAGACGACAATTTGTTTAGTTCTTTTTTTTGTTCTAGTAGCTGAAAGACTAACAGTGCTAACATTTTTGGGTTTTGCATTTTGGGTGGAGGATAACACTGCTAAACAGATATTTCTGAAAAGTCACAGTTTTACAAAATGCAAACACACAGTATAATTAGCAGCTGTGAATGCTATTTTTGGTACTTTTTTATGCCTGCAAATGGGTTTACATTACCTTTCCACAGCATTTAGCCTTGTCTATGATCTTCAAAGCAAACTCCTTTCCTGTGGCTCTAACAAGAAAAATAAGAGAAATGTTAGTTAACTACCTGTTTCTGGTTATCTCTAAGAATACATGTCATCATAATATAATCTGTTCACCCTTGGGAACAGCTGACAAAACTGATGGCAGAACTGATTTCATTTTGCTTCTTTTTTTTCTCACTGACAAGTCATGCCTGCTGTTGCCCTGACTACCACTACCTACTTCACTTTGTTCATTAATCCCAGGCCTGGAGTGGTGACTCACTCTAATAAGACCAAATATAATGTTCTGCCACTGTATTAATGCCAGGTGCAAAATTTGCCCCAAACCATCCACCTCAAATCACACTGAATAAAGATAGGAAGATAGGACCAAAGCTGTTAGATGACTCATGTGTAGGGTAATCAGCAACAAGCCAAAAAACTTGGAACATGATAGCCTTTATGGAAAAGTCCCAAGGAATGTAGAAGCTATGGCAATTATTCTAAACTCTTAGAGGATTTAATAGGCACTTTTTCAGTTCTTTGAAACTACCATGTAAAATCTACTGCGACCAACATCTGTAAAGAAATTTGACAGATTGGAAACAAACAAACAAACCACTAGAGAGAGAGAGGTTGTCTGTTTTTAGTAAATGCTAAGGTAAGAGTTTTTACAAATGATTCTACTCTCCAGCTCATAAAATGCTCTCCACGGCAAAAAAGTATTGAAAGAAATGAAAAGCAAGAAGAATGATCTGTCTTTGGCCCCTTCTAAGAGCGAAACAATACTTCTCATAGTTATGAATGGCATTCTGTAAATATGTTAAATACTATGAGAAATCTACTAAGTCCATTATTACAACTATTGCCTTTTGCATTGCAATAGTACCTACAGGCCCTTGTGATGATCAGAGCCCTGTTGCAATGTATCTTGCATAAATACACACATTTGCTGTAAAAGCAGAATTCACTGCAAGTAATCTTAGGTACGCATTTTACATTTCTAACCATACTTTTTTGCTTCAGATACATCTAATCAAGACTAATGCCTCACAAATGGAGGCATTAATTCATGTATTAAAAGGTTCACAGTGAGCACTGCTGTAAGAGGATCTCTTCTTTGAAGGTGCAGCTGTGTCTGCTATGTTGTCATAGTTACAACCTGATCCAGCCTAGCACAGAAAAAGAAATTCTATCTAGATGGCATTTGAGGAAGACTATCTTCTTAAGCAGATCCATGTAGCCCTGTATAACAGATACTGTATAATTCAACAAAACTGTTTACTATGCTACTCGAGTAATCTACCTAAAAGCATGCAAAAACATAATCAAATGAATAACTGTAAAATCCATTTAACTGTTCAACATTTTCACATGCTACGTTGTACAAGAATGGGAGAGCCCCATGAACACCTGCAAAGCTACCTCATTAACAGCCTTCCTATCCTACTAAAACACTGTTGCCATATTAACCTTGACAATGGTCGTGGTTCTGGTGTGCTGATACCACTATCTAGCAGGCTGACCTGCACTATCGCTGTTGCCTTGTACTCCCATGTCCATTTGCCTGTATCCATCTGTTGTCTCTTAAAATCACTTGGATTGTAAGCCCTTTGGGACAGGGGCCATCTTTTTATTCTGCTTGTTCAGCACCTAGTACAATGAGGTTCTGGTTTATAACTAGGGCTCCTACGTGGTATAATAACAGCAACTGAAAGGCATTAATTAACAACAACCAGATTATGAGTATTCATGACTACTATTTGCTTCCCCTTTAGCATTACCAGCTACTGTGGTATATTTCTGATCCAATGCTTTCAGCACCTCCAGTCACTGAAGGCAGCAGAGATGAAGGTCGAGCTCTATACAGAGCATGGTTTCAACTAAATTCAGCTAAATTCTAGACACCAAATGTTATCCTACATCCTCAGATCTCAAAACATTTTACAGGAGCTCCTGAATCCATGGACAACAAATTCAATATACCCAGCTTACAGGTTGCATTAAGTGCACAAGTTTGAGCCTTCGCACCATAAAAGACTGTTAAGTTTTATGACTTGGGTCTCCTACAAGTAGTTTTCTGCAAAATGAAATGGGTGAGAACATAATCTCTTTATAGCTATTACAAGAACTTTGTACTGTTTATTTGCATGAAGTCTCCCAAGAAGGAAAAGAGTGATTTCCACAGTGGATTGCTGAAAGCTTTTGGAAACCAGAGCTCCAGTTGTTCTTCAATTGCTTAGGAATTAAGATGTTAATGTTCAAAGACAGGATAAGCCTAAGTCCTAGCATGCTGTAATATGTGACAAAAGGTGCTTTAAAGTAGTAACTATGCACAGTGGGATCAAATTTAGTTGTCTGGTTTGCTTTAGGAAGTAATACCTCTAACTCCATACTCCTTAACACACAAGCCTTGGACATTTGTAAAACAGGCTCTGAAGAGTGAAAACAAAAGACAAAAAATCACAATCTTATGAAGAGGACGGGACTTCCTCTTATGAACGTTTCCAACATAAACATTTAAAACTAATATTGTCAGTTGAGGGGAATCTTGTAACAAAAAGGAGGGATCCAGAATTGTCAGACTTCATTTGCTATTTGCTTTTGCCAGCTTTTGCAAGGGAAGGCATTTCTATTTTTGTCTGGCTTGCTTATCTGCAAGTGCTATTTTACTTGGTATTATTTCCTTTGCCCAAAGGACATTTGCTTTTGTAGATAAAGTGAAGTAGATATAAACTTCAAGGATGTAGATGACTAGACTTTTGAAAGTTATTTGGAAAAGCAGAGAGAAATTTAGGTGAGCTAGCTTAGAAGAGTGTATCTTCAAGTGGCAATGGCCTGCATTGAGATGAAAGGTCTTATAAATTTTGGTGCATTGGCTCAGGCAATGGGGTGGAATTAACTAGATAAGATTCCTGAGTAACTCCAGGATTGGTCACAGAGAGATAGGGATTATTACTTATGATAAGGCACTTGAGTCCATGAAGAGAGGCAGACTCTAGCTCAGCAGCAGTAGCCAGCCTGTTCTGACATCTGTCCTCATGAATCAGCAGAGGTATCTTTGAAAGATCTATCATGAGCGATTAAGACTATGATGAGACTTTATAATTTGTAATTAGATTCCTTTGCTCCAGGAATTTGTGGAGCTCCACACCTGCAGCTCCTCACTCGCAGAGGGGAAGCCCCACGATAGATTCTACGGGGAAGCAGGAGGTGGGACTCCCTCCACTCCCGGCAGAGTGCCGGGACCTGCACAGCGGGGAATGGAGGAAGCAGCCGGCTCCAGTGCGGGGCTTCCCCCACTGTGAGTGCTGGAGCTGCAGGCTCAGGGAGCAGAGCCACGGGGATAAGGCAGGCTCTGCTCCCTCCCCCTGTGCAGTGCTGGCCAGAGCCATGCCTGTGCCGGGCACAAGTGCCCCAACCTCCGTGCCTGCTGCTGCTGCTGCCACCAGGCTGCGGGGGCTGCACACCATGGGGGAAGTGTGTGGGGGGTCCCTACACCCTGCACCCTCTCTCACACTCCACACACCGACACCCTACTCCGGTGAGCTCTGCACTCCCGCTGACCCTCTGGGGGGAGGAGGAAGAGGGGGGAAGAGTCCCTCCCCACTTTGTGGGACAACCAACCCAGTATGGTCCAGTTAAGGTGAAGGGGGCAGGGAGAAGGGTTAATTCCTCCCTCCATCCCTACCCTGCAGCTGGGGTCTGCGAGCTCCAGGGGCCACCGCTGCAGCCCCCTCCTCTCTGCTCCCTGGCAGACAGGCTGACCCTGGCTGCGGTGGGGGAAGAGGGGAAGGAGGGAAGAGATAACCCCCTCCCTGCCCACTTTGCCTTAATGGGGCAGTGCCTGCTGATGTCTCCACTAGGGCTGGTCCCTGCTCCATCTAGAGAGCAGAGGGCCGGGGTCAGCCTTGCAGCTGTAGCACAGAGCCCTGCCCAGTCCAGAGACCATGCTGGGATACGGGGGTTTCTGATTTATCATAAACCAGCAAGATGTCCTGGACAGACACTGCATAAACCAGTTTGAGCCAAATCAGTTAAGTCTGTTAGTACATTCAACCAGGTCTATCTCAAACTGGTTTTGGCCATTTTGAAACTGGTTTATGTGCACTGAATGTCTGTTCTGTTACAGGTTTAAACCAGTTTCTGATCGCTGAAACTGGTTTATGTGTAATGTCTGTCCCTAGCCCATATGTTTAAGGCTCATCCTTCCTCCTTGATTAATGGTGAGGGAACCATGCACCACTTCAGGAGGAGAAGTACTCCATAATTATTTTATCATTTATAAGTTTTGAGGGTAGAAAACTATGGAAATGTTAGATCAGTGATGAAAGTTCATGATCTCATGTGAGCACAATCTTCTGCATGTGGATGAACACACTACTAAAGAACATTTTAATTCCTAAGATGTGAACTTTGCTATATTTAAAATATATAGCCACTGTCACTTGAACTCAAAGGAGCCAGGAAAAGGGACAGGTGATCAAGCCTGTTGGCTGAGGCCCGATCTGATAAGGCTGAATGGAAGTGGAAAAGTAAAAGAAGTGACCAGAAGCCCTGGCAAAAATTGGTGCTGAATCCTTACACATCATTTGTACTTGTGTCTGCAAGGTAGGAATCTGATAAAATTTCCATTTGTTGAAGGATAAGCAGATATCAGTAACATCCAAGATATCTTTCTTCTTTTACATCTCTATCTGCATAGCCATCTCTTCTGCAATTCACCCCTTTGTCACCTCAAGTGTGTTATGAACTCTCTCTTTCTGGCACGAAAACACATGCTGAAGTAGGTGTAACATTGAAAGCCTAATTGTTAAGCAAAGTATCTGACTAGGAGCACATTACAATTACAAGTGCTTTGCAATCTGTGTACTTTTGCCAGGTTTGAGGAGCTGTTTTTGATCAATAAACCCCAAACTTGCCTACATGAGATACTCCCTGAACTACTTCTATAAGAGGAGTTTGAGCTATATGAGGATGTTTCAACTTTGGGGATAGTAGTTTTACTTCAGGCATTAAGTTTGCAGAGCTAAATATAATACAGTTTCATTATGACAAGCCCCATTTATAAAAAAACCTTGCTTTAAATAATCCCAGCTGGAGGAACCATTTTTTTTCATTCTTTAGATGCAGCAAATTGACTAACCCTATTATACTGACCACCCTCTTTTAATGAAGTTTTTTTGCCATCCCATGGAGATTTGTCTCAATGAGGTTGTACTGTATTCAATACACTGCTGCAGGGATTAGTTGTTTATAGCTGTGATATGGTAAAGCCTGGTACTGGATTTGTTTTTCTGTTGTCATCTGTGTTGTTCAATTATTGTCAAAGACATGTAAAGATTACTTATTTTCACTCCTCTTCTCTCCCCTCAATTGTTGTTAGCTCTCAGTAAGCCAAATTTTATCTACTTCATTTTATTTTTGTATTGTTTCATAGGTTCTTGTAAATATTCTTTGTTTTCTTGTACATATTATGTATATACATACACATACATTTCATATCTATGTAACTTCATCTACGTATAAAAATGCACTCTTCTTACATATATTACTACACATTCAGGGTTTTACTTGGTGAAATAAACAGCACTAAACAAGCAGTTCACAGATTAACGAAATAAATAGCTTCCCTGCTCACCGTTCAACACATTCTTTTACTACAGCAAAATTGCCATCTCCAATCACCTTTCCCACTTTATATTTCTCAAGAATAGTGGAAGAGCTTGAGAATTTATTTCCATTCACACCTGCAGGAAAACAAGGGAGATGATAAAAAGGTGAAGTGAGAGTCAGTGATGTTGTACATCCCCACAGACTCCAAGAATTCAATGTAAATATATTCTGAGACAAAATACGAACTAAAAAAACAGCTCTTTCTTTGCTTGTTTTTATTTTAAAACAGAAAACTGAACATGGAAAGCTAATATTCTAAAAGCAAGATCTTCTTGTCCTGTCTAATGTTAAGGGAAATATTTTATTATTTTATGATGGCATAGACCAAAAGATAGTTATAACTTCTAATTGCAGCCGTGTTTCTGCCATAATAACTTTCAATTAAAGGGCTTTCTTTTCCCTTTTTAAATTTTTTTTTTTTAAATTGCCATTTTTCTTGCACATAAAGAATGTATGTAGTGCAGTTACAATACATTTGGGAATTGTCTAAGTAAACATTTTCTTCAACTAGCAAGGAATATTTTCAAATGACTAATGAAGTATATCACAGATCTTCCTGGGGAAATTCTTACACCATAAAAATAATGAACCCAACTCTTTTTTCCTCTTTGTTTAGGACAGTGAAACTCTCTCAGTTCTCTTAGCCAAGCCATCTGCAAGACTTTTTCCATGAAGCTACAAAATATCCAAACAAATACTGAAGACTGAGATTGTAATACTTTCATCATGTATTCCAGGAGCACTCAAGAAACCAGGTTGGTCTTATATATGCTATCTGTGGGATTTATCTTCACTGATTTCTTTCATTAAGGAAACAACTTGCTAGCACTTCTTCCTGAGAACTTTATAAATGGGCAGTGGCAAGTTCCATCTACTGAATTTTTTTACGTTTCCTTGACCGCACTGTTATAATAAGTAGCAGAAGTACAATTTCATTACTAGTCTGGTAAATGCTGTAACCTGCAAAGTTAGTGACACAGTAAAGCTGTTGCTAGAGATAGCACTGCTGCTTGAGAATAAGGAGGTGATTATAAATATAAATGAGTAACCTCTAAAGAAAATTTGATAAAAAGTCTGGCATGCTGGCAGGCTTAATATGGGAAGTTAGTTCCTTAGTAATATAGAGGCTTCTTTTTATAAGGCGTCCTTGATCTTTAAGCCAATACATTAAAAAGAAAATCAGAACCACCTTTTGTGTATATTAACTTATAAAAAGTGCATCAAGAAGATATTGTTATTACAATAAGCACTTATGTTAGGACTTGTAACTCACAGCACCCAGGCAGTAATTAAGAGGACTGTGTAGGTTACAACACTCTCTGAGAAGCAAAACCTTTTCCATGATCCAAACAGCTCCACAAAAGAGTAATTAATGGTCAGGGTGTATTTTAAGATCGTCTCACCCAGATGAGGAACTATGTTCAGGGGCTTTCCTAGATGTAAAGTCCAGGGGATGAGTCAAATTGTTTTGAGCACTGAGATTCTAGGGGAAACCAAGAGAGAAACAGACTTAAGACCACTGCCTCTTTGGCCTGCAGTGCATCCACAAAAGGGATCTTCTATCATGTCTATTCCAGGAAACAGTACTTGGGTACTTTTTGTAAATAACTCAGCATTACTAATTCATATTCCAATAAAAAACTGACCTACAAAGCACCAAAACTATTACTATTTTACAGAGAGACAATTTTGTTTATAATCAAATCTTAAATCACATACAGACATTCAGGTTCTCTTGGGAGAGTTGTTGCTCCTGGAACAGTGTACAGATGTTCAGAATTTTTTTCCCAGAGCAAAAATGGCTGCTCCAGGAAAAACAATAACCTGGGAACAATCAGGGTTCAATCACTCCCAGTAGAGTTTCTCCTGGAAGAACGACCATCTGTACATGTTCTCTCTCTCTACAGTCCTGATAAAGCAAGCACAGTAAAGGTTTCTTCAAGACACTAGTTAAATTGTCAAATATCTAAGAACAGAATTTAACACAGAGTTGCTAACATACTTTCCTATCTCCAACCTAACAAATACATATTTGTAAATAAAGATTTTGCAAAAAATGGTAGTAATTAGTGGTTTAAGCACCTACCTTCGGGACTTTCACAATGGGGTATTTCAGGTACACCATTCACATTGGAAGAAGACCCACCATGAGGAAGAATCTACAAAAACAAGCAAGAGACCCTTATTTTTGATAACGTTACCATAGTAAATTTTAAAAAGCTACAAAAACTAGTAGAGTTGCACCATACATTGGTCCCATATCAGATCGGCACTGATATGAGGAAAATTGAGAGCATCGGTAATCAACTTTTTTGTCTGATGTGGCAGATAAATGCCTCATGCAGATCAAGGCCCCCGTGGCGAGGGAGGGAGTGGGAGTGGGGCAGGGGCAAGTGCTGCCCTGCTGGGATGGGGCAGGGCATGGGAAGGAGCTGCAGCTCATCTGGTGGGCGCAGCTTCTGCTGCTGCGTGCAACCATGGGGGGCATGTGCCCCCACATCTGCGCATGGGGTGGGGCAGACTGCCACTGCAGGCTGGGGCCAGAGCTGTGCCAGGCTCTTTCCAGTGAGGGACTGGGCTGTGCTCGGGGTGGGAAGCAGTGTCAGTGCTGGGAGTGAGGGTTAGGGGGCTGCAGCCATCCCAAAATTTGCCACAGCCCTACTCCTAGCACCACCGCTGCCCACCCCGAGTGCAGCCCACCCAGTCCCCCCATTGGGAAGAGCCCCGCGCAGCCCCTGCCCCAGCCCACCCTACCCCGTGTGCAGATCTGGGGCACACTCTCCTCATGCCCTCCTGGGGTGTGTGCAGCAGCAGGAGCCACACCCCCATGTCTCCTAGATGAGCCACGGCTCCATCCTGTGCCCCACCCCACATCAGCCGGGCAGCACCAGCCCCACTCCCACTCCCTCCCTCACTGCGGGAGCCTTGATCTGCCCCCCTGCACATGCCTTCCCTCCTTCCATGCCAGCCCCCACAACACACTTCCCAGCCGGATTCAGCTGCTCTTCATGCTGTGGGGCCGCATATCGGAATCAGATCGGTATTGGCTGATATGGCTCGTTTAAAATTGGCCATCAGTATTGGCCCAAAAATCTCTATCAGTGCAACCCTAAAAACTAGTTCTATTCCCTTCCCTTTCATTTTTATAATTTTTCTCCTCAAAGTTCAAGATTATTATTTTACATTAATGCATCCATATTGACCCATCTCTGAGGTCCCTATTAACATAAGCGGTTCCACTGATTTTACTGGGACTATTACAAGTGAGTGAAATTCTCTCCATGTGCGTAAAGTGAGATTTGGTCACGAGGGAGTCAGAGCATGTGCATTCCCTCCTAATCACAAGAGATTAGATTGCTCAAAGGCTAAGTAATGTAATACACAAACTTGTCACCTCAAAGCCACAGATTCAAACCCACCAATAAAAACAAACTATTACAAGCTGTGCATTGGCCCCATAGGTTCAGAGTCTCATTTAATATTCCACAATAGCACCTCAGTTAGTAGTTTTACTTATTGAACCTTTCCACTCTCACTCTGATGCGTGTTCTATTTAAATTAGTACTGAAACACATGGGAAAGAAAGGCACAGAGGCATGAATTTGAGGCTCACTCATGCAGAAAACTGTTCACAGTTGACCCAGCTTTGAGTGAATAATCAGGGTAAGGAATCAGAGGTGGCCAGATACACTTCTAGCCATAGTACTCCCTGAAAGCAGTTGGCTATGGACACTGATGAACTTTCCAGGCTGGAGAAAGGTCTTAGACCTGGATGTTGGGGGTGGTATAAGGAAGCTTGCTTTGTTATCACTAGCTTCTGTGCCTAAAAGGAGAATCTGGTCCTAGCAGTCTGCAGGTACTAACATTCAGTTTATATATAGCGCTCTTCATCTTAATAGTTTACTATTGAAGAAAAAAGCACCTAAAACGGTCTTAAGCTGCTGTGCCTCAAGCTGCTGTGCCTCTAAACAGTATAATGAACGTTTTAATACCTATATATTAATGTGTAAAAATAAATATAATTGTGACAGAGAAAACAATTTTGAAACAAAATTTCACAGATCCTGCCAGGGTACTGAATATGGATTAAGTAACTCTAGAGATACCTCCTTTGATGTTCTCCTTGAATAGCATCCACTTCTGCCACTCTCAGGCCCCTGCTAAACATTACATCTATTACACAATTAACTAGTTAATCACACAATACATTCAGACTGGCTGCAAATGCAAAGTAATTATCACACAATTAACTGGTCAATCATGCAATAAATTTAGACCAGTCACAGGTGCAAAGTAAATATTGCACCATAAAAATGATTAGCTGGCTATAAAAAAGCCAACCAGCTACAGAGTTAGTGCTTGAAAGTGTGTAACAACTTTATAGCTGGTTTTGATCCATCTTTAATTTGAATGTGTGGCAGGGCCCTCAAAGACGGCATGGACTGGGCTAGATAGATCATGGTCTGATCCAGTATAGCACTTATGTTCTAATGTACTGGTACCCAAGTTAATTTTTACCTTCGCAACTGGTTAAGGAGAGTTGTTTCTTCACACCAACCAACAGTATAAAAGCAATGCAGTTTTACTTTAACAAGGAAAATAAAAACCTTTATGCAATGAATTAAAGGCAGTAAAACACAGCAAACATCATTTCTGTAGCAGAGTGCTGTTTCACATAGTTTTGCAAGACACTTTGAAGACTGGCTTTATGAAACACAGATATGTAATAGCATTGTCTTCCTCCTTCACAGGACACTCCTCCCTGTTCCCTGGGGCTTCTGCCTGGTTCACATCTTGGGTTACACTACAGTACTTCTCAATACAAAGGATTAAAATGCATCTCTGCCTTAAGCTCAGTATCTGCTGAAACAAGGCTCTGCACAACACCAGGAAATGCAAGCATAGCATTTTGACTCATGGATCACAGATCACAGGCTCTGAGTCAGCACTGACTTACAATAGGCCTTCACGGTCTATGACATATTCATTTATTTTTGCATGTTCATTTCAGTTTGTATCACCGGACCCCAAACTGGAGTAAAGGACTGCAGTAATTTATTGTTTGGTCTTCTGTTTGATTAAAATCTTTCATTGATGTTTTCATGGGGTAAATCCAGTATAAATGGGATCCAGCAGTACCATGCTTGGTAGGTACACCATACAGCAATACTCAGTGTATAAACATTTCCCTCAATATGGGCAAGTAATTGCCTGATGCATTACAAATGCTGAAGAACCACACTGACCACATTCTTCTAGACAGATTTAGGTTCCATCTACATGTTACACTCAAGGTGTAACTAGTGTAACTAGTTAATCACACCTTAAGTGGTCACCTGGTCACACATTCAACCAATTAATGGCGTGATAAAAAGAGGAAAAAGCCACAAAGTTATTCCACAAAATATGTGGAATAGCTGTTTCCTATCATGCCATTAATTGAACATGTAGCCATGCGCCCTTATGGCTGGGAGTCGCATCAGCTAATTGGAGCTCCCTGCTGGGGGGGTCTCATGTGCACACTCAAGCCTGGGAGCTGCCAGCTCATGCTGGCTGGCAGCCCCATCAACTGATGGGGTTCCCAGCCACAGGGGAGCTGTGTGCACTCCCACAGTTGGGATACCAGGTTAGCTGTGGTCTCCCTACCATGAGGAGCCCTGGAAGACCCCTGCAGCTGGGAGCCTGGGTCAGCTGATAGGACTCTTAGCCACGGGAGCACATGGCACACCCCTGCAGCCAGAGGTCTGTCAGCTGAGAGAGCTACCAGCTGCGGGAGTTTGTTTCTTGCCGATGCAAGGGAATCTCAATCCTAGGCTCCCCCTGCACCGGCAATAAGGGGTAAAGGGATCTAATGCATGAGCCACACAATCACACACCCTGCTACGTACGTGTGGCATGGCAGGAGGTGCGATTGTGTGGATGGTGCATTAGATCCCATCACACCTTTACCTACGTGTGTAGAGGGGTCCTTAAAGTAATTCATATGCAGAATTCTTATACCATTTATCACAGATATTGATGGACTTCATACTAATGGGCATGCTTATGATTTCTTCCAAACACAAACAGGTTAAATCTTTCCATCTGTTATATGCAAAGTGAAGGTGTTTAAATGCTATCTGAAGGCAGGAAATAAAGGATTCCCCTTAGATGCTTCACTCTTTCTACATTAGTAGGGGGTAAGCTAACTGTATAAAAATTCTACTCCTAAACTTCTTTTTGCTAATATGAATAGATAAAAAATCTTGAAGAAAAGTGGCTTGCTTGATCCACCAAATCACTAAACACACACGCTTAATTTTAAAATCATTAGTAGTCCATTGAAATCAAAAGGACTTCCAAGTGGGTTAAGTAAGTTGATGGATCAGGGCCTTAATCTATTTTATCTTAGTCTTTTAATAAATTAAAATGTAACATCAACAGAAATTAAAACCCAGTTCTACTTAGTTGCATAATCAGGATCCCTCAAAGCTAAAGTGTCTTTAATTACAGAAATTTGCAAAGTCAGGCTAAGCTTTATGAGGAGTCACATACAATGCAGGGGGAAACAAGTATGCTGACTAAATATATTTCCTAACCTGTGCTACTACTGTGATTTGAATAGTGTGGACTGGAAAAAATATTTTGAATAAAAAAAAGAAACTGAAAAATTTTGGCTGAACTAACTAGGCTGAGATGCTGCCATCCCATCCTCTTAAAAAAAAAAAAAAAAAACCACAACAAAAACCTCTCTAAATCGTGGCTGCTTTTCACAATCAGTATATTCAAAAGAGCATCAGGAAGTTAGAGACTAGGTTTAAAAATATTTTATTAAGTATGAAGCAACAAATGTACTCTTTCATTAACTTCAGACCCTGTTTTCAAATAGGGGGTTAGATTTTTAGGATGTAAAACTCAGTAGATATACTAGAACTAAGAGTAAATATGTACTTTAAGAGCTTTAGAGATCTGGGTCACTGAAGATGCATATAAAGCCAACTAGAAAGGCTGTATTCTTAAACTAATCTTTCTACAAAACAGAAAAAACACTGTTGTTAAGTTTTCCTGCATCATCCAAGACAACATCACAATTTGTTTGATTGCCAAATTTTGGCATGGATCAGCAAATCTCGCCCTCTGTTATAATGTAAAAGTTATACACTTCACACATTACTCAGCACTCTTCCATTTAGTGCTATTATATTTCACATCTACATTCACAGCCTGAAACAAAGCTTTTTCAGCCCCCCAAGAAATGAACCTCTAATGAAGAGATTTTAGACCATCTTTGGACTCAATGCACCCCTTGTCAGATGAAGTTGCTCCTTTTTAGAGTCAAGACACTCTTTGGAAAGTGGGAGCTCTTAGTTTTCACTCATTTTTTAACTACAGAAAAATAATAGAGCTATTCTTTTCTAGCAAATAACTCAAAGATCAGAATAGGTCAGAATGTTTTTGATAACTGTGGATCCATATTTGAAATATCTGGGTTTATCTTGTGAATTGTGTAAGTGTCTGCACACTTAACTGTACTAATATCATGTTCTTGGCTGGTTTTGGTTTGCCTTGCAGCTGCTTGCCCATCACCACTAGTACTGCAACCACCAGCCTGCTGCAGCCACTGACTGCCACTGTTGCTTGCCCCACAAGTCCATTTTCCTAGGGGCGTTGGGGTACAGATCTGTCCTGGGACCCTCAGTGTGTATGACAGCCCTGCACTAACCCATCCTCACAAAGCAGCAAATAATATTAACCTCCTTTCCATCATGTAACAAATATAGCCATTTATTTGTAAAATGGCCTGATTCTGCAGTCTTTATTCTGGTTAAATTTCTACCGACTGCAATATCACCACATAGGCTAAAATACAAATTTTACAAGATTGGGATCTTAATCATGCAAGTTAAAGTACTGTCCAACAATCCATGTTGGACTGAAAGAGTTTATCAAAAAATACCCTCTATTAAAAGATAAGCCATTCATTATAAGTCTCTTCCCTGTGATTGACTTTCTGGCCCTGAAAACATTATTGCTACTGAATAAACAATGCTGAGAAGGCTGGGAAATCCTTGGGAAGAGAACACACTTTCACTTTACTTTGTAGGAAAAGTAGCTGGCGGAGAATATGATGTAAAGCTGAGGATCTGTGATTAAGAAAGTAAAATAGGTATTACAGTCAGTATATTTTCCTGTTCTACTGCCCTGATGACTAGAATTACCATTCAAGCACTACCCCAATCTTTTGAATTTATTATCCAGCTCCTATCTCTAGTAAAATCCGCTGTCATTTGCCAGGTGCCTCACTCTTTAGGTCAAGACAATACTGGTGTAACAAGGGAATTGTGTGTGCAGCTGCTCTTACTGCAAGCTCATTTCAATAAGTTGAAAATCAACCCTGATTTCTCTTTTTCAGACAGAGACATTGCAATAATTGGCTACAATGATCATGCAGCACCAGACAGCACTACCAGACCTGTTAATCTTTTTATCAAAGAATTAACAAGACATTTTTCTGCATAGAATATGAACTGCCCTTGAGGAAGGGGAGTAATCAGTTACACAGCATTCGTGTGGATTAAAATGAGCATTTTGGCTGCTTCTTTTTAAGCCACAGAAAAAAAAGTTAAAGGAAAAGCAAAAATGCAATGACTTGAATTACAGAAGAAACAACTACCATATGACATGTTGATCATATGCAGATATAAAAGATAAGACATTTCTTTTAACATCTTCCTAATTTTGTATGTCATTTTAAAAAAGTAAATGCACATATGTACTAGAAAAAAGAGCAGCCTACACTTTAACTTTCCTAAACCTGGATCATATTTTGTGCCTTTTTTGTGAAAAATATCCTGCTACATTTTCTATATTTACATTTTCTCAAGGCTACAGTCACTGTCACCTGCCAGACTGCTGTTCCTTTTTACAAGTGCAGAGTGCAGGAAGCCAGCTTATGTGTGTGAGGGTGGTCTGCAACAGCTCTAGTAGCAAGAGACATCACCAAGAGACATCACCAGTGGGACATGACAAGGATTATAAAACCCCAAACTGAATTTTTCTCTCGCTCTCCTTTTCTTCTGTTTTTTGTTTTAGACTTGTCAAATCTAAAACCACAAAAATATTAACATCCTCTTAAAAACATCTGAGAGGATTCAGTTATAACCATGCCATAATAGTACTCTTATTATTTGTATGTTTATGTCTTTGAACCTCATATGTCCTTGCTGAACTATTTCCCAGAAAACAGACATGATTGTTGGGAATATATCCCAGAAACAATGTCATGACAGAATTCATTAACTCCTTTTTGGCACCAACCCGAAGATTTATTAGCTAACCTTACCGATGCCTCTGGTGATGAAATATAGCTGGGATCTGCTTCTGAACAGGTGTGTACTCATGGGATAAAGTGGGAAGCAGCTACTACTTCGATAAGTACTGTACAGTTTTATGGATGAATGATTTATTTTTGCTGGCAGTTGGTACAAGCCTAGCATGACATGAACATCCATTAATTTCAAGTATCAATTACAATTTTAAAAAATGGAAAATTACTGCAAAATCTAATTGACTGAAACTGACAGTAAAAGGGAGAAAGGACTTTTCCCTCTCCTTTAAAAATAACCCTTAATGCTAGCTTGTTGCTGTCAGCTATTATCTCCATCTTAATAGTACTTAATAATAATCTACTAAAAGCGAGTAGTGTAGAAAAACTGGAGCAGTAATTACCTATAACTCTGCATTTGTAATTTCACTATGGTAAGGCGAAAAATTCTCTTAAGTGTAGTTGCAGACCAAACTGAATGGACAGCCTTGGTTTAAACAAAGCTGGTGTTGCAGTATACACCACCAGAGATTTTCAGAGCCAACTGCTATTGTTCTTACACATGAATGACAAAAGTATCCACTGAAGTCCATATCAATCTAAGTCCATATATGGCAAAAGGCACAAGAACCTGGTGTAGCTCAGTATCATGGTCTCAAAGCAAAAGTAATACATTGCACTACTCAAGCCAAACAATTCAAAAAATATAATGGCATTTATCAAGACAATAACATTTCTTTCTGGCAGACTCACCACAGAAGCCTGACAAAAACCAGAGCATATTCCAGTCAAAATAGACAGGGGATAGGCAAACTTTTCCAGCTACAGGCCAGAATGACCCACCCAATAGCAGAGACAGGCAGGCCCTAGGACCAAGCTGCTGCTATCGCTTGTCTCAACATCTGCACAGAGAGAGCACCAAAGCCCCCTGCTGCCAAATCCCATGTCTGTGGGCTGGATTCAACAGTTCCATAGGCCAGATCCCACCTGCAGGCCACAGGTTGCTAACTCCTGAAAAAGAAACCAATAAGCCTCACCTCACCCCAAATAAATAACATTCTAACCACAATCTGTCCTTCAGCTGGTCTCAAATGTGGCACTGTTGCTTTCTACAGAATTATGCCACCTCTTCACACCATTGTGTTCATCAATGGAAGCTATTATCCAATAGATTCCTCAAGGAGCATATCCTCCAGTGCCTTTGGATCTAGACACTGATGTATTCACTAGAAAATTCTTGTCTAAGAGGCAATATCAATTATCTAGCAGTAAGTTCCTCAACCCTTCCCCAGTCCCTTAACTCCAAGGTAAAAGGCCCAGAATTGAATGATTTTCCTGGGGGCAGAAAGTTGAGGATTCTTTTTATGTGAAACTGAAGAACACAGCCATACAGAAAGTTGATCAAAGCAGATGCCCTCCTGTAGGGAGTAACAGGGGTGCATTAGGGACAGATGTGTATGTCAGAGGGGAACAGCACCATTTAGTGCTGCAGAGGATATTGTGGACAGGGCTGTACCTCATAGGACACAGCAATATAGATCTTAAGGGTAAGTTACCCCAGAAGCTTCATCTGTTCAAGTGAAAGTGCAAGAGTGGGAAGGCTTAAAAAGGAAAGTAAAAGCCACTAAAAGTCCTCGTTTTTAGAGACAGCACAGGATCTTACTTCTCATTTCCACCTATCCAATTTATGTGAATAAACATACAAGCAAGGTTTGCTCATGGAACAGAAACAGTTTTCATTTTTTCAGGGTAAGTGCATAGTTCTACTTTTTATGGTCAAGTACAATCTTATAATTTCTTTCAACGAGTAAGCAAGTTTATAGTGAATTGCAAAGATCAAGATTTCCAGTACATACCTTGAGTCCACGAAAGCTGCCTGGGCTAGTTGGTGAAGAGCTGGAGGACTTGGTAGATTTTGGAGTGGATAGCTGGCTACTTGGCGTTCCATTGACTGATCAGAGCAACAAGGGGGAAAGAAAAGATTATTAGGAAAAAAATACAGTTATAAGACTATGTGTCCCTGTGATAAGGTATTATTTAGGTCTCCACATACAGATCAAACAGGCCCAATACAAACTAGTATCAAGTGTAGAGCCCAATAATACTGCATCCTTTGGTCCCCCAGAACACCCAAGAGCTGGAAACTGGCACAGAGTGCCTACACAAACACAGCAGGTACATCTACATGTGCAATTAATGCAAAGCAATAAATTCTAGAGCAGTTCAAGCCTGAGTAAAGTACTCCTGACCACAGTGTCTACACGTGCATCCAAGACAGCAGCAATTTGAGCTGGGGCAGAGTAGGCTCAGGCTGGTAGGGGTACAGGGGGAGAGGAGGGTCAGCCCTGGGCTCCAGGTGGCAGCATCGGGCAGCAGAAGGGCTGCTGGGGCATGAAGGTACTGAACGTTACAGCGTTACTATTCTGGACCTTCAAGTCTATTCATTGCCAGTAGGTGCATCTACCCAAGATGCTAACTGCATGGTAGCCTAATTGTACTACACAGTAGCGTGCAGGGCAAAAACCATGCTAATATACTACTGCGCAATAGTATTAGGCCACTGAGTAGTTAGAATCACTAAAAAGCCATGCAGTAGTGACATTTACTGCGCACTGATTTAGTACTTGGTTATACAAGTACTAAACTGAATGCACAGTAACTACACCGCATTAATGAACACATAGATGCACTCAGTGAGAACTTTTGGTGCACAAAGGCTACAGGTTTATACCATGTGACAAAATCTTGAGAGAGACAATATAGATTGCCAACCACATATTTGATCTCATTTTTTCTATTTGCAAAGTCAACATATCACTTTATCACTTTCTGTACATAATACCTATATAGTATATGGAATATAACACAAATATAGTTTATTTTCATTTTATACTAAAACAGAAATATTAGGCAATTGGTCCTCATGGAACCCTTATAAAAGTAAAAATTACACTACAAATTATTATAGTAGCAAAACATTTTAAAAGCTTAGCATTTTGATGAACTTCAAAGGAATTACTTTGAGCATCAATAATAAAATAGTGCAATTAAAGTAGGAAAAAGTATTTTCTCCTTGCTTTCTAGAATTCACCCAGTTAAACCCACTGTATTCTCATTGGCTTGGATGGCAGCTAGATCAGGCCCTGTATTCTTTGAAAACAGAATTAAAAATATTATTCACTGGGTTTAACAAAGGACTCCCTATTACAAGATGCACTCTATTGTTTTTTTATCCAAACCTTGCTTGCCTGGGAAAAAGAGCTGGACAAAAAATAAGCTTCAATTTTTTTCAGAGAGGAGCTACATTTCCTTTAAGGCAACTAAAAGACTGCCAACTAGACATTTAGTTTCCATGGAAACACGGGTTCCCATCAACACCTTTTCAGATGTGTAAAGAATATCTATAAGGGGCCATGTGCTACTCCTTTAATAAACACCATTGTTTTTACTGTGCAAGTACTTGCCAACATACAGAACTGACATTCCCTGGGAACTGACGAGTCTTCCTACATATGCTCTTTATTTTATTTTGTAATGCTGGAACAGCTGTGATCTCAATGGTTATTGTAATTATTCATCAGCCTCCATAGACCCCTCTTTTTCTCAACAAATGTCTCTTCCAAGATGTCTGATGCTAAGGATAGGAATCCAACATTATCCAAGAAATAAAAATACAAGACTGAATTTTGAGTTCCTGCTTCTCATTCTGCTGTGGCCCACTGATAGCCTGAACCTATTCTACTTAATACAAATTTTGGTTTTGGCTTTAATGAAAGCAAGACCAAGATTTATACGATTTTGGGTAAGTCACTTTGGGGAAGATACTGAAAGCACCTTAAGGATTTTGGAGCATAAATTGTACTGGAAGTCCTTGAGATTCTTTAACTCTTAATTCTCTCTGTATCAGTGTCTGTGTCTGTAAAATAAAATGATTAAATGCCTGGGTGAAAACGGCTTTTTAAACGTTAATTCATTTTCTACTTTTGGGAAAACCATAACAAAAATTAAATTCTAGCTGTAAAAGAAAAACAGTGTGTGAACAAAGAGAAGCTTCTCTAGAGAAATCTGCCTGAAATGGGCTATGCAGAGGTACAGGAGCAGAAATAGTCTTTTTTATGGTTTCAAGATTCATTTTATACAGCTTATACTATGCATACAAATCCTATGCAGGACTTAGTATTTTGGGGTAGGTCCTATCAATACTGTAACTTTTACCAAGATTATTAGCCAGTTAGTACCATGATTCTAAGCTATTCTCATGCCATGGCAAATCCCGTTAGAAACACTTACCACTGAGCCCACTTTTTCCTAAAATGGGATACGGCTGTCTTTTGAATTGTTCATAAAAATAAGCTGAAAATTTTAGGTAAGAACAAAGACCATTAACCAGGTCCATGCAAGTGACTGGCCAGTGGTTGTTCCTTTCCTATTGTATTTCTATGGAACAGGACATCCCATAATATTTTGCTGACCTCCCAATACTCTTATCCCTTACTAAGC
Organism: Alligator sinensis; assembly: GCF_000455745.1. Taxonomy (NCBI): domain Eukaryota; kingdom Metazoa; phylum Chordata; order Crocodylia; family Alligatoridae; genus Alligator; species Alligator sinensis. Next base: position 2,888,616 of record NW_005841924.1, read on the forward strand.
TACCCAGATTTGATTAGTGGGCACATGGTATTGTCCTTTAGAACAAAAAACTGTCCAATAAATACAGTTCAACCATGTTTTTTGACCTATAGAAAAGATCAGTTGTAAATATTGCAAGGAAAGATCTCAGAGGTTACAAACCTGGGAGAGGCTCAGCCTCAACTTCCACAGCAGACATCTTGCCCTAGAAGCTTCAAAGATTTTACAGGGAAAATCAACTATCACTTCAAACTACAGTACATTCTTTCCCCATTCTCATTAAAAATAACCTTTTCAAAGCTTCTAATCTAATCTTAAACTGTAAAATCATTGGAACAGAGCCTGGGCTTTCTTTACATGTGGCAGTATCAAGTGTATTCTAGCCACTGAAGAACACAGATAGAATAATCTCCCTCTCACTGTTTTTTAAATGGTTAATAATAATAATATGGTGCCAGAGACAACCATAGCAAGGTGCGGGGCCCAGGGCAAATCAGCCTGTGCAGAGCGGCAGTGGGGAGGGGTAGCAAGTGACCAGACGTGAAGCCGGCCCAATGCCGTGGAACCCCCCAAAGCGCAGGGCCTGGGGCAGTCACCCTGGTTTGCACCCCCCCCAGGGAAGGCCCTATTCTCCACTAACATATGAAATAGTTTAAAAATTGAGTTAGTCTTGTGTTTAACTTATTTTTCCAGCATGGCCACAAACCACAAGCCATTTGTAAATTAAAAATCCATACAGTTTTCCAGGAGAGCGAGTTTTTATTACGATGCTATCAGGATCATATGTTCCTTTCTCCACATAAATACCCTTCTAGGTACTCTGGAACTTGTTGGCTCTGGGTCTAGGGCTTACTATCTTGGAGATCCAAGAAAGATTACATTTGTTTAATTTTGGCTCTCACACACATTTCAAAACATACAGGGCCTAATTTATCCTTGGGTAAATTAGAATTCTGGTACAAAATTTGCAGCACTTCTCACTACTAAGCTTCAGGTAAATTTGTCTTGTTTACTGGCTGAAATTTCTCATTATCATGCTGATATAAATTTGTTCCTCCCAAGGCCACTTCTGTATTTGCAGCAAAAATTAGATTTATTAATATATAATTTGATGGTACCATCTACAGATGTCTGACAATTATAAACATCACTTAGGCTTTCAGTCTCAATCAAGAGATTTACTATGATAAAATAGATGCGATACACCTTTGTTTTGCAGAGCACGTGATGCATGTTAAAAGCCACAATACATTCATGAAAATGGAAAGAAGGGTAAATGAAAAGGCAGGAAACACACTAGTGATATAAAGCCATAATAATAATGGCTCACCTGGGGATTTTGCTGTAGAATAAGCTGTGGAGTAGTGGCCACCCCTCTTTACTGTACTCAATCATGACACAAAAGGAGAAAGACATTAAGGAGAGAAGTTATCCAACAGGTCTGAATGTACATGAAAGGAAGGGTAAATAAAGATAGCTACCAAACACTAAATAGAAAAAAATAGTAAGTAAATACAAGCCTATATACCAGACACCATGGGTAAAATTTTCAGATTGCTCTAGTGACTTAAATTCTAATTTCAAAACTGATTTCAGAGCCGACTTCTCAGTAAGAGACTTTCAATAAAATTCAGGCTCTTAAACATTTTTCAGTTTTCAGGAAGGACCTCAGTCACTTAGGTTCCTCATCACAGTTTTATTCTTTCTTTTCATATAAAAGAATATGTGGGATTAAATTTCTTGCACCAGCAATTATTAGTGTGTGTAGGAGTGTAAGGAGAACGTTACTTTGTGTGTGTAGGAGTGTAGGGAGAATGGTACTTACATTCGCAATACTGTATAAATAATAATAAAATGGCATTATAACCCTTGCTGTTTAAAACTTTTGGGCAACTTCATTGCTGATTTATATTCCATGCAATCCACCTACAGTTTATAGGATTGTATAAGGTGTACATCAGTTGTAAAATTCACCCCTTATATTTCCTGTGGCGATTATAATTGTTCTTTGAAGCCTTTTAGCTAAGTATTTAACCCATGGTACTATAAATGTACAGTGAAACCTAAGATGGAATTGCATGCAACTGGGAAGAGTTCTGGCTTAAATAGTTTTCTGTCTTAAAGAGGGACTTCTCAGGCCCTCTACTCTCTGCTTGCTCTGTGCTCTCTACCAGGTCCCAGCCCCTCTGCTCCACAAATTCTTTCTTTTCCAGCATCTCAGCACAGCTCCTGTATTTCCTACTTACACTGTGCATGCACACACACCAGGCAATTACTTTCCATTATATGGAATCATAAGAAAAATAGGAGTGGAAGGGACCTGTGGAGGTCATCTAGTTCAACCCACTGCCAAATGTCAGATCATCCGTATCCAAACCATCCTAAGAAAATCCTCTGTCTAAAATTAGTAAAGCTACACCATCAACCCTGACACAACCACAAGGTATAACACTGTACCTACCACAAGTAAAGCAGGGGGACAACAGCAGCCAATGTCCTGCTGCTAAGAGGGTTGACATAAGAGTGATATACAGAATGAAGTTGCAAATGGGCCCCAAATTTCCTTTCCATTTCTACCTTATACAGACTAAATATACAGAATTCCCTCTAAAGCACGGTGGGACAGTAGAAATCTTCTGGCTTGAGCAGGTTTCTGGATTTTACAGATTGTTTAAAACAGGTTTCAGTGTGTGCGCGTGTGTGCGTAATGTATTGAGGAGTTCAAAAACAGTGTTACTTTTGCAACTCTTAAAAAAATCCAACTAAGTTTTACTATACAGAGATTTTAAATGTGAACTAAAAGGTAAAAGCAAAACTTTTCCCATTGTACTCATTTGTATTTTCAGTTAAGATAACCAATACTTGGAACACATGTTATTCAGTAATGCTAGCATCTGGTGAAAAAACAATTTGGATATTACTGTGAAATTATAGGAAGGACCAGAAGGGGGGGAAAAGTTTATCTTTTGATGATCCTCAGTTCCCAAAAGAGCTGAGAGGGGTTTCTAAAAATGACTTCCAAGAGACAAAATGCAATATTTTGACTATATGGTTCACCTTTGGGAAGCAAATTTTAAATTCCATGTGTATGTTTTAGTGAAATGAATGAGGATTTAATCATATGATCACACAACAGTTGAAAAGAATGTTCAGGAAATCAAACCCCATGCTGAAAATAAACTCCTAGACTAGCACAACCTGGGGTAACATTCACAAATTAAATACGGTTTAGCCTGTAACCAAAAAAAAATTTTTTTTTGTTTGCAGGATGCAGAATAAACCCATTTCGTGCTATAAATTAGCATAACCCCCAGCATTTCATATGTAAACTGATTCATATACTTCTTTATGAAGTTAAGTGTGGCATTTACAATTCACACAAAACTCACACTCTCTTCCAACAAAATTGTAACTTTAATCTGTTTTTGGTCTTCCTAATAGGTATACCTGAAGCAGGCGACTTGCTTCGACATGAAGGTCCAGGGCTTTTGGATCCAGAATGCCTAGCTGTACCAGGTGAACGAGAATAAGGTGATTTCATAACACGGCATTCTGCAAGTAAACAGATGGAGTTTAGAAAATATTTCTGTGTACAGATTAACTTCCAAACCAAATCATCTACAACTGCTGTTTATTGCCCAGGAAACAAACCTTGATATTTCCCAAACATTTTTGCCAAGTTAAACAGAAATAATTTATATTAAAAAAAACCCCCAAAACAAAATCCAAAAAAACCTTTAACCCACAAACTATATAAACTTTATTTTAAAGAGGCCAAATGCTGAAATATTCTGGATTGCAATATTTTGCCATGTCTTACAACTGTATTCATGCAATAGTGAAAATTTGTATTTAGGCATAGATGAGCCAGTGAAGTGGGTGGAGTGATGCTGGCTACTTCTGATATTTGCACTTTGTTATGACAGCTTTATATAACAGCAATGCAGAAGACTTTGTCCTATAGCAGAGGTTGGCAATTATTTGGGCTGGAGGGCCACTTAAGGAGTATCAATGAGCTGCTGCAGGCAGGGTTCAGAGTAGGTGATGACCTGGCCAGGGGGATGGGGGTGGTAATTGATCCTATCTGGCCCTGGGCCTGTCTTCCCCCCGCACCCACTGCCGGGGGCGTCAAACGGAGCGGGCAGGCGGCGTCTTCACGGAGACCAGCCTGGGAACTCTGTGGGCAGGGCGCTTTTGGACAGGCGGAGGGGATGGGGCTGTAGGTGGCCAGGGAGTGGGACAGGTGGGCGGGGCCAGGATTGCTGGGCAGTGATGGCGTGGGCCAGAACATGGGGCAGAGCCATGATCCGCTCCCTGTATGTCTCTGTGACAGGTGGTGGTTTCCATGGGCAGAGGCATGCAGTCACCAGATCGCAGCTCTACCCCGGGCTCGGCCCTATGTTGTCACTGCCCTGTGATCCCGGTCCTGACCCTCCCTGCCAGTCCCACTCCCAGATGCTGCTCCCTACATGCCCACAACTCCATCCTATCCACCTGCCTGAACATGCCCTGCCTGCAGGGGTCCTGAGCCTGTCTCACTGAAACCTGTTCTTTTCACCTGTATAAGACAATTTCATTCTACCCATATTCTATATCAGTCTATTTATTTTTGCCAAGAATGTAGTGCTACCTCTAACCATTTTCAGAGAAAGTGAATAATGCCTGCAGGCACCAAAGGCCAGATCTAGATGTCCCATCTATATACCATGCAACATTAAATAAAAAGAGAAGCCAATAGAAGAAATCAGTAGTCATATGCATATTGACATGTTCATTCCTTTAGTAATCACTGGGCATATCTACATGAGATGCTAACAACACAGTAGCTGAATAATACTGTGGTAGCATCACAGCACAAACAGTGCTAATATGCTACTGTACAGTATTAAGCTACTGCGCAGTAGCATCACTAAAAAAGGCGCTTCTGCACAATAACTCCAGTTACTGAATATTTATTTAGTCCTTGATTACAAACAAGGACTAAATAAATGTGCACTAATCACTGCACAGTAGCTTCTCATGCGAACATGCCCACCAACTGCAAAATTTTCACTCTCTCTCAGTAAATCCATCTCCCTCTCCCACGATTTTCTATCATCCATTTACCCATTAACTATAATTTTAACCCAACCTATCAACAAAGAAACTTAACATGCATTGAATAGATCAATTTATATAAAAAGATGCAAACTGATTCAAATCCCTGTGACGCATACAGATACTTAGATCAGTCCGAAGTATTCCACCTTCTCATCAAAACAATTCAGGCTTCCTTTCCCTTCTCAGTTCTCTTTGTCCCCTCCTCCCTCCATCATGCTATTTTGTTCCCCACCTAAATGAATTATTTTTCTTAACTCAACTGGTACTTTGTCCCTTTGTTTTTGTATTAGATCACCCAAGCTCTAGCTTTTGGGTCTATCCTCACACTTCGCTGTCCTTAATAATGTCGCCAGCACCTAGCCAGTTGCCAATGCCAATGGTAAAGGGGAAATGAAGCTCCCACCTTCACCAGTCAAATCAAGTTCTATTTCTGGCATCAAGCTGTTCTTTTCTTCCAGTGAGATTCCTAGAGGAACCTGAGGGGAGGATCTCAGAAAAGGGAACAGCAGAAGGAGAAGTGAAAACAGGAATCTGGAACTACTACAGTTTCTAAGCAAGAGGCTAAGCTTGTCTTGGTTCAGCTGGGGCAGAAAGTGAAAGCATGGCCTTGTCCAGAGTTGTATTGCAGAGTATTAGCTAACATATTTGCTCTCCTCCCAGGCCTGAGGGAGGATAAAAAAGCTTTAACTCAACTAGTCTAATATACATCAGGTGCACTGTCTCATATATTTTACTGTTAGGGCCTTGTTACACAGGACACTTACTAAGGGTAGAAACAGACGTCACCCAAATGAAGCAGATTTATTGGGCAACATATACATGACACCCGTAGTCCCACATCAGGCCACCTGCCAGACATGGGACAACAGGTGATATGTTCCTGTGTCCCTTGCTGACCTGTGTCAGGTGCTTTGCTGGCCTATGACTCATGTGGAGTAACTGGCAGCACAGTTCCTGGGACAGAGCAGGAGCTGTGGAACTCAACTCCATTTAAAAAAATGTACTTGAGAGCTAAAGGAATGAAAAAATCTAGAACTCTTGATTCATAAATAATACCTTTTATTAGACCAACTAGGAAATTGCAAAAAAAAATTATCTTTTTTTGCAATTTCCTAGTTGGTCTAATAAAAGGTATAATTTCTGAATCAAGAGTTCTAGATTGTTGCATTTTTTTTTGTCTCAGACCAACATGGCTACCAAATACATCCCTGAGGGCTAAAGGAATTTGGCAGTAGTAGAAAATAAGCTTCCCTAATATGGGATCTGGTAATGTTATTCCCCTACTTCTTTCTTACAAGGATTCTAATATTAAACAAAATGTATTGAAATATGCTGGTGAGCAACCTATGGCATCTTGAAATATGCTGATTTCAGATTTTAATTTGAATAATGCCTGGAAAAATTCTAGAGCTCCTGTTTAGAGACTTTTTCTCTTTGAGGATAACACCTATCTAGCACCTAAATAAATTGCTGAAAGCCACGAACTAAAGATCTTTTAATAAAAGAAACTAAGTGCACAGAAAATTCATTTTTCCCTTTTAAAAAAAAATGCTTTCTCCTAATGTAAACTGAATACATACTGTATGTTTAACAGAAAGGATCAGAATGCTTGGAATGTATGGAACAATTCCTGTAGCTCTGAAAATGTCAGCTGCATATGTGATCTGGGAAAAAATTCAACACAGCAGGAACATGGAGACTGAGTTACAGCACACTGAAGTGAGTGCAAATGGTTTCAGTGGGCTTTGGATGAGGCTCAGGGAGTGCATTAAAGGAAGGCTTTTAAACATTCACTGTGATCTATCTTGTGCCTTTATGTAAAGAGTCTTTTACCCAAGAAAAACCAACCAACTATATAAATTCTCACTAACACAGGCTGGAACTAAATTATTGTTCAGAAAATTATTTCTTATTAAGAAAACATTTCAACTGGAATAAAAATATGTAATATAAGTTTCTTTAGAAACATTTCCCTTTTGATTCATGAAGGGAAAAAAGAAAATGTGTGAAGGGTGACATTTTAATTAATTTAAGATGTACCATCTTACCACTATGATCCAGTACAAAATCATCTTGTGCATAGCGGTATTTCTCAGGTCCACATGCAATGAAAACATCATCATCTCCAAAGAAATCTTGCAAGCAGGTAACCTCAAAGATTAAAAAAGAAAAAATAAGTAAAACAGTATGCCAAATATAAATGTATAAGTTGTGTTCTTTTTAGTCAACACAACTTAGCAGACTTGTGCTTCCTTCTTGCAGTTCTCTAGTCCACTCCAGCATTGGTTGTCCTAGGGTTATTTGACCGTGACAGAAGCTTCTGATTTTCAAGAACTGCGAACAGTCCTTAGAAAACCTCAATGGCAGTTTTCTCTGATATTCAGTTTATGTATCATTGTATATAATTCAATGTAAATGATGATGGCTTTGACAGTAACAACTAGAAAACATTGCTGAAGTCTCAGATTTGACATATTTATGTTTAAATAGCTTGTGAAAAGCCTCCTTGAAAAAGTACGCTCATTTCTCTATCTAAACCAATGTATGTTTGTTTCTCCTTGAATAATTGTTACTACAAATTAAACATTTCCCCTTTTTTAAAAACTTATTCATTAGTATTAACACTACATTAGTATTAGTATTAATTAGTATAAGTGCAATAGCAAGCATTAATAAATATATCTTGCATAGGGGGAAACTTTGTACTTAAACCTCGAAATAATATGCTATCAGAACCTTGCATCCTAGGGATTTGGAGGCAACATGTAACCAGACTGTGCCCTTTCCTTTTCATGCCCCGATGGGGGGAGTCTGGTGACTGAGAGGCAGGCATGAAGAAACAGGTGTAAAAGAACAAGAAAGGCTTGTGGATGAGGACTAGTCTCACCTGCATTCTATAAATCAATGGGACAGCTTCAGTGGGAGAAGGATCAGGACCATTATCTGTTAGGGCAGAAGGTGGCAACCTCTACTTGCCTTTACAATGGCCACCATGGGCCAATCCCTTGCTGCTGCCCCAGTACTCCCTACTTTGTCTGGCACCCTGCCTTGCAGCCTCTGCTTATTGTCACACCAAGTGGCGCAGCCATGGCTTGGCCAACAGCCATTCTTGCAGGCAAATTTGATGGCAAGCACAGAGAGGAGGTAGGCTGGGCATCAACAGTGGCTGCATAGGGAAGAGGGAGCATAGCATAGGTACATGCCAGGATAAACAGCATACAGCAAGCAAAAGGACCCTAGAGCCATTTCCTCTGTTGTCCCTAATGCTGTCTGTGCCTGATCCTCTCCACCACCACAGGCAGGATCTGGCCTGCAAACTGTAGGTTACCAACTCCTGTGTTAAGGGAAGCAGCTCTATTCAAGAACACGATCCCAAAATAATCTTGTATGCACAGACATTTTGCTACTGATGCTCTAAACAGTGCCCACAGTACCTTCAATGCATATCCTAGATCCTAGAGTTAAATATAAACAATGAAATCTATTAACCAAGTAAGAATTTAAGGAGGGATTTTTAGATGCAGCCATTAGATATTGATCTATATTTGCTCCTTGTGAAATAAACAGGAATTTAACCATTACATTCCTTGTAAGCAAAGCTCAACTGTATATGGAGAGGCACTAGATTTCTAATGGGAAAAATACTGGTCTCCTGTTAGAAACCAGGAGTGTAGAGGCATTTATGCCACTTCTTTTGCAGGAAACAAGCTAATTCTGAGAGAAAGATCTTTGTTTCAGTGAGGACTCTCTCTCCTGTGGGAGACTCTCTCTCACAGGAACAAATGCTTATATGCTTCCCCTATCTTGCCTCCTTCAAGAGACTGGGAGAAGCTTAGTGCAGGGAAGTGTTCCTGTGTCTTCCCTAGACTGGAGTAACCCCAAGTCCAGCAGCTGCTTCCTTCCTATGCCTTCCTCAGACCAGAGTGACCCCAGTCTGGGGAAAGCGTGGGGATCAGGGAAGAGAGGGGTGACTGCAGGCACTGCTTAAGATTTTTGCCATGCCGGTCACAGCACAGCTTTTCCTTGATCCTTACATAGGATCTTGTACTGTACACTACTACCTATCACCAGAGAAAAAAGCTATAGCATCACGAAGGCAGAAACTTGGACCTCTTCAAACAATCAAATGCCAGAAGGTGGCTTTTCCAAAGAACAGACCCTTCCTTAAAAAGCAACACAAAAGGAAATCCTGTACAACATTCATTTGCATTTACAGGAAAAAAAAGAAAGCAAAGGTCTGAAGTTTAAATTGATTAAAGTTTTAATAGCTGCATATCGCACTTAGAATGAAAAACCTTCTTTACCATTATAGACAATGAAGAGTGGATAGTAAGAACTACATGGAAGCTAAGATAGGTCTAACTATTTGCCAAGACCAAATAACTTTGTTTTGGTAATAAAAAGGTCAAAAGCTACCATTACCAGGGAATGGTCTTCTTTCTTCTGGTTTAATAATGAACAATAAAACTGGCATCTGCTACCAACCCTGATAATAGTAAATATTGGCTGATACACAAGGAATGTTTGCTTCTGCCTGCAGTTGAAAGATACTAAGAATTTCAATGACTCCCTGCTCCCTGCAAGATCATTCAAACAAGGCTTTCACAAGCAATGCAGTTGTCATGGCAGCTAACTCACTGATAAAAGCAGGCTGCATTTACAGTAAAAGATTTTCACTACACTGAAACATGAGGGATAGAACATTTGTTTGATTATATTGTGAAGCTCAGAGTCCCTCCACCAATCAAGAAAATCCATTTATCTTTAACTTATTGGCATGCTAACAGCAAAACCTGGTGTCATTGACCAGAGACTATTTGAGCTCTACTTAAAATTGCTGTTTCTAGTTTAAATGAAGAGGCAACTGTAAATTCTGGAAACCAGAGGATTCTGAAAATTCAAGAGCTAGTCTATTAAGATTTTTCCCTCTAGTTTTTTTTTTTTTTACTCTTTTTAATAGTTGGCATGAGAGTTAGCAATACTGACTGAAGAAGCCAATGGTAAGACTTCAGCATTCTGTGCTTGTTTAGATATCTCAGGCTGAGGATCTTCATTGGACTCTCAGCCATTTATACACTGCATGCCTACCAACCTATTTATGGTCCCCATCATCTGTGTGCTATGAAGATGGATAAAGCAATACAAGATTTTTACTGTGTGTACATGTGTGCACACATTTACACACACTGTATATAAATTACATAGACAATATCTATACTTTGTATTTATAGGAACTCACTCAAGTTTACAGTTGGGAACATGGACTGATTATTGCAACTATTTAAAATAATCATTCAGCTACACAGGTGATTATTATAATCTAACAACAGCACAATTTTAATATACACACCTTTAACTATCTATTAAAATATGGCTGGAAGGCATATTTAAAATAACGAAGGTTTTTCCCAAAGGGTCTGGACTAACCCTAGAATATTTATAAAATTTATGAATTAAAGAAAGGTACAAACAGTAGATTCAGCAAAAAACGACAATCTGCTATAGTTTATTCAATTCAAATAATATGTTAAAATGTGCATCCTGAAACTAGGAGATGAGTACCTAGGTACTTATATGGCCCTTCTCACCATGATATCCAGGCAGCCCTCAAGGGTAATGCTAAAATAAAGTCTTTTCATTTACATTACCTGTGAGAATGAACCACAAATGAGTAGGTGCATTTAAATAAATAAATAAATAAAAAAGTATGAAGGCATCTAAGAAGGTGATACCAACTTAGTACATGAGATGTGAGACAAGCTACTGAAGAATAAGAAATATTTTGCACTTAGTTCTGAGAGAGGTCCAGAATCTTCTAAATTACTAACAAACTATGTAGGTCCCATCAAATCACCTTTTTGAAACAAAAAGTAACATCATAACCACACACATATGTTAATTAGTTTGTGAGAATTATCCCCTTCGAATTTTTTTCTTTAAAACCACAGTTTTTCCCAGTTTCCTAAGCAGTGAATAACTTGTGCATCTGCTATGCAAAGGAGTTTTTTTGCATAAAACATGTTTGTAGACAGTCCACTAAGAAAAGCACACTAGTAATTCCAGTTATTTAAGCACTGAAATTTGGTCTGTGCATCTGGCTTGTGGCAAGTATTATTAGGTAGATAATTTATTAACCATTTCTGGGATCCTAATCTAGCTCTGGGACCTGATGCTTGTTATACAAATCTAAGTGGAATAGTATATTTAAAATAAATAACTTTGTAATGGATCAGTTGGTGTGCTGTCATTCAATGCAATGACAATGGTATCAATAGAGTTGCACATAAACACATTACAATATTACACAATGTGTTGGCAAATCTGCAAAAAGAAATTCCCCTAAGTAATAGCTTTTTCACTAATTCTAACACATTACAAATCTCATCCAGGGAAAAGCTTTTTCAAAAACAACCAGACATTTTTGGTTCCTTAAGAAGGTCTTATTTGAAGGGCTATGTACAGACAGGCAAATGTCCGAGGCAGAATCAATTCAATCTAGGCAGCTTCCTCTAAGCTGCGTAAGTTGAACCAATAACCAACTGAACTGATGTTCAGTTTTCAACTGGGAAAGGCGGCGAGGGAGGCTTTCACTGACCGGCCAGTAGGCAAGGGGTGCTAAAGCACGTCTCCCAGCCTGCTTCCCATTGCTAGCCTGGCCGAGTGTCCCCAATCTACTGCTGTCCCCCGACAGGAGGTTCAGGAGCCCCCTGTCTGGGTGCTGGCCCACCTTGGGGGAGCCTCCCCCTCTGAAGGTTTCTCCCAGCCTGGGGTCACCAACCCAGGCAGCCCTGGGGAGCTGAGGGGAGTTCCTCCCCTTCCCAGCTGTTGATTGCTTCAGTGGCTGCCACGGGGGGGGAGGGAGAAGAAGTCCTGTCAGCCAGGTGCCTGCCTCTGCAGCCCAGAATGGGGGCATGGGGGAGCCCCTGCCTGGGGTGCTATCCCCCACCTCAGCCCAGGGTCCTGCAGCCCCAGGAAGCAGAGGGCAATTCTTCCATTCCCCTGCACTAGTTTTGCCACAGACTCACAGCAGCTGAGACAAAACCAACTGTGGAGGAGCAGAAGAATTTCCCCTTACTCCCTGAGGCCGCCTGAGATTTGTAGCGGCAAAGGCAAGCAGCTCTGGGGTTAGGGAGGGGAAGAAGTCCCCTCAGTTCCTTGGGGTTGCCCCGGGCTGGGGGGACCCTGGGCTGGGGTGGGGGGAAGCCCCCCAAGACAGGGTGTCCCCGGTACCCCCACAATGGGCTACCTGGACAGGCATCCGGCCAGGAAGGCTTTCTCCCTCCCTCCTGTGGTAGCCACTGAAGCAATCAGCAGCTGGGAAGGGGGAGGGCTGCCAAGGGCAGAAAAGCCTCCACCACAGGGGCTTTCTCTCCCCAGCATGCTGGGTTTGATGCCCTGTCCTTTCCCCCAGCCCATCCCTATGGGCTGATGGTGTCCAGATAGGAAGCAGGAAGCAGACTAAGGAGCAGAGGGACAAGACAGTCCCTGCTCCACTGGAGCAGACAGCATAGTGCAGGGCTGAAAAGCATCCTGGGATGCTTGGGGACCATCAGTTAACCTGAACCAGGAAGGGATCTCGGACAGAAATTCCACAAACGGGTTTGACCTAAATCAGTTAAGTCAGATTGAATTTTATTAGATGGTTAGGATTGTGACTCCTAAAAGATGACAAAGCCAGTATGGAAATACAAATCACCTGAGCGAAGGACTAACATTAGATGGATAGGGGTGAGGAGGGGAACGCAACTAGGTTACAGAAAATACAATGTTAGCCAACTAAGCCCGGGGGTGGGGGAGGCTGTACAATGGTCCTCAATGGTGGAGGAGTAGGTCGAAGAAAGTGTCTCAGTCCATATAGAGTCTCATCGTGGGGGTCCTCTTCAGATGCAGCGGGGTCATCTATTGCTGAAGAATCCTCTTGAAGTGAAGTCCATCTGGTGCAGAGGGAGGGTTCAAGTGGTCCTTTCTGGGTCCGGTCCGGCGGTGGTTCATCTAGTGGGGTCAGTGTACTGGCAGTGGCCCGTGATGTGTTCCACGTAGATGTCGCGGGACCAGTGGATGGTGTTGGACACCATGAGGCAGCGCATCAGCTTGGCATAGTGGCAGGAGATGTGGCAGGCACACAGGACGCTCTTGTTGCTGGGGTCCCAGGCTCCGAGCGTTCCCACGATGAGCGCGTCGACTGTCACGTCGTAGCCACAGCCCCTCAGGATGTCAGCCAGTGAGGTGTATTTCTCCTGCTTGCTAGCCCGGGCGTCAGTGAAGGCTTGGTGCCGGTTCTCAAAGGGGATGGTTACACCCACAATCATGACCTTCTTGGCCTCTTTGTTTGTAATTATGATGTTGGGTCGCAGCCCGGGACAGTGCGGTTCACAGAGATTTCCTCCACTGTGGCCAGGATGGCTCTCACCAGGCGGTCCTGGACAGCATTGTGGCAGAGCTGCCAGGCTCTGGCGTGCGGCCTGCAGCTGCACAGCACGTGGGGGAGGGTCTCTACCGCATAGCCACACCATTGGCACCTCTAGTCCCAGTGGCCAAAGCGGATGGCCCCGTTCAGAGGCAGGCAATTGAAGCGGCCGCGGTGGAGGAAGTGCTAGTCCGCGAAGCTCCCGCTGGGCATGAAGTGGTTGCTGGAGTCCCACTTCAAGGTGATGTCAAAGACCTTGCCCTGGTTGGGTTTGGCCCTCAGGTCACCAGCGTACTTGTTTCGGATGGCATCTTTCAGGAACTGCTCCTACATCCAGTCAGGTTTATCTCAAACTGGTTTTGGCCATTTTGAAAGTGGTTTATGTGCACTGAACTTCTGTTCTGTTCCAGGTTTAAACCAGTTTCTGATCACTTAAACCAGTTTGTATGTAACTTCTGTCCTTATCCAAGAAGTGGTCACCAGTTTCTGAAAATCAGGCCCTTTGAAGGCATTTAAATTCAGGTGACCAGAAACTGGAGCACCAAAATAACTACTCAAAGCCTTGGCCTTGCTTTCTGTAGTTCATGTACTAAGAAATCTCCTCAAGCATTTAGCACATTTTCACTGGGGCCTTGTAGATAATCTTCATTAGAAAGTTTCTCTCCAGTCCATCTGCTATATTGTTTTGACTACATCAGAGTGCCTGCATTTTATTTAATGAATTAACTTTCTTTATAGAGCTACCACAGCTACTTTTTTTTAACCTACTTATTATTAGGAGTGTGCAAAATGGGCCATATTCGATTTGGATTCAGCCCGAATCGGGGACAGTGGTTCAATTAGTTGATTAAAAAATGTTAGGGTCAGAAGGGACCTCAGTAGGTCATCGAGTCCAACCCCTTGCACTGGGCAGGAAAGAGCGCTACGGTCAGATGACCCCAGCTAGGTACTTGTCCAGTCTCTTCTTGAAGACCCCCAAGGTAGGGGAGAGCACCACCTCCCTTGGAAGCCCATTCCAGATTCTGGCAACCCTTACTGTGAAGAAGTTCTTTCTAATGTCCAACCTAAATTTGCTCTTTGTCCTTTTGTGGCCATTGTTCCCAATTCTGATCCGATCACTGTCTCCAGTTCGATTCAGCCGAATACAAATCTGGAGATTTGATGCTGATTTGGAGAATCAGCAATTCAGGCACAGATAAACTTTAAATGTTTTTTCTACATAACTCAAGGTACCAGGCACGGCTTGTGAATGCTGCAATGCCGGGGAAGATGGAGCAGCCCACAGTAGTGTGTGTGTGTGGGGGGCTTCCGGGTCTGTCGGGGAGTGCACTGAGGGCCCCCCGTCCCAGCGATCAGCCGTGTGGGGATCCTAGGTGCTCCCCCAGACCCAGAAGGCACAGTCGCCAAGCCATGGCGGGGGGGCCTGTGCGCTCCCCGGTGGACCCAAAAGTGGATCAGAAGTGCTTCTGGTCCACTTCTGGGTCTGCTGCTGAGCATGCTGGGGGCCCACCATGCTCCTGTGGGATGCTCCATCTGCCCCAGCATGACAGCATTCACGAGCCGCCTGGTACCTTGAGGTATGTAGAAAAAATGTTTAAAGCTGTGTCTATGGCTGAATTGCCTAATCTTTCCGAATCTATTCACAGGGTTTCTATTCGATTCAGAGAGATTAAAGGGTCTCCTATTTCAATTTGGAGATTTGGCCACCAAATTTGGCCAAATCTCTGCCAAACCGAATCAGGGACCGAAGCTTCGCACAGTTCTACTTATTATGCCATGCATCAAACTGCAAATGAGAGAGGTTTTTGTGGTTCATTATGCCAAGCAACAACAGTGAGGCACAAAAAAGGAGGATTTACACAAACGCATATGAAACATCTTTTAGATGCTTTCTCTCCCAAGTCATGCCTTGGCTAGGAAAATAACTTTTTTAAATGCTATATCTGAAACATCAGTTCACAAATTGCTTAGCACCTTTAAAATACTAGCTGATTGGTCATGGTTAAATTACTATGGTTTTACAAGCATTAAACCCTTTTTACAATTTTAAGGTACAACTGATTTTCCTAAGCTAGGCTCTGCCTGTGTCTCCCCTACCATAGCTTCCAACGTCTTCTCAAACATGCCAGAAATAAGACACTAATCCAGAAATGTTCCTCTGATATCCCCAACAAAGTCACCAGACCTGCATTGTCTCTGCTCAACATCTGTAGTACCACAAAGCAGTGGTGTAACTAGGGAGGTAATAGGCAATGCCCTAGGCACCAACGTGTGAAAAAAGCAGCTGCTGCCTACAGCAGCACATTCATGATTGCAGCAGCAACCAGAAGTCACTGATTCTGCTTCGCCCCAGATGTCTGGCTGCAGTCCTTAGGCTGCTGCCATAAAACAAAGTGGATTGCAAGCTAAATGCTATGGACCAGATTTGTTCACTGTTCTTTAAAACACCAAAATTAGATCTCTATGGAGGCTAGAGGTGGAAGAATCAAAGAAAACCAGACAGGAACATGTTTTGGGTTTTTTTTTTTAGTAAAAGCATCTGCAAGTCAATGGTACATTTTCCTTTTGGAAAATGTCTATCCACCTTCGAGAATATTGTTCATCTGATTCCGAGCATTCTTTTGCATGTTCACCAAAGGTGTCTCTGAACATGTTCAGATAAGTCAGGGGATCATCATTTTCTGATGACCACAAGAAAGGTAGAACTCTGCTCATCATGAGTCTAGAGAAAAGAAGGCATACTGAACCCAAGGGAATTCACTTGACTAAATTAAAATTGGCTTCAACATCAGTAAAACCAAACAAGCACACAAAAGACTATGTTCTGACCAACTAAAAACTGACTTGTTTTCAATTTGTTCACAGAGCACTAAGTGAACTACAAAATAATAATTACCTAGTCTCCTGGGAATGTTAAACTATTATATTTAATGTTCCATTCTAACATAGGTAGGAGCCAGTAATATATTCTCCTACATTTTGGAGCTTAGCATAAATAAAGGCAAGAATTTTTGTGAGTGATCTCTTTTTGTTGGAACAACTGTTAAGTTGGGAGAGAAACAAACAAACTTTTGGACATGAAGTACCTTTCCTCGGTTTTTTGTTTTTAATTTTAATTCTTTTATAACAGAGATGTCCAACTAGTGGCTTGTGGGCCACATGAGGCCTGCAAGGAGTTAAACTACAGTCCCCAGACTTCCTCCCAGACACCACTTCCCTGATTGCTGCTGTTGCCACTGGAGCATCCGGACTTCCATTTCCTTCCTTCAGGGAAGCCCATATGGTGGAGGGACATGAGGGAGATAACATGGTGGTGAACGGAGCATGCACTTTGTACAACCTGAGGTGCCTGTGGCCCACATGGATGTGGCCCCCACCTGCTAAAAGGTTGGACAGCTCTGTTTTGTAATAATAAATAGAAATCTGAAAAACTAGTAATACTAATAATAGTAGCTCACACGTAAGTAACAAAAGAGGAACACAAACCACTTTAGAATCATGGGTAAGGAATGTCTTATTTTTCAGATGGGAAAAGTGACAAGGCAAAAAGTGACTGGGCAAAAAATATAACTCCTACAGTGAATCAGTGGCAGAGATGGGAGAAGAACCCAGGTTTCCTAAAAAGCAGTTTCCTCTTCTAATTTATAGTTACTCTGCCTTTGGCATGTAATATATGTACAGCCTACATACTACAGTGTTCAGATTTTATGAAGGAAAATAAAAGTCATGGATTTGTTTTCTACATGTCTTACCAAAAAGAAATACACTTGACAAGTTCTTATGTTCAGGCTAGAAAGTTAATTCCCTCCAGGCTTCTTTAGTCACTGTGACAACTTTCAAGGTACATGACTAGCACATAAGCTGCTCTCCACAAGGACATCCATTTCTCAATTATATGGCTAGAAATGTAATTTGCAACTATCTCACATTGCTAGATCTGAACCTGATGGACATAAAGGACTTGGCCTTTTCTCCTCCAGAAGGCACAGAAAATGATGTTCAGTGTGTAAAACACAAGTTGAATAATCATCCTTTATGATTAATTTAAAACAAGAGAGAAACCTTCAGTGATATCACTATCCATGTAATATTTGTTCCTTCTTCTCTTATGGGAAAACCCTACCAAATTTAGAAGGCATGAAAATAGTACATTTCAGAGAAAGTTAATGTAATAAGAGGAATTTAAACTTTACTAAAGAATATAATACTTTTCTCTAGACCTGCCGAAACACACACTGAGAATTTCATATCAGGCATAACTCTATTATTTTGCAAGATGCTCTAAATTTTTTCTATGGAACTTTTAAGTAAAGCCCCTTGGCTAAGTACAGGCAATCAAAAAGCCCAAGGCTGAATTGATTCAGTCTTTGCAGGTTAGTTTAAGCTGTAGAGATTAAACTGAGAAACAACTGAATATTACTTTTGATTCAGGAAATGCCTGCAGTGGCTCAGGCCAGAGCCAGGGGGCACTAGCGAATGCCTCTTTGGCATTTAGCCATCATGGGCTGTGTGTTCGCTTCCTCTTCTTGCTGCCCCTGAGGTCCCTGGGATTTGTAGCCCAGAATCACAGCAGCGGGACACTGCAGGGTTGCTCCTCACTTCCTCTTCCAGCATCCAGATGCCTCTGGGATTTGCAGTCCAGTCACAGCCAGCAGTAACTTTAGCAGGGCAGGGCAGGGCAGCTCAATACTTCCTTTGGGGAAGGGGGATTTGATTGGGGGAAGGGGGGTTTAACCCCCTCCCTGGCCCCAGCCCCCAGCCAGGGTTTACCTGGGGAGGTGGGGAGCAGTACCTTCCTCCTCCCACCCCCCAACCCTTCTCTTCTGGAGCAGGCAGCACAGCTCAGCCCAGCCTAGCCCAGGACTGTAAAGCATGCTGGGATGCTGGGAGACTGTGATTTAACTTGAACCAGGAAGGGGTCTGCGACAGAAGTTTCATAAACCGGTTTGACCCAAATCAGTTAAGTCTGATACATTCAACCAGGTTTATCTTAAACCAGTTTCAGCCATTTTGAAACTGGTTTATGTGCACTGAATTTCTGTTCCAGGTTTAAAACAGTTTCTGATTACTTAAGCTTATGTGTAACTTCTGTCCCTTTGTGACCATAGGAGACATACTTTAAACATTATATGTTATGTCAGCCTCTCCTCATGGGTTCAAACAGCAAATCAAATGTTGCCCAGAACATGGCATTGAGTGATTTAGAGAAAGGCAAGACAACAGGAAGGAAGTGATGTTTAAGAACAAATCAAACAAAGAGCCAATTCATTTCCCCCCCTTGCCTTAGCAAATCTCTGCATCTAAATCTGCTAACATTTTATCTCTTTCTCCACAGCACTGAATTTGTTGATTTGTAACTCGGTCTGGCTTGAAACAGTTCATACGCAGGTAAAACAGAAAGTATTAAAAGAAAGTCCAGTTCTGGGCACCGCACTTCAAGAGGGATATGGCTAGCATTGAGAGGGTCCAGAGGAGGCCCACTCACATGATCAAGGGGCAGCGGGGCAGGCCCTACGAAGAGAGGCTAAAGGGCCAGAACCTGTTCAGCCTCCACAAGAGAAGGCTGAGAGGGGATCTGGTGGCCACTTAAAAGCTCACCAGGGGGAACCAGCGGGAACTGGGGGAGGCTCTGTTCCTCCAGGCACCACCCAGGGTTATTAGGAATAATGGTCACAAATTGTTAGAGAGAAGGTTCAGGCTGGACGTCAGGAGACATTACTTTACAGTTAGGACTGCCAGGCTCTGGAATGGACTCCTAAGTGAGGTGGTGCTCTCTCCTACCTTGGGGGTCTTCAAGAGGAGGCTGGCTGGATATTGGCTAGGGTGATATGACCCCGGCACCCGTTTCTGCCCGGGACAGGGGGTGAGACCTGATGATCTGTTTAGGTCCCTTCTTACCCTAAGTGCTATGATACTATAAAAAAGCTGATTTGTTTTTATACATACAGAGGTGGCATGGAAAGTATTAAAATAGCCCATGTAAATGTCTAGATAGCTACTTCATGGGTTAAGAGCAGCAGACAAATACTAGAATCTGCTATAATTTAAATATGTATTTTATATAATGCCTTTATCTAAAAATTTAAAACAAAGAATTAAATTTACATTAATTTATGGTTTATTTGGACATCATAACTAATGTCATTTACAAGCCAAACTAAAAAAAACCTGACTCAGATTATTTGTTCCATTACAGCAAATATCTTCTAACACAACTTGTAGGACCATATAAACATCATGCAACTGGGGCATTAGTGGATAAACAGATCCATTCCAGCTCTGAAGCCACCTTTCTTAAAAAGTGCAGTCACAGCTTTTTGAAGATATATAATTTAGCTCAATTTAACATGGTCAAATAAGAGGCAACAGGATCTCCTGTTTCAAGGAAACTATTGGATTACTGTCTTATTTTTGTTGGGAAGAAAGCTTCTATGGAAAAGAAAATACTGCTTCAGCTACAAAAAGAATTAAAACATCAAAAGTGGGAAAGGATAGTAAGTCTGTTTGCAAATGTTTTAACAATACCAACAGATTTCCACACTACCAACTTCAAGAAAACAGGATATGGTAAAAATATTTGAAAGAGGAAGTGTGCGACATAAGGGACAAAGGAAAGGAAGCTTGGGTGTGCAGCACACTCAGTAATAATTAGAATACAGTGCGTGCTTTTAGCTGAGAAGTACTGACAGGCAGCTGAAGCAGAAAACACTCACAGCAAAACAGAGTTCTTCCTCTGTACACTGCTGCAATAAAACATCAATACAACTCTTGTGGTTTAAATTTAGACACAACCCCCATCACCAACAACGCCTTCAGTATGCTACATGTCTAGTCCTTCTGGATAATGCCTCTCTGAACAGGACACTTGCATTACATTCACATTGCTCCATGAATCATTAACTTGTCCCCTTCTATCAACCTTTATTTTTGAGGAAGGTACTCAATGATTTGATGGTCTCTCCAGGTATGTCATATTTGTAATTCTCATCCCTACCTTCCCTTTTTGGTTAAAGCTACCAGAGCCATCTCCTCTTCACAATGCTAACATTTCCATTAAAATTAATATAGTGCTTTATCTGACTGACTGACTGTAGTTGTTAGGTTTACAGTTCAAGGGTTTTGATGAGGTCTGAAAGTACAAAATGCAAGAAAAGCACTCCTGCAGAAATAGGTCAAATTTCTGTTTCTATTTCAGAATCATCACCAGTGGGTATAAATCTACCTTCAAAAGCAAAAATTTCCTCTGGGCAACCTTGAGCACTATAAAGAAGGTAAAAAGGGCATACTGATCCTTTCTGACTGAGCACTGCAACACCAGCACACTATAGTTCTGCTTTCCTGAAAAGTTTCATTCAGTTGTCTGCACCCTCATAAAGCAACCTGACTAGGGATACATAAGTTCTCATTGTTCTTAAAAAAAATAAGCCATTGACTTTTTTAAGGACTCAAACTGAGACCACAAAGGAGGTTCATTATCAGCTTATAGCAGTGGTACTCTACCTCTTGGCCTCATGGGCTGGATGAATGGTGCAGGGCTGGTCTGCGGGCTGGATCGGGCTCCAGGCACCATAACCAGGCCTCATGCCACCTAACCAGAATCAGACCATGCACCACCTCTGCCCATCCCTGCACTGCCTCCCCCATCCCTGCACACCTGAACTGGGCCCAGCACCCTCCTGCTGGTCCTACACATCCTGAAAAGTCCTGTGTTACCTCCACTTGACCATGACCTAGCCTGCCCTGCCTCTGCCAGGCCCTGCCACTTGATACAGCATGCAGGGCCTTGTTATCTGGCCTTCAGGGATTAGTACGAGCATGGAAATTCGGCAGCTAAGTGGCAACTGCTGCTACTGCTCCCACACTGCCAAATACAGGTTTCCCTCACTTTATGCTGTACATGCGTTCCTGGAAAACAGTGCATAACTCGAATTTGCATAAAGGGAACCCACTTTACAATGTAATAAATAGGGATACATTCAAAGACCTTGACTGTACTGACCCCCAGACCCATTTCTACCACTTTTACAAGACTATTTTGGTACTCACCAACAGCAGACAGTACACACAAGCATAGGGCACTATCATAATGGGGATAGCAACTACAGAAACACATCATAGACAACGAGCGAGGAACACAGATCCACACAGGAGACTATATTTTGGTGCGCATCACTCCCACAATGCACCACACAAAGCTGCTGACTGCGGGCTTTTACCATACCGATCACATAAGAGTGAATTTACCTTGCATATAATGAATTTTTCGTATAAAAAGGGTCACTGCATAAGAGCGAATTCGCACATACAGAATCCGCATAAAGAGAGGGAAACCTGTATTTGGACCCATGGGGAGCCTCACAGGTCAGATGACATAGATCTGCAGGCTAGATCTGGCCCCCACGCTGGAGTCTGAGCACCCCTGATTTATAGTCTATTATTACTAAATGCAATTTCCTGGCAACACTTCTTTTGCAGACAGAGAGTAGGCAAATTCATTGTTAGTGGATATCAAGCAATGACTAAAAAGAAAGAGGGAAGAAGATGGGAAAGCAGAGGAACATCTATCATGCCCATATCTGAAAAGGCCTGTGCAGCTGTGAATATTTCTTTGTCATTAACAATTCATTCTTTTGGAAGACTGAGTAGAAACTATATAGTGTTAAGGTGTTTGACAAAAAGGCTTACTCACAGATAAAGGAGGAAGCACACAAGAGGCAATCAAGTCTGGAAAATGGCGTAAGATCGGGTCTTTCCGATTTCTAAGCTGCTGGGGGCTTCAC
This sequence comes from Alligator sinensis, assembly GCF_000455745.1. Classification (NCBI taxonomy): domain Eukaryota; kingdom Metazoa; phylum Chordata; order Crocodylia; family Alligatoridae; genus Alligator; species Alligator sinensis. Next base: position 2,910,882 of record NW_005841924.1, read on the forward strand.
ACTGCACAGGCCACACCAGCAAGGGCCGTCCACCCCACCAGGGATGCACACTGGGTGGATGCCCCCATGTCATTGCACAGCAAGCATGAGCGCTGACCCCAATGCACTGTGTGCAGGTATGGGCATCCTGGCCTCACCCTCAGCTTCCCAGCTGTGAGCTCCCCGCTGCATCACACTGTACACTGTGGCAGGCAATAGGCTTCTCTGGCACAGCGGGCTGTGCTGTGAAACCCAAATAGGGAGGGGAAGCCTGCAGCCCCCAGCTGCTGCTTATAGGGCAGTGGCAGCTGTGAGAGCTCAGAGGCCATCAATTAACCCCTCACAAGCTACATGAGTTAACACACAGAAACTATTAGGTCACCTGGAAACTCAGCTCAAATAGCTAGGCTTCTGGTGCTGTAGAAATAAGCAAATGACTACATGGAAGCCTGCCTGAAAATTTTTCAGTGGGTTTGAAAAACAAATCTACTATAGGTCACTGACTCCCACCTACTGTGATCATTCCAGTCAGCCTGAGGGTTTGGGGAAATGTCAAAATGTTTACGAGGGAGGGCCTAGAGCACATTTTCTTATTGCAGAATGTAGGTTCAACACATCCAAATTCCTTTTATCAGTGAAGACAATAAATGCTATTTTTGCATACAGAGATCCTGCGCTGCTGTTAGAGGGATGAGATGAGATCTCATGCAGACATAGGCAACTCATAGGAAGGGCATGGGAGGGCACATGCCTCCCCTGAAATCGATTGGCTGCTGCTGCTGCTGACTGACTTGTGTGTGTGGTCGCCGCTTGCCACCCACCCCCTCCCCTCACCGCCAGCATCTGTGGGCAGTCCCCACTCACCACCATCACCACCAGCATCTGCAGGCAGTTCCCACTCGCCACCGACACTGCTGCCTATGAATATTGCTTCCCCAGTCTCGGGAGGCACCGGTTGTTCATGCATGTGGAGACTGAAAAGAGCAATTAAGTCATAGAAAAATAGAGCTGGAAGGGACCGTAAGAGGTTATCTAGTCCTACCCCTGCTCAAGGCAGGATTATCCCTGTCTAGCTCATCAAGTTTAGATAAGTGTTTGTCTCACTTGCTGTTAGAAACTTGTAAGAATGAAGATTCCACAACCCACCTTTGTAATCTGTTCCAATACTTAGTGAAAAAGCTCTTGAAGCGAGAAAGACTGTTTGTTTGTTTGTTTGTTTAATATCCAGCCTAAATTTCCCTTGCTGCAATTTAAGACCACTGTTCTTTGTCCTATTCCCTGGAGCCACAGAAAATAACATACCTCTGTTCTCTTTATATCTACACTTCAGATATTTGAAAGTTATCAAATTTCCTATCAGTTTTCTCTTCTCCAGACTAAACAGCCCTCGTTCTTTCAGCCTTTCTTCATAAAACATGTTTCCTAGGCTTCTAAATATTTTTGTCAATGTTGGAATTTGGATGTGTTGAACCTACATTCTGCATTAAAAAAATGTACTCCACTAGAATCTTTTAGTTTGTCCACATCTTTCTTAAAGTGTGGAGCCCAAAACTGGACACAGTACTCTAGATAAGGCCTTCCTGAACAGAGTGGGAAAATTACTTCCCTTGATTTGCACATGACATTCCTATTAATACAGCTCAATAGGTTATTGGCTTTGTGAAAAGAGCACATCATTGGCTCATATTCAGCTTATGGTCCACTGTAACCTCCACATTTTCTGAAGTACTGCAGCATGGCCAGCCATTCCCCAGTCTGTATTTGTGAATATGATTGTTCTGTTCCAAATGCAGACTTTGTACTTATCCCTACTGAATTTAATTCAATTTCAGACTATTTTTTTCAGTTTATCAGGGTCATTCTGAATCTTAACCCTCTTTTCCAGTGTCTACAACTCCACCCAACTTGGTGTTGTCTGAAAATTTGAAAAGCATGCACTCAATCCTATCTTCCAAATTATTAACAAAGATATTTAACAATACCAGACTCAGGACAGAGCCCTGGGAAATTCCACTCAATACCTCCTCCTAAGTAGACAATGATCCACTGATGACAGATTGTTGAAAATGATGACCCAAGCAGTTCTGTATACACCTTACAGTACTATAATCTAAAATGTATTTTCTCGTCTTATTAATGAATGTAATAGAAGACAATGTCAAAAGCCTTGCTAAAATCAAAGTATATTGCATCCACTGTCTTCTCCCCATCTACAGAACTAATCACCTTGTCATTGAAGGAAATCAAGTTTGTCTGGTACAACTTGTTCTTGATGAATGCTTGTTAGCTATTCCTGGTTGTCTTGCTCTCCTCTAGGTGCTGAGAAATAGATTCTCTGGTGACTTCAACCAAAAATTTTTCCAAGTATTTAGGTCAGGCAGACTGGTCTGTAAGTCCCCAGTCCTCCTTCTTTCCTTTCTTCAAGAAAGGCATTGAATTTGCCCTTTTCTAGTTATCCAGGACCTAACCCAGGGGTGGGCAAAATATGGCCCATCACCTGAATATCTGGCCTGTGGGCTGGTGGTCACAAAGTCATAGGATCCATCCCATTGGGAGCTGGATGTTCTGGTTGCTGTGGTCATGCCAGGTAGGCGGGCACGTCCAGCCCCATCCACAGCTTACATGAGCTCCTGCCTTGCACACCAGAAGCAGCACCAGGTGCACACTGGCATCAGCTGTGGATACTGCCTGCAAGTTCCTGCTAGGGATCAGGGAGACTGCCCAGGACTGCAGCTGATGGGCTGATTCAGCAGCATCATCTGCAGACCTGGGAGGATGCCCCGATCCCCACGAGGAAGCTGCCACCTGGGTCCACAGCTAATGCCCACCTGGTGCTTTTCCGGCACATAGGACAGGAGGTGGTGTAAGCTGCAGGACTGTGCTGGATATGTGGGACAGTTGTGGGGGTGAGGCAGGGGAGGAAAAGGGAAGACAGAGAGAGGTGGCCCTGCCCATGATGAGCAGCAGTGGCCAGTGCTGGGCACTGGGCAAGAGTAGGACCTGGCAGCAAGCATGCTCGCTGCTTCTGGGGCCCTTCTGGCTGCAGCTGCCCAGGGCTGGTGCCAGGGCTGCCTTGTGGCTCCTCAACTTACACCAGCTCTTGCCCTGTGCGCTGGAAGCAGCAGTGGGTGGGCACTGGCATCAGCTGTGGATGCAGGCGGCAGCTTCCCCCTAGTAATTGCGGTGTCTGCCCAAGCCCTTCCTTGGGGTAGAAGGGTGGGCCAAAGGCTGAAGCTGCTGAAGCTGCTGCCCCAGCTCCTCCCCCCCAAACCCACAGGCCCATCCCACGTAGGGAGGTTTGGTGAGCTGTTGCAGTGGAGGAGGGGTGGGGGAAGCAGGGAGGGTGCTGACTTGGCTCAAAACATTTCCCCAAAACTCCCTGTGGCCCACGGGCCCAAATAATTGCTCACCCCTGACCTAACCCAACATCCATGATTTTTCAAAGATGATAGTCAATAACTATGAAATTACCTTAGCCAATTCCTCTAGTACTCTAAGGTGCACCCTGTCCAGCTCTGATGACTTGAAAATATTTAGATCCTCTAAGTAATTTCTAACCTGTTCTTCTATTACTCTATTCTGTTTGTCTCATTCCCTGTCTTTGCTCCCAGTTCCACTCATCATCTAGCAGCTGATTTTATTTGTGAAGACTGAGGTAAAAAATGGAAGAAGTACTTCAGCCTTCTCTATATCATTGTTACTAGATTACCTTCTGCATTCAGTAAGAGAATGCCACTTTCCTTGGTCTTTCTCTTACTTCTAACATACTTATAAAATCGTTTTTAACTGTCTGTTACACCCCTTGTTAACTGTTTCACATTGTGCCTTGGCCTTCCTGTTTTTCTCACTTCGTGCCTGTGTGATACTCTTATACACCACCCTAACATCATGTCCAAGTTTCCACTTCTTGTAGAGTTCATTTTGAGTTGCACCTCATTGAGGAGTTCACTGTTTAGCTAGGCTGACCTTCTGCTGCACTTTCTTTATTCAAATTCAGATACCTTGCTCCTGTGCCCTTAAGAAGACCTCCTTAAATACAACCAGGTCTCCTGAACCTCTTTTTCCTCAGATTTGCCTCCCACAGATTATTGCCCACCACTTCCCAGAGTTTGTTAAAATCTGCTTTTCTTTACTCTGCTGCTCTTCTTCTTTCATTTCCCTTAGATCTTGAAATCTATCATTTCATGGCCCCTTTCACTCAAGTTGCCTTCCACCTTTCCATTTTCAATCAATTCCTCCCTGTTTGGAGCAGCAAGTCAAAAAAAGCTCCTCCACCTACTAAGCATCTCCACCCCCCTGTACCAAAAGTGACCCCCAACACATTACAAGAATTCGATGGTGAGCACTGCTGTGTTTTCCTCCTAGAAAATGTCACGGTAATTAAAGTCCTTCATGAGAAGCAAGTCCAATGTACCAATTGTCTGTCCCAGTCCCCAGCAGGATACCTTTTGCTCAAGTGTAAATCCAGAGTGGTTCCACTAAAATCTGTGACTGTACTCCATATTTGCCCCCAGATGTCCATTTCTGAGTATGTTTAGATTTTTGGGCATAAGAAGGAGCCTTTAAAAAGGCAATTTCTTACCAGTTTGCTTGGCTACTCTAAATCCTTCTTAAGGCCTAGATTAATCTGTTTGTCTGATCCAGCAGAAACAGGAAAAAGGAACAATCAAAAGCTTTTGCAGCATCATTGCCCTGTGGCTCCAATCAAGCAAAGCACTTAAACACATACCTAGCTTTAAGTATGTTAGCTTTTACCTTGACTTCTGTAGGACTACTTGTGGGCATGAAGTTAAGAGCTTATGGGCCTATATTAAGTATTTGATGGCCTCCCTTAGCTTCTGAAAACACAACTGAAGCAATAAAGTGACAGATTAAATCTCAGAACTAAATTAGAGTTTCCACAGGACATTGCTTAGTTTGGCATTTTAGTATTTGATGTAACCATATTTAGACAACGAGGCTCAAATTTACAAGGAGACGTTGGTACTCAGGTTCCAGGATGGAATTTATAATGCTAAACTGGACTCCAAAGGCCCAATGCACTGCAAGGGGAGGGTTAGGCAACTAGGAATAAGACTCAAAACAGGAGAATGCTGAGCAGGGGACACCTAGACTGGCTAACAAAACTACCAAAAGAAGGATGTAAGAAATTCTGCCTTCCTCCTAGACTTCATACTGATATGAAATTGTCAGAAGATGAGACAGGATGACACTTTAAAGACTAACAGGTTCAGAGAGGCTTGAGCTTTTGGGGGCACCGTGAGGTGTTTTACGAAACGCTATGTAGCATCTGGACTGGAAGAAAAGGATTCACAACCAAAACCTCCCACCTAGACATGGTACCTAAGCCATCCCTTTGGGTCTGAATGACTGGGTTACCCCTTTTGAGTTTTTTGGGTTTTTTTAAACTGTACTGGAGAAGCAGCTGATAGCTGTGCTGTGGTTCTCCTCCCTTTTATATTACAACCTAATGGTAAGAGCTCTGGCTCAGGAAGTGGTAAACCTGGGAAACCATCATGAAGCAGTTCAAAACCACACAACCCCCTTCCCAAAGACACTGCTCCAGTCATACGTCCAGTTTCAAGCAGGAGACACAGAGGGTGTCCCTCCATACTATCATATAGAATACACCATCTCATTTTATCCACAACTACTAGAGATTCAGAAAATATATTAAATGAATTATTCAGTGTTATTTATTGTTTCATGGGGACTGTGCAAAGGTAAATTAATGAACAGACATCTGCTCTGATCAATTTCTACATTAAGGGAAATCCTAGCTACTCTTAATAGCTAAATGTATAAAGAGATGTCACTCAAAGAATCAGATCAGCCATACCGGGATGCACCTGGCTGAAACAGATGTTGTTGACTGTCCTGCAGGGTCAGGCCTCTACCACTCCCAGAAATGGCTAGGGCCCAACACTTCAGCCATACCTCTGCAAACAGAAGAATCCCATGTATCCCTGCTAGCTGAGAAGAACCCAGGGAATCCTGAAATACACTTCTGCAATTGGGAAATCCAGCATTTGAAAATACGACCCAGCCTGGATTGCCTGGACACGCATTTCTGCCCGGGTTTGCCCACTTGCAGAAGCATGCCCCGAGTCAGGGCACAGTAGCACCAACATGCAATTGGCAAATCCTCTGCCAGGGGATTCTGGGGTGCAGCACTGGAAATGTGGGAACCTGGGCAATAAATCCCAGAGCTTCAGAGGCCCAATCTTGCATGCCCTAGGACTTAGCATTCCCAGGATGTGCAGGACTGGGCCCTTGAAACTCAGGAGCCCTTGGGTAGGGGCAACTGGAGAATGCAGGCAGCTCTGGGATGCCTATGCTCTCCTACCTTAATGGACCAAACTACTTCAGATGTAACTTCCTGCACAACAAAACTCCCTTCAAGACAACAGCACCCACTACACACGACACTCAAACTCCAAACTCAATAACACTTCGAAGAACTACCACCCCTCAAATATTATCAATCTCTCCACATACATACTAACCCCAGCAGAACAATCTCTCCTATCCAAAGGCCTAAACTTCAATCTAGACAAACCTCTAAACCACGTACTCCTATGTGGAGAACCAGAAGAATTCTTCTGCCGCCTCCGCCTCAAGGAATTCTTCCACAACCAAGAGAACACCATTCCCCATGGAACATCACCTGAGGATAACACACAAGATAGACTGCAGAACAATAACACCAACCACAAATCATCAGATTGGACACCATGGGATGGAAGAAATACAAACCTCAACTGCTACCATCAACACCTTCAAAGATAAATGGAACAAAGAAATATTCAACAACTCCAAACATTACCAAAACAACCTCTCTCTCTCTCTCTCTCTCTCTCGGAAAGAAAGGCCATAAGATCTCTGAAATCCAACTCTCAAATAGTAATTAAATGCACAGAGAAAGGAGGAACCACTGTAATCCAAGATCATAGATCATGAAAACTACATAAAAGAAGTGAACAGACAACTATCTGATACCACTTACTACAAAGAATTAGAGCAAGAACCCATCCAGGACTTCTCCTCACAACTACAAACCACCACTGGATCATTTTCCTCCAAAACACAAGACAGACCAAAAAGTTGATTCCTCCCTCCCCTAATCCAGGGACCTTTTACATGCTTCCCAAAATCCATAAACAAGGGAACCCAGGCAGACCCATGATATCAAACATTGGAACACTCATTGAAGAAATATCAGGTCTTGTTGAATCCATCCTCAAACCTCTTGTCAGCCAAAGAACAAGCTATGTCCAAGACACAACAGACTTCCTCTGTAAACTAAGGAGTTTTGATCACACTCGCAACACCACCATCCTAGCCACCATGGACGTCACGATCTTATACACCAACATCCCACACCAGGATGGCATCCAAGCCTGTCTCAAATATTTACAAGAACAAAACCATACCCCTGAATACACACTAGAAGAGATCTCCAAACTTACAGAATTCATCCTCAAACACAACAACTTCATCTTCAATAATCAACACTTCCTTGAAATTAAGGGCACAGCTATGGGCACTAAAATGGTCCCACAATATGCTAATCTCTTTATGGCCTCTCCAGAAGAAATCTCTCTAGGGAACTGTCAAACCCCCACTCTACCTTCAATATATAGATGACATTTTTATGATATGGACAGCTAACCTTGATGCTCTGAGAGACTTCCAACAATTCAACAACCAACACCCTTCCATCCAACTACCTCTGGAGTACTCCAATACTAACATCTCATTCTTAGATACAATGGTCACCATCCACCACGGTACAATACAAACCTCCATATATACAGACTAAAATACATATCTACACAGAACTAGCAACCATTCAAAACTAGCTAAAAAAGCTATCATATACAGCCAAGCCCTCAGATACCACTGTATCTGCACTGAGGGAAACACATAAGATCTCCAACTTAGAAACTTCAAAAGAGCCCTCATACAACAGGGATGCTCCTCCAGAGAAACAGACTGCACCTTTGAAAAAGCCATGCAGACACCACAGGAGGAATTATTCCATTACAAAACAAAAAAAAACATGTCTCGTACTCCAATAGTATTGACCTACCATCCCCTCATCGAACCAGTACGGAAAATCCTTAAACAACTTCAACTGACACTTGAAAAAGACCCAAAACTAAAAGAGATCTTTCCTGACCCACCCATCATAGCCTTTAAACAGGCTTCAAATCTGGCAAGACTCATCATCAGAAGTAAGCTTCCCACAGCCCAAATCACCACCAATGGATCCAAACCATGCCTGCAAAAGAGATGCAAAACATGTCAACACATCTGTACACCCACAATATCTACACCAGAAAAAAACCATCACCATCCCTGGATCTTATACCTGCACATCAAAGAATGTGATATACTTTATCCAATGCACAAAATGCTCATATGGTAAGTACGTGGGAGAGACAAGTCAGAACCTGCAATTGTGGATGAATGCAGACAGGAAATCCTCGAAAACAGAAACCCACATTTCGCCTGTATGGGCACATTTCTCCCAAAATGACCACTCTCTGTCAGATCTCTCAGTCCTTATCCTTCAAGGAAATTTACAAAACACCTTCAAATGACATGCCCATGAACTCAACTTCATCACCACTCTGGTCACAAAAATTCATGGACTGAACAGAGACACGAGCTATCTTCCTCACTACAGTCTGCCTAAACCCTAACCATACTGGGTACCCATACCATAAACCACACACAAAAAAATTCCCTTCCCCAACCCCCACCCCATGCAGAATGTGACTGGTCTCAGAGCAGTTCAAGTGCCATATCCACTTGCACAGACTACTGGCGGATTCCCCAATACACAAAGGGGAGTCATCCCCTTCTGCACTCCACTTAGCTTGAAAAAGTGTTATCTGAATGATTGCTAGAAACATCAACCTACCTCCAATGCTCACCTATGGAGCACCAGGCAAATTGATATAGTATCAAATTGGGATGACTGCAAGACAGAGCATGTCTGCCCAAAGATCCAGTAAAAGACTGATCACTGCTGTCATTTGAACTGACTCAGGGAAATGTCTAAATGTGTACTGTGGTTGCAATTTTCATAAACCATCACAGCTTGATGTTCTTCCTACAATATGTAAAACTTCTTTTATAAGCCTTTTGCTGTCATGTTGACAGGTAAAGACTGGAGCACAACAAACAATGAAAAAAATTTCTCCTTTACTCTGCCAATATCTGCAACTAAAACAATTTTGCAGCATAAATACAATCTAGGTGAATTACTCTAATGGAGCAAGTCAGTGCTTCTCCAGTATCAGATTGGTAAAAAGGAAAGTACAAAACTCTAGGAGTGGATATGGGGGAGAAAAGGGGTGGAGAAAGGACAGAAGATTCAGCAATAAAATCACAGTGACTCAGTTAACTTGTGTGAGCTTCCTCCTAGGACAAGATAGGTTGTGTATGCTTTCCTCCCCCAGTGAAAGAAGCAGACAGGCCACACAGAGCATTATCACTGACTAGTGTCTTGCAGCCTGTAGGTGAGTTTTAAGTCAGATGCCTTGCAATTTTTTTTCATCAGAACTAGACCTTTTAGAATTTTTAGTAGCTCTACTCAAAAATTTTTAAGTTTTTCCTAAATATATATATATTTTATTTTTAAATGCAACCTGACCCCCTAAATATATTAGTAAAGATTCTTCCCTGGATGAGTCCAGCCCATTGTCTCCTTTCAGATGAAAAATAATAATAATAAAAGAACATATTGAGAATAATCTATCCAGACAAACTTCCTGAGTGATCATTTAACCAATGGCTGTGTCACATTATTATAGTCATCATCAGAAAATGAACTTCCTTCCACTAATATCCATGATGAAGAACAGCAGGGGAAGGGAGGAGACAACCTCTGCTGTTCCACAGGGAGTCTAAAATGAGTAAGAAATTAAAATGGAAATGCTGAATCTTTCCCTGCTGTCTGATACTCAGGAAAAGTCTGGCACTAAGCCCAGGAAACGCCTAATACATTATGACAATGCAGAAAGATTGTATAAGTAGCATGGTCAGGTCACCACTATGTAGAGAGTTACATTGTAATCAGGAATACATGGCAGAATACAGTACATACATATCACATCTGAAGTTTTTGCTTCAGAATTTGAAGCAGATTTATTGCATATATTTTGCCAGCACCTTTAAACTCACATCAGAACAAGTACACTCACATGGAAATGGGAGGACATAGTTTGGGCACATTTTAAACACACATTATTGCTAAATAATTAATAATCATTATAATAATTTCTAAATATGTCTAAATATTTTAAATAATGTTTATATATAATTTCTAAATAATTAATAATAATTCTGTATATCGTATTAAGAAAAATAAACCCTAATATGGACAAATTTATATGAGCATCCTAATGCACAGTGAACTCCCAGCATTTCAAACACTGTAGGAATTTCTGGAGAGCTCATTCTACCAACCCTCTTGTGAGCAATACTGATCTCCATCTGCACAAGCCATGCAGTACAATACTTATTATATATTAAACATCTGCAGCTGTTCAGAAATGACACCAACATCAGCTTTCTAGGAGAGACTGCAATTTTGCTCATTTTAAAGCAGATTTGATCAACTCGGACAAACCCTTCAACTGATTGTCTTTCTCTGTAAAGAACCAATCACTAGTACTACCTACTGATATCCAAGCCACTCACCTTGTCTTTTCAATCTATCAATATATTAAAGCCCAGTGAAAGTTAATGTCATGTCTCCTTGTGTCACCTAAGAGAAACAGTAAGTCACACCAAACAAACAAGTGGAGGCTACCACAGACATGCAGAATTAAAAATAAGTGCAGTTCATAACCGCAATCCAAACTGTCACCAAAAAAGTCACTGAAAAAAATGTGTTGATCCTGAGGATGCTGTCTTTCCCCAGAGGCATTTCTACTCACCACAGCACATGAAAAAGACTAAAATGTAGCAGAATTTTTCCAAGAGTGCTAGAAGCATAAATCCCAATACAGATCTAGAAATAGCATTTGACTTTGCACAGCTAAACTTCACCATACTGTAGAGTTCCTAGCCTAAAAAAATAATTGTTTTACATCCTAGACAGCAATTTAAAAGATAAAGCTCATGAATACGAACAACTAATGAATCACATAGCTTTATGGTTTCTTCCCCCTCCCTCTTCCCCATAAAATAACAGGATTGGAGTGGTGTTGTAGATGTGATGGTTCAGAAAATGTACTTAAGGTTTTGTGAGGTCTTTTACTAGACAATTGTCTAGCTGGGAGAAAATTTTGTCAAAAGCAAATGGTACCTGAAATCTTGTCAAACCTCTCTCCAAACTATCCAATAAAAGATCATACAAAAACCACCTCATCTCACTCCTAAAATACTATTTTAACTTAAACTGTATGGATCATACATAATGTACTGTATTCTGCATTTCCCCTTCATCAATTCTATGACCTTAGCAAGAACTAAGACATTATACTGAGAATTTACACAGGTACTCATGCACTATGGCATTAAGGTAACACAAGCTGGGCTATTGGCATCCCTATATTACATACATCAATATAATAGATGAATCATTATGTTATAGTCATGAAAGAATTAAATTAAGAGCACAGGAAATAGAATCTAGAATAGAATAACAGGATTTCAGCACTGCCACTCAATTCTGATTAGTTTCTGTCCTCTTTCACCTTGACATGTTACAACACTACTAGATGGTATTGCTACTTTTCAGAACCATTCTGAATTGCTTTACTAAGGAGGAAGAAACCTGTATCAAATGGATTTGAACATTTTAGGAATGATTTTGATTGTATGTGCAAACAATAAATAGGTATGTACTTACACAGCAAAGAGAGAAATGTCACATTTATACAGTGAACTGAGAGCAGACACATCAGCAATGAAATCTACTGTAAGTATTGGCCAGTTTTAGAGATGTCATCATTTTTAAAATTACACTGCGTGCTATGTAATGCCATAACATCAAAGGGGCTTGGGCACCAGTGCCAAGGACTTACATCAGCTCATATTGTACCAATGGATAACATCCATTGGCGGGAATATTTGAACGCTCGTGGCGCACAGGCCAAGTCCCGGAGGACTGGAAAAGGGCCAATGTGGTCCCCATTTTCAAGAAGGGGAGGAAGGAGGACCCGGGCAACTATAGGCCAGTCCGTCTCACCTCCATCTTAGGCAAAGTCTTTGAAAAAATTATCAAGGCTCACATATGCGAGAGCCCGGCAGGACAAATTATGCTGAGGGGAAACCAGCACAGGTTCGTGGCAGGCAGATCGTGCCTGACTAATCTAGTCTCTTTTTATGACCAGGTTACAAAACGCCTGGACACAGGAGGAGGGGTGGATGTTGTATACTTAGACTTCAGGAAGGCCTTCGATACGGTATCCCACCCCATACTGGTGAACAAGTTAAGAGGCTGTGACTTAGATGACTACACAGTCCGGTGGGTGGCGAATTGGCTGGAAGGTCGCACCCAGAGAGTCGTGGTGGATGGGTCGGTTTCGACCTGGAAGGGTGTGGGCAGTGGGGTCCCGCAGGGCTCGGTCCTTGGACCGATACTCTTTAATGTCTTCATCAGCGACTTGGACGAGGGAGTGAAATGTACTCTGTCCAAGTTTGCAGATGACACAAAGCTATGGGGAGAGGTGGACATGCCGGAGGGCAGGGAACAGCTGCAAGCAGACCTGGACAGGTTGGACAAGTGGGCAGAAAACAACAGAATGCAGTTCAACAAGGAGAAATGCAAAGTGCTGCACCTAGGGAGGAAAAATGTCCAGCACACCTACAGCCTAGGAAATGACCTGCTGGGTGGCA